>NW_027507685.1:25010188-25555188 GCF_037356315.1 Lithobates pipiens | reverse complement strand
TGTACAGAGGTCAGTAGTATGTAGGGCAGTGCACAGAGGTCAGTAGTATGTAGGGCAGTGCACAGAGGTCAGTAGTATGTAGGGCAGTGTACAGAGGTCAGTAGTATGTAGGGCAGTGTACAGAGGTCAGTAGTATGTAGGGCAGTGTACAGAGGTCAGTAGTATGTAGGGCAGTGTACAGAGGTCAGTAGTATGTAGGGCAGTGTACAGAGGTCAGTAGTATGTAGGGCAGTGTACAGAGGTCAGTAGTATGTAGGGCAGTGTACAGAGGTCAGTAGTATGTAGTTCAGTGTACAGAAGTCAGTAATATGTAGGGCAGTGTACAGAAGTCAGTAATATGTAGGGCAGTGTAAAGAGGTCAGTAGTAGGTAGGGCAGTGTACAGAGGTCAGTAGTATGTAGGGCAATGCACAGAGGTCAGTAGTATGTAGGGCAGTGTACAGAAGTCAGTAGTATGTAGGGCAGTGTACAGAAGTCAGTAGTATGTAGGGCAGTGTACAGAAGTCAGTAGTATGTAGGGCAGTGTACAGAAGTCAGTAGTATGTAGGGTAGTGTACAGAAGTCAGTAGTATGTAGGGTAGTGTACAGAAGTCAGTAGTATGTAGGGCAGTGTACAGAAGTCAGTAGTATGTAGGGCAGTGTACAGAAGTCAGTAGTATGTAGGGCAGTGTACAGAAGTCAGTAGTATGTAGGGCAGTGTACAGAAGTCAGTAGTATGTAGGGCAGTGTACTGAAGTCAGTAGTATGTAGGGCAGTGTACAGAAGCCAGTAGTATGTAGGGCAGTGTAAAGAGGTCAGTAGTAGGTAGGGCAGTGTACAGAGGTCAGTAGTATGTAGGACAGTGTACAGAAGTCAGTAGTAGGAAGTACTGTGGTCAGGAGGGAAAGGTATAAGGAGGTCAGGGGGGCACAGTGCAGTAAGGTCAGGAGAGCACAGTATTGGAAGGTTAGGAGTACCCATACAGTGGGATCAGGACAGCTGAGCATGGTGCTGGGGTATTAGAAGGGCTGAAGTGTCAGGAGGGCATAGTGCTGGGGTATCAGGAGGGTTGGGTGTCAGGAGGGCTGGGTGTCTGGAGGGCATCAGCGAGTCGGGTGTCTGGAGGGTCACAGGGGGTCGGGCGTCTCCCACATTTTCAGACTCGTATCTCCCGCATTTTCCAGGCTGCTTTCTTGACCGCAATCAGTTTGGTGTGTCTTGTTTTCTAGGCAAAACTGCAACCTTCCTGTCCAAGTAACTACTGCTTCCTTCAATACTTGTGACAGAAAGTGTGTTAAAATCCCCACCAGCAGGTCACAGATAGCAACTCAAATATTACTCATCCCAAATGAGATGCCATTCTCTCAGAACAGGTTTTTTTTAATGTGGTAAAACTGTAGGAATACATGAAGTTTAATAGATGAGAAGATGTCCATTTAATGAATGGGATGCAATACGGTAGGTCAAACCACTGCACAACATGTAATGCCTGCAGTACATTCACAGTAAAGTTATCCATCGCTAGCAACAGAATTGATATTGTATTCAGATCAGTAAAGACAGCAGTTCTGATTGATTTTATGAGCACTTTGTACAATTATGACACTCGGTACTGGCCCAAGATCAGCAGTTTAAAGTGGAACTACAAATAAAGCTTATGTGTTGAATAGAGAAGGAAGGTTTTAGCCCCTGCATAAGATGCTTGTCCCTACTGGAGGGACGTCCTACCACTGTCTGTCCTGGAAATATATTAGCAAGATAGGAAATTTCCTCAACAGGAAAACAGACAGCAATCCAAAAAAAACCTGACACTAAGCATTTGTGCTTCTTGTTTCCCTACGCCTGACTGCATTCCACATGCAGAATCCTGTTCTTTATAACTGTCCCTGTTCACACTTGTATGCTCAGTCACCGTACTCTCATTACCAGTGATGGTCAACTTACTAGTGTGGCCCCCGTCATCACCAAAGGGTCGAATTCAGTGAATATTCGGTGTCGGAGACAGAAGACACGCAACAGGATACAGTCAAAGATTAATGGCATAATACAAGAGATGGTCAGAGACTGCGGACCTGATCCAAGAGATGGTCAGAGACTGCGGACCTGATCCAAGAGATGGTCAGAGACTGCGGACCTGATCCAAGAGATGGTCAGAGACTGCGGACCTGATCCAAGAGATGGTCAGAGACTGCGGACCTGATCCAAGAGATGGTCAGAGACTGCGGACCTGATCCAAGAGATGGTCAGAGACTGCGGACCTGATCCAAGAGATGGTCAGAGACTGCGGACCTGATCCAAGAGATGCTCAGAGACTGCGGACCTGATCCAAGAGATGCTCAGAGACTGCGGACCTGATCCAAGAGATGCTCAGAGACTGCGGACCTGATCCAAGAGATGGTCAGAGACTGCGGACCCGATCCAAGAGATGGTCAGAGACTGCGGACCCGATCCAAGAGATGGTCAGAGACTGCGGACCCGATCCAAGAGATGGTCAGAGACTGCGGACCTGATCCAAGAGATGGTCAGAGACTGCGGACCTGATCCAAGAGATGGTCAGAGACTGCGGACCTGATCCAAGAGATAGTCAGAGACTGCGGACCTGATCCAAGAGATAGTCAGAGACTGCAGACCCAATACAAGAGATGGTCAGAGACTGCGGACCCGATACAAGAGATGGTCAGAGACTGCGGACCCGATACAAGAGATGGTCAGAGACTGCGGACCCAATACAAGAGATGGTCAGATACTGCGGACCGGATACAAGAGATGGTCAGAGACTGCGGACCCTATACAAGAGATGGTCAGAGACTGCGGCCCTGATACAAGAGAAGGTCAGTAACTGCAGATCTGATACAAGAGACGTCAGAAACTGCAGACCTGATACAAGAAATGGTCAGAGACTACGGATGTGCTGCAGGAGAATGTCACAGACTGAGTGTGCTATAGGATTTGCTGGAGACTGGGGACATGTATCAGGAGACAGTCATAGATTGGTGACATATTACATGAGACTGCAAAAAAATTATTGCTATAACAGGGCAATAGGGAAACACAGATAAGGGTCTGCAGAGCCCTTGGGGGTCACACAAAAAGTGCCAAAGGGCGGCAGATTGGGCTCCATGGCTGTATACTATATGCTTTTTTGTGCATAAGCTTTTTTTTTGTGTATTTAGGTGCCACAGCCTTCAATGAGAGTATGTGTAAATAGGCATTAAGTTCTACTTCATGCCTGAGGAACTCCTCTCCTACCATAGAATTGCTCTCTTCCCATTGCCCAGTGCAAGAAAACAAACTCCTAAAACTTGCCACATGTGCAAAAATGCTTGTAATCACCATACATGTCACCAATGTCAAAGAAAAAGATCTATACACTGCATATCATGAAGCAGCCAAATGTGCATGAAGTGAGATGAATGGCAGCCTCAGCCCAGACTCCAGCCAGGCCATGCCCAACGTATTTCGCTCCACCCCTTGGAGCTTTCTAAGACAAAATGGGGAGTGAGAGGAAATTTCTCAAAAGTGAGGGGTAATCACCATACATGTTAAAATCTGACTGACAATCAACTTTAGATTTAATTATACAATATGAGTGCCTAACTATACTATCCAAATATTCGCAATCTGGTCTGGTGGGCCCCTGCACTACATACTTGTTGGTAGATCTAAAGCTGACCACACATTCTCCTAAAAGAGATTGTACAATCAGATGGTAATGTGTGATGAGATATAGACTTTTGTCACCAGAGCAGATGTCCCCATTGGAAATTCTCCTCACTTCTTGTTTAACAAACTGTAAGATTTTGGATTTCCTCTCACGTTCTGTCCAGAGGACAGTGGTCACCAGGACAAATACAAAGTGTGAATCTTGACTACAAAGACACAATAATAAACAAATGGCTACAGATGCACTTTAAGCCTTTGTACACACGGTCAGACATTCGAAACTTGTGTTGCATACACACGGTCGGACAATCCAATCGTTCAGAACATGTTGACATTTCGTTACGATGGGACTACGTTCAGGCTAGTAGCCAATAGCTTTGGTCTAGGAATTTGATCTGAGCATGTGAGGCACTTTGTCCGATCGGAATTCTCTACAAACGATAGGACATGTTTGGGAAGTCAATGACAAGGAATGCCACCCAAACATGCATTAGGGTGCGTTTTTAGAAAGGTCCGGAAATATGGGTTGAATCCTATAATTCTGCCCGCGATTCTGAGTTGCTCTGATGTCAGGGCCTGTCTTTAATATTGATTGGACCCCGGGCAAAAAAAAATGTGGGGGCCCCCCTCCCATGCTATTTCACTCTCCACCTGCTCTGAGACATACAATAAATAGAAGCTGGACTTAAAATCAGTTTACTGTATCAGATCAGGCAGCAAATGTGATTGGTTGCCAGAGGTTACAGCATATCATTACTGCTTACTGACTGGTTGCTAGAAGTTACAGCACACATTACGACTCACTGATTAGTTGCTAGAGGTTACAGCAAATTATTTCTGCTTGTTAATTAGTTGCTAGAGATTACTGTACAGTAATACTGCTCACTGATTGCTAGAGGTTACAGCACATCATCTTCTCACTGCAGGGAAGCATGATATACATATGAATGCCACCTTTATTTACATATCAATGCAGCTATTTGCTTAGTAATGCCGCTGCTATTTACATATGAATGCCAGCTATTTACATGTAAACACAGGGTCTGCAGGTGAGTCATCTGTACACAACAACAGGTCTAAAACTTCAAGGGACAAGGAAATTTAAACTGGGATAGTTGGCAAGTATGAGGCAGCTACTTTGGGCCCCACAACAATGACAGGGCCCAGGGCAGCTGCCCCTTTTGCTCTGCCTTAAAGACGGCCCTGTCTGATGTGAACAGACCCTTAGGCCTCATGCACACTGAACGTTATAAAAATACCAGTAGCGTTAGCTGTAAAAAGCTGTAGAATGAGTTTTGCAGCAGCTTTTTTTTTAGCAAAACTATACTCCCAAAGAAGCTTATGGGTCAAAACACCAAAATAGCCATGTTTTTTTTTTTTTACAGCTGAAAAAATTCCCTTCAAACCCAAGATTTTTTATTTTTTTTTCTCAGCCAGAAAATGCCCCTGCCAAAAAACACTGATAACAGCCTATGTGTGCATGGACACATGGGATTACATGCTGGGGAGTTTACTGACTACAGAAAATTTCCTTAAGCCAGAAACAGCAGCTGTAAAAACGTCCAGTGTGTGTGAGGCCGTACAATACCAACAAAAGCAATAGAATTGTTATTAACCACTTCCAGACTGCCCGCCATCGTTATAGGTCACTAATTTGACACTGAATACCGTTGTTATGGCAGCAGATAACCCCGATATTTTTAAAAACTGTGGGCGGCCCGCTTTCAGATAAGTGATCTTTGCGGTGGATTTTTCGCGAGATCACTTTTATTACAGCGGCGGGAGAGGTGCCCACCCCCCTCCCGTCGTATCCCGGTCATCTTCGTCGCTTACCAGAGCTGGCGGAGACAATCTGGTCTTTTCCTCTCAGAGGCTGGAAGTCGAGTGAGGGAATGGTGGCCCCCATTTGACTCCATACCATTGGATGACGGAAGGGAACATCAAACATCACTTCCACCCAATGGTCTTAAAGGGGGAAAAAAATTGGAAAAAAAAAAAGACAATTTTCTTTCTTTTTTTTTTTTTATTTATTGTATTTAAGTGTAATTGGGAGATCTGAGGTCTTTTTGACCCCAGATCTCACATTAAAGAGGTCCTGTCATGCTTTTTTTTCTATTACAAGGGATATTTGAATTCCTTGTAATAGGAATAAAAGTGATCCAAAAAATTTTCTTTAAAAGGGACGGTGTAAAAATAAAAAGTAAAATAAATAAGAAAAAAATAAATACATTTTAAAGCGCCCCATCCTGTCGTGCTTGCACCCAGAAGCGAACATATACATAAGTCGCATCTGCATATGTAAACAGTGTTCAAACCACACATGTGGTATCGCCAGGATCACTAGAGCGAGAGCAATAATTATAGCAAAAGAACTCAAAACTGGTAACCTGTAGAAATTTTTAAACTTTGCATATAGAGATTTTCAAGTTTGTCGCCATTCCATGAGTGGGCGCAATTTTGAAGCATGACATGTTGGGTATCAATTTACTCGGCGTAACATTACCTTCCACTATATAAAAAAATGGACTAACGTTACTTTTTGCTTTTTCTTTTTTATTTAAAATGTTTTATTTTTTCCCCTAAAAAAAAAAAAAACACATTTGTAAGACTGCTGCGCAATGACCACCATTTTATTCTCTAGGGCTTCTGAAAAAAAAAATAATTAAAAAAAAATGTATATGTATATATATATATATATATATATATATATATATATATATATATATATATATATATATATATATATATATATATATATATATATATATATATATATAATGTTTGGGGGTTCAAAGTAATTTAAAATGATTCTAACTTGAAAAACCAAGTGTAAAAAATAGGCCCGGTCCTTAAAGTGGAGGGCCACCCTGAAAAAAAAAAAAAAAACCTTAAAAATTTGAAAAAAATCTTAAAAAAAAAATTAAAAATTTTTTTTTTTTTTTTTACTTACCAGAAATGCCTAATAATCCTAATCTGCCTCTTCCTCCTCTGCGGAGATCTTCTTTCCTTTTCTCCTCGTCGCGTTGTCTTCTGGGTAACGGGTCGCGCTGTGTTCTGGGAACTGTGTGTCCCAGAACACAGCGCGTCCCACTCACAAAGCGCTGCGCGACTCGTGCATGCGCAGTAGGAAACGGGCAGTGAAGCCGCAAGGCTCCACTGCCTGTTTCCCTTAGATCGATTGTGGCGCCGGGACCCGAGAGCCGAGGAACGGGTTGGCCTCGGGCAGCCGACATCGCGGGCGCCCTGGACAGGTAAGTCGGCTTATTAAGTCAGCAGCTGCAGTGTTTGCAGCTGCTGACTTTTATTTATTTATTTATTTTTAAACGGTCCTCCTCTTTAAGTGGTTAAACAAGTAATGCTACCAAGTATAAATATTTATTGTACATGTAATGATACAAAGTGTAACATTTGTTTCAACACAAAGCAAAATAAATATAATGGTGAGGTAAATATATCTAAACCCAAGACGAAAGCTGTAATATATGGCATTTAATGGTACCTTTGATGTATTGTATTTCCTTTTTCAGGCAAAGATTATTTTCTGGAAGTACAGAAAACTACCTGTTGATCCGGCTAATTACCTGGTGTCCTTGTACCTACCTGAACTAAAATATCAAACAATGGTATCAGCCTTCCCTGCCATCTTCTGTGAACTACAAAACACCTCCCCTCTATGTAACAGAGATGAGAGGAGGGAGGGGCATGTTTTAGGCTAGGCTCACATCTACGCAGCTTTGTGTGCATCGATTGCGTGGGCACAGCATTCTATTCTTTACACGGGCTCCTGTGCCTGCATTTCCTGTAGGGAAAAGCTCCCTGCACCTTTTTTAATATGCGGCTGCACAGAAACTGCATGGCACCCTCCTGCGTTTTCATTCTTGCACGGCTGCGTGAGTGTGTTAATTTAGATGCAATCTTGTACCTGCACAGATGTGAACCTAGCCTTCAATCAGAGGTGCAGCCTAGGGTGACAATACTGATCCTGTGAGTGTTGCCACCTTAGGACAAGAAGTGCGTTGCTGGCAGGATCACTAGGTGAAAATAAAAGGGGAAAAAAAAATGAATGCAGCCACCACATGTGAGGATTGGTAAACTGCAATATACAGTATTAAAAAAAGGGGTGAGGGATATTTACTAAAACCAAAGGTGGTGCAGCTCTACATAGTAACCAATCAGCTTCCAGCTTTTAGCCCCCGTTCACATTGAGGTCCGGCTGCATCTGGAGTATACTGTCCAGTTCTTGGCACCAGTCCTCAGGAAGGATGTGCTGGAACTGGAGAGAGTCCAGAAAAGGGTAACAAAGCTACTTATGCCGCGTACACACGACCGGACTTTCCGGCAGAAAAGGTCCGATGGAATCATTCTGTTGGATATTACGATCGTGTGTGGGCTTCAGCTAACTTTTTTCTTCAAAAATTCAGACGGGCCTAGAAATAGAACATATTTCCAATCTGTCCGATGGGAAAGCCATTTGTCTGTATGCTGGTCCGACAAACCAAATATGACGCACGGGCAGCTATTGGCTACTGGCTATTGAACTTCCTGTTGTAGTCCCGTTGTACATCATCACGTTCAAAACAAACAACGGACTTTGGTCTGCTTGTGTGTGGGCAAGTCCGTTAGGTTGTAAGTCAGTCGGAATTCTGTCGGAAAAAGAACATCGGACCTTTTCTGCCGGAAAGTACGGTCGTGTGTACGCGGTATTAAGGGAATGGAGGAAACGGGGAAAGACTACAAGCATTGAACTTATTCTCTCTGGAGAGGAGATGCTTAAGAGGGCATATGATATCAATGTACAAATACTGTACTGTGAACCTAGCATAGGGAAAAAACTATTTAGTGAAAAGGAAATTTAAAAAGACACGTGGCCATTCACTAAAGTTGGAAGAGAATTGATTTATCCTTAAACTGCACAGAGGGTTCTTTACTGTCGGAGTGGCAAGGATGTGGAATTCTCTTCCACAAGCGGTGCCATCAACATGGGGCGTCAATAGTTTCAAAAAACTATTAGATGGGCGCCTAAACGTCCACAACATACAGGGGTATACGATTTACTGTTGACATAAACACACCCATCATAGGTTGAACTGGATGGACTGGTGTCTTTTTTCAACCTCACCTACTATGTACAGTATCTCCCAAAAGTGAATCCCCCCCACATTTTTGTAAATATTTTATTATATCTTTTCATGTGACAACACTGAAGAAATGACACTTTGCTGCAATGTAAAGTAGTGAGTGTACAGCTTGTATAACAGTGTAAATTTGCTGTCCCCTCATAATAACTCAACACACACAGTTATTAATGTCTAAACCGCTGGCAACAAAAGTGAGTACACCCCTAAGGAAAATTGTCCTAATTGGGCCAAAAGTGTCAATATTTTGTGTGGCCACCATTATTTCCCAGCACTGCCTTAACCCTCTTGGGCATGGAGTTCACAAGAGCTTCACAGGTTACCATTGGAGTCCTCTTCCACTCCTCCATGATAACATCACAGAGCTGGTGGATATTAGAGACCTTGCGCTCCTCCACCTTCCGTTTGAGGATGCCCCACAGATGCTCAATAGGGTTTAGGTCTGGAGGCATTCTTGACCAGTCCATCACCTTTACCCTCAGCTTCTTTAGCAAGGCAGTGGTGTGTTTGGGGTCGTTATGTGCATGATCTAAACCCTATTGAGCATCTGTGAGGCATCCTCAAACGGAAGGTGGAGGAGCGCAAGGTCTCTAATATCCACCAGCTCTGTGATGTCGTCATGGAAGAGTGGAAGAGGACTCCAGTGGCAGCCTATGAAGCTCTGGTGAACTCCATGCCCAAGAGTGTTAAGGCAGTGCTGAAAATAATGGTGGCCACAAAAAATATTGACACTTTGGGCCCAATTTGGTTATTTTTACTTGTTTCCAGCAGTTTAGACATTAAAGCGGGAGTCCGCCGTTTTTTTTTTTTTTTTAAAAGCCAGCAGCTACAAATACTGCAACTGCTGACTTTTAAAATAATGACACTTACCCGCCCAGCGCGCCCGCGATGTCGGCACCCGAAGCCGATCTCTCGATCGTCTCTCGGGTGCTGCCGCCGCCATCTTGGGTATGGGAATCAGGAAGTGGAGCCTTTCGGCTTCATTTCCCGGTTCCCTACTGCGCATGCATGAGTCGCGCTGCGCAATAAGGATGGTCCCCGCTGTCTCTGGGATCCGTGTGTTTACCAGCAGGCAGCAGGGGACCTTCGGAAAGGGGCGTACCTTCTGCAGAATCTACGCCAGAAGTGGGTGCAGATACCTGTACTGTACAGGTACCTGCACCCCCTCCCCCCTGAAAGGTGCCAATTGTGGTGCCGGAGGGGGGGAGGGTTCCAATGAGCGGAGGGTCCACTTTAGGGTGGACCTCCGCTTTAATGGCTGTGTGTTGAGTTATTTTGAGGGGACAGTAAATTTACACTGTTATACAAGCTGTACATTCACTACTTTACATTGTAGAGATGTGTCATTTCTTCAGTGTTGTCGCATGAAAAGTTATAATAAAATATTCACAAAAATATGAGGGGTGTACTCACTTTTGTGAGATACTGTAACTATGTAACATTGACTTCGGCTTTGAAATCATGCGACTTCATCCGAAATTGCACAACTTCAAAGCTGCATCTCAGTGCGACTTTGTGTGAAATTTTGAAGACATCTGCGCGGCTTCATGCACAGATGTCTATTCAAGTTGCACCCCAAAATGCCAAAAGTAGTGCCTGAAGTTTTTAATTTGATGCAGCACCGCAAAGTCGGCGTCACACTGATTTGAACAGTGCGATTGCCGGCAATAGGATGTGACTTGTCATGCGATTAAACATGTCAAATTGCATGGCAAGTTGCTCCGATGTGAACGAGGGCTTATTGTCAAAGCTTAATTGAACAAGCTGAAGCCAGAAGCTGATTGGTTACTATACAAAGCTGTGTGTATTTACATAGGTACACACAATACATACTATATATACATAGATACATACTGTATATAAATAGGTACACACAATACATACTATATATACAGATACTTACTGTATATAAATAGGTACACAGAATACATACTGTATATAAATAGGTACACACAATACATACTATATATACAGATACATACTGTATATAAATAGGTACACACAATACATACTATATATATATATATATATATATATAGATACATACTGTATATAAATAAGTACATAATATACATAGGTACATACGATACATACGATATACACAACATTGCAGAGTGCAGACAGGTGAAGAGTGACAATTGATGACAATGGTAGACAGATGTCCCATCATCCACCCTCTGCAGTATTACAATGCCATCTGCTCAGAGGGGAGATGGAGAACATCTGGGCACATCGGCCATCACTGGTCATATACAGACACATTACTGATCAATAGTCCCCAATACACACACACATGTGCCATCACATACATGGCCCGACCGGCCGGGCACAGCACGCCCCCCCCTACCCATACACAGGGCACAGGCCATTGTACTCACCGCTCCACACCGCTGCCAAGAGGATGAGGGCGCACAGGGAGGACGGGGAGAGGCGGCCCATAGTGCCCGGGATCCGGGGGTCCCGGACGGAGGAGGAGAGGAGAGCGGAGAGGAGAGCGGAGGAGAGGAGGAGGAGGCCGCACACAGCTCCCGGCACGGCTCAGGGCGGACACTGAGAGCGGCGGTGTGATTCCAACACTGATCAGTGACAGCTCAGACCCGCCCTACACTGACATGATCCGGGTGACCGGCTATAGGCTGCACTGCAATGCCCCCTACACCCCACCGCTACACCCTGCACCACTCTACACACCCACCCATCGTCCACATTCTACATGGATACATACAGATCATTCCTTTCTATATACAAATCATATATACAGAGCACACTGCAATCACATCAAGGTAATAGATGTCACAGTGGCGGCTGGTGCTTTTTTTTGGGGGGGGGGGGCAAACAAGCTGAAGAATACTGAAAAAAAAAACATCAATTGCAGCCACTGGGCCCCAGAAAATACAGCCACTGTGGCCATCATTCATATACAGCCTCTGGGCCCATCATATGCAGCCTGTGCCCATCATATGCAGTCTCTGTGCCAATCATATGCAGCCACTCTGCCCATCTTATGCAGCCTGTCCCCATCATATGCAGCCTCTGTGCCCATCATATGCAGGCACTGTGCCCATCATATGTAGCCTCTGTGCCAATCATATGCAGCCTCTGTGCACATCATATGTAGCCTCTGTGCCCATCATATGCAGCCTCTGTGCCCATCATATGCAGCCTGTGCCCATCATATGCAGCCTGTGCCCATCATATGCAGCCTCTGTGCCAATCATATGCAGCTTGTGCCCATCCTATGTAGCCTCTGTGCCCATCCTATGTAGCCTCTGTGCCCATCATATGCAGCGGTGCCCATCATATGTAGCCTCTGTGCCCATCATATGCAGTCTGTGCCCATCATACAGCCTTTGTGCCCATCATATGCATCCTGTGCCCATCATATGTAGCCTGTGCCCATCATATGCAGCCTGTGCCCATCATATGCAGCCTCTATGCCTATCATATGCAGCCTGTGCCTATCATATGGAGCATCTGTGCCCATCCTATGTAAACCGCTATATGGTCTTGGCCTCCATTGCCGCAGCTCAGTTTCAGGGTCTTGGCAATCTTCGTATAGCCTAGGCCAGTGATGGTGAACCTTGGCACCCCAGATGTTTTGGAACTACATTTCCCATGATGCTCAGCTACACTGCAGAGTGCATGAGCATCATGGGAAATGTAGTTCTAAAACATCTGGGGTGCCAAGGTTCACCATCACTGGCCTAGGCCATCTTTTTGTAGAGCAACAACTTTTTTTCTCCAGATCCACAGAGAGTTCTTTGCCATGAGGTGCCATGTTGAACATCCAGTGACCAGTATGAGAGAGTGAGAGCGATAACACCAAATTTAACACACCTTCTCCCCATTCACACCCGAGACCTTGTAACACTAACGCGTCGCATGACATTGAGGAGGAAAAATGGCTAATTGGGCCCAATTTGGACATTTTCACTTAGGAGTATACTCACTTTTGTTGTCAGTAGTTTAGACATTAATCTCTGTGTGTTGAGTTATTTTGAGGGGACAGCAAATGCACACTGTTATACAAGCTGTACACTCACAGCTTTACATTGTAGCAAAGTGTAATTTCTTCAGTGTCGTCACATGAAAAGATAGAATAAAATATTTACAAAAATGTAAGGGGTGTACTCACTTTTGTGAGATACTGTATATATACACACACCCTTATATGTAGAGAGAGATGTGTGTGGTTTTATATATATATATATATATATATATATATATATATATATATATATATCTCTGTTAGCGATTTCATCTATTATTGCATTAATATACAGTATATTAGTGATGGGCCAAACACCAGTTTGGTTCAACACCAGAACTCCCGAACATGGAAAAAGTTCGGACCTGAACCAAGAACCCAATAAAGTCTATGGAACCTAAACTTGAAAAATCAAAAGTCCCCACTTTTAAGGCTTACCGTATTTATCGGTGTATAACAGGCACAGAAGTATAACACGCACATTCATTTTAAGAGGGAAGTTTCTGGAAAAAAAAACTTACATTTTAAATAAGGAACTTTGAAGCAAAATAAGGGTCAGTGCCAATCTGCAGCCTCACTGCTGCCATCAATGCAGCCTCACAAGTGCCCTCAATGCAGCCTCACCATTGCCATCAATGAAGCCTGATCAATGCCCATCTGCAGCTTTACCATTGCCATCAATGCAGCCTCACCATTGCCACCAATGCAGCAGCCACACCATTGCCTTCAATGCAGCAACCTCACCATTGCCACCAGTGCAACCTGATTGATGCCCATCTGCAGCCTAGAGGGGCAAGGAGGGGGCGGGATGAGCACCGACAGATTACATACAGTGAGAATATCCTATGATAGACAGAACAGTGGGACTTCCTATTACAGAGGCCGTCAAGTAAACAGGAGATTCTCACTGTATGTAATCTGATGGCGCTCGTCCCTCCCCCTCCCTGTCCCATCCGAGGCAGCTAAAATGTAAGTATCGTCCTATAACACGCACATGTTATTTGCCCCCAATTTTCAGGGTGAAAAAGTGAGTGTTATATGCCAATAAATATGGTATATGCAAGTTATTCGCCATAAAAAAAAGGTATGGGGGACCGGGGTCTGCCCTGGGGAACATGTTCCAATGCAAATATTTTTTTTAAAGGAGCAGTTATTTTAATGATACTTAAACTGAAACAATAAAATCAAAAATTCCTTTAAATATAGTGCCTGGAGTGTCTGCTTGGTCTGCCTGTAAAGTGTCACATCTGTACTGTGTATAGAAGCTGCTGCAGAAAAATTGACAAATATAAAGAACAAAAAAATACATTTAAATAGATTTTCCCTGTAAACTTCCTTTATTTTGTAAACAACAGCTTGGGGAGCCAATCTCGATGATGAGGCCACATTTTAGTGCACTCGGAACAAGATACGAGATTTTTTGGCTAAATTCTACTCTTTCTCAGGCTTTGAATGAAAATACAAAGTTTTGCACCACATTGAACAAGCCTTATGTGAAGAAGCCAAATTATAGCACACAGGCCAAGATTATTATTTTTTTTAGATAAAGTCTGGTGTCTCTTTCGCAGACTTTGGATAGAAGTAACAAGTGTGAACAAATTGAGCCTTGGGTGTTGACGGTGCCTTCACACCATAACGCTTCACAGTTATCCTTGGCAAACGCAGGATTGGACTCTGCTCTTAAAAATTATGTCACACGGGTGTGGAAAAATTGGGCCTTGTGGTGCCTTCTAACCATAACCCTAGAGGTACTCTTGATGAAAGCAAGAATTGGCCTTGCTGTAAAAAAATAACATGATATGGACCTGTCAAACAGGTGCAGAACAATTGGGCCTTAAATGTTGGCAGTGCCTGCACATTGAGACCCCTCACAATTATTCTTGGGGAGCGCAGGACTGGACCCTGCCTTTGGTGTTAATTGTGCCCATGAAACCTAAAAATTACTTAAAATTACTTAAAGATAAAATAATCGTCCACAAAGCTAGGTCAACATCACAAAAAACACTTGCTTACTGGGCACTTAAACCCCCCTCAGTCCCAGACCAATTTTCAGCTTTCAGCACTGATGCACTTTGAATGACAATTGCGCGGGCATACAACACTGTACCCAAATGACATTTTTATCATTTTTTTCCCACAAATAGAGCTTTCTTTTGGTGGTATTTAGTTACAGCTCGGAGTTTTATTTTTTGCTAAACAAACAAAAAAAGATGCAAAAAAAAAAAAAAAAATCATGTTTTAATAGTTTGTTATAAAATCTTGCAAACGGGTCATTTTTCTCCTTCATTGAAGTGCGCTGATTAGGCGGCACTGATAGGCTGCATTGGTGGGCACTGATGGGCTGCATTGGTGGGCACTGATAGGCTGCATTGGTGGGCACTGATAGGCTGCACTGGTGGGCACTGATAGGCATAGTTAAGGCGGCACTAATAGGCACAGATAAGGCGGCACCGATGGGCACAGATATGGCGGCACTGATGGGCAAAGATGGGCACAGATAAGATGGCACGGATGGGTGGCACGGATAAGTGGCACGGATGGGTGGCACGGACGGGCACTGATAGGTACCACAGATAGATGGGACTGATGGGCACTGATAGGTGGCTCTGATAGGTGGCACTGCTGGGCACTGATGGGCGGCACTGCTGGGCACTGATGGGCGGCACTGCTGGGCACTGATGGGCGGCACTGGGGTGCAGCACCTTTGAGGCAGATTGTGGGCACTGTGGGTGGCACTGTGGGTGGCACTGTGGGTGGCACTGTGGGCACTATGGGCACTGATGGGGGGCACTGACGGGGGGCACTTACTTTTACTTTTACTTTTACTTCAGGATGGCACTGCGGGAGGCAGGTGGGCACTGGCAGGTGGCAGGTGGTCCCTTGTATTGATGGCCGTGATCGGGACTGATGTCCCGATCACGGCCGCCGGTGATCGGCTTTTTTTTTTTCTCCTCGCGCTGTCAGCGCGAGGAGGAATAATAGCCAATTACCGGCTCCGTTCTATCACATGATCAGCTGTCATTGGCTGACAGCTGATCACGTGATAAGGGGTCGGGATCGACCCCTTGCACGGATCGGTGATCAGGCGAGTCTCATGGACTCGCCGATCACAGAGCGCGCCGCGCGCGCCCCTCAGGGGGCGCGCAGGGCGCTCGTACACGGAACGACATCAATAGACGTAGTCCCGGAAATGTAGGTCCGCGCTAATGCCGTCATTTGGCAATAGCGCGGATCCCAAGTGGTTAAAGACTGGCTTTGCTGACATCTCTTCTGGCTCCAGATCCTGCTTGCTGTTCCACTACTTTGATCCCTCACTTCTGGTTTGGCTGACTATCCTTTCCGGTTTTTGAACTTTGGCTATGTTTTGACTATGTCTGTTCTTTTTACTTTTATTATTAAACAAGTGTGATTTAACTGTATTTCTGTCTCGGTCTGATTTCATGGTTTCTGACAGTAGGCGAAGGCCATGAATTCAGAAGATGCAGTCAATCCCATTGTTGGTAATATTCTTTCCAGATTGAATGAACTGGATCACCGCATGGATCAGTTCGCCATGGCGTTACAAACGCGCCTGAGTCGCGCGGCTCACCTGGAATCTCCCACTGTGGCTGCCCCAGTACAACCTATGTTGCAGGCCGACCCAGTTTCTGCACCAGTCTCTGTGCAGGCATCTGCCTCAAGTGTTACCTCTATAAAAAGGTATGTCTGGTTCCGCTCTGCTTCCCCAGCGATTTGGGGGTGATCCAGTCCAATGCAGAGGGTTTCTCAACCAGGTTGAGATGTACTTTGAGATGCTGCCCCAGGCATTTCCCACGGACAGAAGCAAAGTAGGTTTCGTGATGTCTGTGCTTTCTGAGCGAGCCTTGGCCTGGGCAAACCCTGTATGGGAGACGCAAAAACCTGTTGTCTTGAGCTACCTTGAATTTGTGGCTTTGTTTAAAAGGGTATTTGATGTTCCCACATGCTCCGCTTCTGCTACCAAGTGCCTCACGTCCATCGAACAGAGTACGAGAACTGTACGCCATTGAATTCTGTACTCTGGCAGCAGAGATTGCATGGAACAATGAGGCCCTTGTGGCTGCTTTTTCTCATGGTCTCTTGGATACCCTCAAGGATGAGATAGCAGCCTGAGATATACTCACTGAGCTGGAGAAGTTGATCACATTTGCCATCCTCATTGACTCCACACTCAGAGAAAGACTCTCTCATAAGGAGCGCTTGCGGAAGCCTCCTGTACGTTTGTTTCCAAGCTTTGCACTCCCACCCGTGCCTCCCTCATCTCCCATGCCTTCTGATATCGAGTTGGTCAGTGAAGGTGAACCCATGCACTTGGGTTTCACGCGTCTCTCTGCGGATGAGAGAACCTTTAGGAGGAGGGAGAGATTGTGCCTGTATTGTGGCCAGGCAGGTCACTTTTTAAAGTCTTGTCCTACCCTTCCAGTGAACGCCCAAACCTTGAGGTCCTGTCATGGGCAGACCTTAAGTGGCGTTGTTTCATCCCCAGTTATCCAGAAGGATAAGCCCCTGGTTTCGGGTACCCTTTCTTGGGCTGAATCGTCCATCGGGATACAGGCTCTAATCGACTCTGGGGCTGCAGGCCTGTTCATTGATGCTGCCTTTGTTTCGAAGCACTCAATTCCGCTGCATCTGCGTGACTCTCCACTTGCCACTGCGGCTTTTGACAGGAGACCTCTACAGCCTGCCCATGTGACTCATGAGACGGTTCCGTTGTCCATGGCCGTAGGACATTCAATTCCAGGTTATTTCCTCATTCAAGTTTCCACTGGTTATTGGTTATCGTTGGTTACAGAGGCACAACCCCTCTTTTGTTTGGCTCCATGGTAAGGTTCTCTCCTGGTCACCACAATGCAGTGAGATATGCTTTCAGAAGGTTCTGTGCACCTCTTCACTGCCAGAGGAGTACCGCAATGTCTTTAACAAAGGTCAAGCTGGTAGTTTGCCTCCACACCGGCCATATGATTGTGCAATTGACCTTCAACCTGGGGCCATATCCCCTCATTGGCCTGGTTTACCCTTTGTCAGTCTTTAAGTATAAGGCCATGGAGGAGTATGATGCAGATGCACTTTCTCGAGGTTTCATCTGCAAATCCTCATCTCCTGCTGGTGCTGGTTTCTTCTTTGTGAAGAAGAAGAGTGGTGAACCTTGTATTGACTATAGGGGCCTCTATCGTTTCATGATTAAGAATGCCTTTTTGATTCCATTGATTAAGGAGTTATTTGACCGCCTCAAGGGAGCAACGTTTTTCAGGAAGCTTGATTTGAGAGGGGCATACAATCTAGTGATAACTAAGGAGGGCGACAAGTGGAAAACTGCGTTTAATACCAGAACAGGCCATTATGAGTACCTCAAATTTATTAACTATGTCCTCTGAGATTTGTTGCAGTTATGTGTGGTGGTTTATTTCGATGATATTCCCATATTTTCCAAGTCCCTGAAGAGCCACCACACAGATGTCTGTTGTGTGCTTCAGAGACTAAGAGAGAACAATCTCTATTGTAAACTGGAGAAGTGTGAGTTCCATCGTGAACAAAATTCTTGGGCTGTATCATTTCCACTGCTGTTTTTTTTTATGGACCCAGAGACGCTTTCGGAAGTCCTACAGTAGCCCTGACCCATGGATTTACATCCTCTGCAGCGTTTCCTGGGCTTTGCCAACTATTATCGGAAGTTTATTCGTAACTTCTCGTCTCTTGTCAAGCCCCCGACTGATATGACCAGAAAGGACAGTAACCCACAGAGTTGGTCTCCGGAGTCCATTAGGGCCTTTGGGAGTCTCAAGGCTGGCTTTATTTCTGCACATCCTGATCCTATATTACCTTTTATCCTTGAGGTTGATGCTTCCGAGACTGGAGTTGGCACCCTTCTGTCTCAACGTCCTACCTCTGAGAGCGCTATGCATCCTTGTGGCTACTTTTCCAAGAAAAGTTGTCACCTGCGAAGTGCAATTATGAAATTGGTGACAGAGAGCTGTTGGCAATCATTTTAGCCCTGAAAGAATGGAGACATGTCCCCAAAGGTACCACTGTACTGGTTCTCATTCTTACTGACCATAAGAATCTCACATTCTTGTCTGAGGCTAAATGCCTCTCTCCCAGAAGGGTGCAATGGGCTCTTTTCTTGTCAGGTTTCAATTACATTGTCTCATTCTTACCCAGTACTAAGAATGTAAGAGCTGATGCCTTGTCACGACAATTTTTCTCCACTTCGAAGTTGGAGTCGGTTCTGGTTCATGTGATTCTTCCTGATCGTTTTCTGGCTACGGTTCGTGCCAGTCTCACTTCTCCTTTGTCCTTTGGGTGACAGAATTCTTGCTGCTCAGGTCCATGCTCTGCCTGAGAAACCTTGCGATCGCTGCTTTGTCCCAGAGAGTCTCAGTACTGCCTTGATCCAGACTTACCATTCTCCCAAGGCTGCTAGCCACCCTGGGAGGAGTCAACTCATTTTGGGCCATTTTCCAACAATGGTGGTGGCCTAGTCTACATGCTGATATAACTGCCTTCGTAGCTGCCTGTTCCATGGGTGCTCAGAGTGAGACTCCACTACACTTTCCAGTGGGCCTCCTACAATCTATACCCAATGGAGAGAGGCCCTGGACCCACCTGTCTATGGATTTCATTGTGCAGTTCCAACTCCTAGGGCAACACAGTTATCCTTATGGTGGTTGACCGGTGTCATTGTATTCCACTTAAGAAGTTGCTCCCTTCTAAGGAACTGGCTTCCATTTTTGCTCGGGAGATCTTTCGCTTACATGGGCTACCCAAGGTCATTGTCTCAGACAAGGGTAATCTGAGACAATGAGTCTGTGTCCCGGTTCTGGCGAGCCTTTTGTGCACAGTTGGAAATTCAGCTTGTTTTCTCCTATTCGTATCACCCGCAGTCTAATGGGGCCGCAGAATGAGCCAATAAGTCCTTGGAGCAATTCCTACGTTGCTATATTTCTGACCATCATAACAACTGGTCAGACCTATTACCGTGGGCAGAGTTCGCGCACAACAGTGCCCTGAATTCTGCTTCCCGATTGTCCCCGTTTATGGCGAATTATGGTTTCCAACCTTCCATGTTGCCTGATTCATTCGTTTTGCAGAGTATTCCTGCATTAGAGGAGCATCTCCGTGGTCTTCAATCCACTTGGGCACAAGTCCAGAAGGCCTTGCGTCATGCTGATGATACGTACAGACTCCATGCTGACCGCAGATGCCTGCCTGCGCCTTCCTACCAGG
This sequence comes from Lithobates pipiens, assembly GCF_037356315.1. Lineage (NCBI taxonomy): Eukaryota > Metazoa > Chordata > Amphibia > Anura > Ranidae > Lithobates > Lithobates pipiens. The sequence continues at coordinate 25,535,182 of NW_027507685.1, read as the reverse complement.
TTGGGGACAGGGTCTGGCTGTCATCTCGCAACCTCCGACTTCCTGTTCCCTCACTGAAGTTCGCACCTCGGTTTATTGGGCCTTTGCGTATTCTTCGCAGGATTAACCCAGTGGTTTACGCTTTAGACCTTCCTTCTAAAATGCGTATTTCAAATGTATTTAATGTCTCCTTAGTAAAACCTTTGGTCTGCAACCGCTTTACCACCTCGGTGCCACGTCCTCACCCTGTACAGGTTGAGAACCATGAGGAGTATGAAGTACAGTCCATTGTTGACTCCCATAGGTTCCATGGGCGCATATAGTACCTGGTGCATTGGAAGGGTTACAATCTGGAGGAACGCTCTTCGGTCTCATCCTCGGACGTACATGCCCCTGCCCTCCTCTGTGATTTCCATAGATGTTTTCCCCTCAAGCCTGGTGGTCCTACGTGGGGGAGGGGTCGTTGAGGAGGGGATACTGTCAGGGCTGGGCTCAGCCTTTCCTTGTCTGAGCTGGCCCCTCAGCTGTCAGTTAATTGCCAGCTCCCATCTCTCTCCACAGTTACTCAGCTGTTCTTCATACCCTGCTCATCAGTCTTACCTACTTAAGCCATTCAGTCCAGAGGGTCTCTGCCTTCGGATTGGTCAACATCACAAGAAAACATCTCCTGCATTCCTGTTTAAAGACTGGCTTTGCTGACATCCCTTCTGGCTCCACATCCTGCTTGCTATTCCACTACTTTGATCCCAGACTTGTGGCTTGACTGACTATCCGTTCCGGTTACTAAACTTTGGCTATGTTTTGACTACGTTTGTTCTATTGTTTGTTCTATTGTTTTATTATTAAACAAGTGTGATTTAACTGTACTTCTGTCTCAGTCTGATTTCATGGTTTCTGACAAACACACTGTGTGTTTGTTTGTTTTTTGCAACCTAGATGTATGGAAATACACACATTTTAGGCACGGGATCATGAGGGAAATAAGAATGTTAAGGCCCAATTTGGGGGCACCTTCGAATTTGGGGTTTTATATTCTTAAAGACACAGAAACATTAGTTAAGGCCCATACACACGATCAGACTTTTTGACAACAAGCATGCAAATTAGCTGTTTTAAGGCAACATTCGACCGTGTGTATGCTCCGTCGGACAAACTTTTTCAGTTTTCATCTGACTTTTGTTGGCTGTGCAAACGGACAAACTTTCTGGCAACAAAAGTCCGATAGAGCAAAGTCTGATCGTGGGTACAGAAAACCATAGGACTTTTGTACAAAGTACAAACATGCATGCTCAGGACCAATGCAAAAGATCAGACAACAATACAGAAGTTGACCAAAGGTGGCGGTAAAGAGCAGAAAAATCATGTGATTTGGTGAAAGTTGGCAGAAAAAGTCCTGCCGTGTGTATGCAATACAAGTTTTAGGCCGACGCCCTTTGTACAAAAATCCACGGGAAAGTTTGTACAAAGTCCGATGGTGTGTATGAGGCTATACACATCCCAAACTCAGGAACTTACAAAGTTTAAGTTTGGTAAAGTGAAGGCCAAATGAGACATTAGTATCCCAAGACTGTGTGGATGTTGCCTTCCTCAGATGGGGTGATCTCACCCCTCTAAAAGCCCAAATTTTAAGCTATGTACACGTAGAGGCATAACAATTAAATTTCCCTTATGATCCCATGCTGAAAATGTGTGTAGTTACAAACATCTTTTTTTATAAACCAACAAAACACACAGTGTGTCAACATGCTATCTCCCATCACAGGGTATTTTTGCGATTCGGCACTGCATCGCTTTAACTGACAATTGCACGGTCATGCGACGTGGCTCCCAAACAAAATTGATGTCCTTTTTTTCCACAAATAGAGCTTTCTTTTGGTGGTATTTGATCACCCCTGCGGTTTTTATTTTTTGCGCTATAAACAAAAATAGAGCGACAATTTTGAAAAAAATGCATTATTTTTTACTTTTTGTTATAATAAATGTCCCCCAAAAATATATAAAAAAAATGTTTTCCCTCAGTTTAGGCCGATACGTATTCTTCTACATATTTTTGGTAAAAAAAAAATCGCAATAAGCGATTATTGATTGGCTTGCGCAAAAGTTATAGCATTTACAAAATAGGGGATAGTTTTATGGCATTTTTATTAATATTTTTTTTTTTTACTAGTAATGGCGGCGATCAGCGATTTTTATTGTGACTGCGACATTATGGCGGACACATCGGACATTTTTGACACATTTTTGGGACCATTGTCATTTATACAGCAATCACTGCTATATAAATGCTGCGATTCCTGTGTAAATGACACTGGCAGTGAAGGGGTTAACCAGTGGGTGGCAGTGTAGGGGTTAAGTGTTCCTAGGGGTGTGTTACTAATTGTGGGGGGTTGGGCTTTAATTTAGTGAACACTGATCTCTGCTCCAATCACATGGAGCAGAGATCAGCGTCACTAGTTGCTAGGCAGAACGGGGAAATTCTGTTTACAATGGCATTTCCTCGTTCAGCCGCCCCGTGAGACGATCGCGGGTATGCCCCCGGACCCACGACCGGACTCACGGGGGTCTCACGGGGGTCCCGACCAGCACGCGAGCGCGCCGCCGCTGGCGCGCTCGCAATGGCAGGGCGGCATTAAAGATTGGACGTACCTGTACACCAATATGCCTGCCTGTGCCATTCTGCCGACGTACATCGGCGTGCGCTGGTCGGGAACCGGTTAATAGAGTCAATAAACAAATGACTTTCCAAACTACGAATCATTATCACGAATATATATACATACATTTTGAATTTCAACTAATAGGAAAGAAATTATAGTGTATATATAGTGTAGTTATTATATAATGAATGAATTTGACATGATTTGATTCAGTATAACAAATATCGACACTCTACAGAAATAACAAATTATCCGAAAACAAATTAACGTAACATAACGAATATAACAGAACAAAATTATGTATTTTATGAATGACAATGAACCGAAACTAAACAAAATTTTCCATTGTGTACAAGTCTAATTAAAAGAACAAACAGGAGTCAACAAGCCAAAATTTGAAGCCACGTACATAGAGGCAAAACAATTAAATGTCTCTTATGATCCCATCCCTAAAATGTGTGTAGTTACAAACATCTATTTTTCGAAAAACCCACAAAACACACAGTGTGCCAACATGTGCTAACTCCCATCGCGGGGTATCAATGGACGTGTTTTGGGGGTGCAACTCCTTCCTCTGAGCTACTTTAGTTATGAGGAAGGGGTTGCACTCCTAAAACGCATCCATTGATACCCTGTGATAGCACATGTTGACACATTGGGGGTTATTTACAAAATGAAAATCGACTTTACACTACAAGTGCACTGCAAGTGCCCTTGGAAGTACAGTCCCTGTAAATCCGAGGGGGACATGCAAGGAAAATATAAAACAGCATTTTAGCTTGCACATGATTGCACGTGCTTCATATAAAGTCCCACCTCCTTGCTCCCCACCTTCTTTGACATGATTGGATGATAAAATCAGCAGAGCTTCCCCTCATTTCAGATCTACCCCTCAGATTTACAGCGACTGCACTTCCAAGTGCATTTGCAGTGCACTTGTAATTCAAAGTGGTTTTGCCTTTCGTAAATACACACATTTTAGGCATGGGATCATGGGGGAAATAAGAATGTTAAGGCCCAATTTAGGGGCACCTTAAAATTTTGGGTTTTAGATTCTAAAAAACACATAAACATTACAATTCACATTAGTTAGGGCAGTGTTTCCCAACTCTCCTTCTCAAGATGCAAACCCAGGTCATGTTTTCAAGATATCTTGAATTTGGCACAGGTGAGGTTGTCATTTTCACTGTTAGTAATTCGCACATGAGGACAGTCTAGAAAACAGGACCTGGCGTACCTAGAGGAGTTTTGTCCCTAAACTTTTACATTTAAAAGTCATAAAAACATGGCAATTATTAAAAGGGCAAGCAGGAGCCAACAAGTGGAACAATGAACTTCAGACCAGGCAAGTGGAAATTAAAATTTGGCAAGCATGTCCACAAAATTGATAATTTTTCGCTGTAAAGTAGTGGCCGCCTCCTTGATTTGCTCCAGATCCTTCAAACTCACAATGCAACCTACAGTGCCTTGCGAAAGTAGAAGCCCCCTTGAACTTTTCAACCTTTTGCCACATTTCAGGCTTCAAACATAAAGATATAAAATTTTAATTTTTTGTGAAGAATCACCAACAAGTGGGACACAATTGTGAAGTGGAACGAAATCTATTGGATATTTTAAACTTTTTTATCAAATAAAAAACTGAAAAGTTGTGCGTGCAAAATTATTCGGCCCCTTTACTTTCAGTGCAGCAAACTCACTCCAGAAGTTCAGCGAGGATCTCTGAATGATCCAATGTTGTCCTAAATGACTGATGGTGATAAATAGAATCCACCTGTGTGTAATCAAGTCTCTGTATAAATGCACCTGCTCTGTGATAGTCTCAGGGTTCTGTTGAAAGCGCAGAGAGCATCATGAAGACCAAGGAACACACCAGGCAGGTCCGTAATACTGTTGTGGAGAAGTTTAAAGCTGGATTTGGATACAAAAAGATTTCCCAAGCTTTAAACATCCCAAGGAGCACTGTGCAAGCGATCATTTTGAAATAGAAGGAGTATCAGACCACTGCAAATCTACCAAGACCTGGCCGTCCCTCTAAACTTTCAGCTCAGACAAGGAGAAGACTGATCAGAGATGCAGCCAAGAGGCCCATGATCACTCTGGATGAACTGCAGAGAACTACAGCTGAGGTGGGAGAGTCTGTCCATAGGACAACAATCAGTCGTACACTGCACAAATCTGGCCTTTATGGAAGAGTGGCAAGAAGAAAGCCATTTCTCAAAGATATCCATAAAAAGTCTCGTCTAAAGTTTGCCACAAGCCACCTGGGAGACACACCAAACATGTGGAAGAAGGTGCTCTGGTCAGATGAAACCAAAATCGAACTTTTTGCCCACAATGCAAAACGATATGTTTGGCGTAAAAAGCAACACAGCTCATCACCCTCAACACACCATCCCCACTGTCACACATGGTGGTGGCAGCATCATGGTTTGGGCCTGCTTTTCTTCAGCAGGGACAGGGAAGATGGTTAAAATTGAGGGGAAGAAGGATGCAGCCAAATACAGGACCATTCTGGATGAAAACCTGTTGGAGTCTGCAAAAGACCTGAAACTGGGACGGAGATTTATCTTCCAACAAGACAATGATCCCAAACATACAGCCAAATCTACAAAGGAATGGTTCACAAATAAACGTATGCAGGTGTTAGAATGGCCAAGTCAAAGTCCGGACCTGAATCCAATCGAGAATCTGTGGAAAGAGCTGAAAACTGCTGTTCACAAAGGCTCTCCATCCAACCTCACTGAGCTCGAGCTGTTTTGCAAGGAAGAATGGGCAAGAATTTCAGTCTCTCGATGTGCAAAACTGATAGAAACATACCCCAAGCGACTTGCAGCTGTAATCACAGCAAAAGGTGGCTCTACAAAGTATTAACGCAAGGGGGCTGAATAATTTTGCACGCCCCACTTTTCATTTTTTTATTATTTAAAAAAGTTTCAAAAATCCAATAGATTTCGTTCCACTTCACAATTGTATCCCACTTGTTGGTGATTCTTCACAAAAAATAAAAATTTTATATCTTTATGTTTGAAGCCTGAAATGTGGCAAAAGGTTGAAAAGTTCAAGGGGGCCGAATACTTTCGCAAGGCACTGTATCTGCACCCCTTCTGCCAATAGTGCATCGTGGAAAATCATGACCTAGTAAGAAGAGTAAAAAGTATTAAAAGTAAAGGGAACAATGGTCAAGTGGCTGAGGCCCTACATAGTGAGTTATGGTCAAGTTACTAGTCAAATTCAGGAAATACTTACCTACCCAGTCTATTGTTGCTTGCAACCTGCTTGCCCTTCAGACACCTACACTACTAGGAATGTACACACTGCAACTACTCTACGGTGTTGACAACCTACCAGATTGAAATTTACTGACACAACACCCAAAATTTACTGGCATAGCCAAGTTTTTACTGACATTTCCAAAAGTTAAAAAAATTACAGTTTTAAGTACAAATTTCAGTATTTAGGCTACAAATAAGTACAATAGCAATTAAAAATGTGATTCAAGGTAGATAATAAAAACACACATTTCTTATTTTATTTTTGATATAGTAAGCTGCTCAGAGACAGGACACAGGAGGGCAAGAAATTAGAATGGGCGGCACACACACATGAAAATGACTCTCACACTGACACTGACAGCAGTATGCAGCAGCACAGATCACGACATGACCCCTCCTGATTCACAGTGATGGTCTCTCTCAAAACGAAGTGGACCCTCCATTCCAAACAGCGCTGACAATCTTGCTCCCAGCTTGCCTTACTCCTATCCTGCAGAGTCGCACACGAGGCTCCGGCCGCTCCACTTGGCTCCCTTGCACCATTAAACATAACATGGCACGCTCAGGCACTGCCTCGGCCAATCCCGGCCCCTGCCGGCACCCACGAACACACTGTAGAAGGCACTCGGGCAGCTCACGAAGTGAACTGCGCATGCACAGTTCTGAGCCGAGCGTCAGTCATATTTCTTACTGGCAACCTTTTCCTTTTACTGGCATTTATTGGCAGGAGAAAAGTGCCCATTTTTGACTGGCTACCAGTAAAAATACTGACGGCTGGCAACACTGCTACTCTGTAATATTGGCCCTGGTGCCTGGGTCTCCAAAACTCAGGTACCTAGCAACAATGCCAGCTCCTTCCACCTCTTTCCTCTCCATGCTAATGTTAAGGCACTACATACTTTGCTAATGTATGGGTGTTTTGTTTGGACATTTAAACACTCGACATGTATACACATTTGAAGCCAGATTCCAAGAATAATTACTTGCACAAACAAGAGGCTCCTGAATAGTGTCTTCCTCTTCTGGGTCGCTTTGGCCCTCAGTGTGACTCGCGTCAGGGGATTTGACCTCCACAGTGGTTATGTCTGTGCTGGGTTCATGAATCAGACCCCATGGCTCCAAACAAACATCCTGGGTGAGCTCACCACACTCACTTTCCTCTAAAAATAAACAATACACCATTTATTATGCCACCCCAAGTCCCATATGTTTCTAGCATCCATTTTGCTACATTAGTTGACCAACCTTGCATGTCAATGTTTGCTCCTGACTAGTGGACTCCATCATGCTCCGCTCTGTTTTTTGTTCTGTGAAAAATGCATAGAAAAGGAAAGGTGATGTCTTTTTCCAGAGGGCAAACAAGTGTCACCATTGAAAAAGTCCTGCAGTTGCCCACCATCCCTCTTGTCTCCTATGGGATACGGGATATATTATGACCATCTTAGCAGGCGTGACTCTGTGTAACTGGGAGCTGCGGGACCTCTCCTCTACCCATGTATACACTGGCAAAGCTGCATTAATGGGCTCTGATGAGCCAGGCAGAAACCAGAAAGTTTTCTTTACCCCTTAAGTTCTGCCCTAAGCCCATGGCCTTTGGCCCACCTAGAAACACCACTGTCGGTGGCTAAATGAGTGTGTTTGAAGTTGGCACTTACATTTTTGGGTTGAAGATGGGCTTGTTGCCTCCCCTGTCGGGGCCCAAGTGAGGGTAGCCTCCCTTCGTCCCTTGCAGTAGCTTGGCTGGAGCCTCCTTTTTTGGTGCCTCCCTGTTGAAAGAAGAAAAAAAATTGTTACAAAAATTAAAAAAGATCCAAATACATGACCAAATAAGAATGCTCATATCTACTTTATATTTACCTTCATCTTTAAAATACCAAGTCATACAAAAATTTTAGAAAACCTTATAGATAATTCTCCAGGGCTACTTGGAGACAGAACATACAGACAGCTAATTTACACATATACATATTGGTTATATAGAAATATTGCTTATTTTTTTATGATCTGATGTATGTTCTCCATCTGGTCTTGTTCACGGTGTTTGAGATCAGACCATAGTTTTCTGATGTGGTCCTTTGATCTTTCCACCGAAAATTTACACTGCAAAATGGAGATGACCTTCTCCAAAATTAGGTCCTTTCGGCCTTTCGTAATTCCACAGCTTGCAGTCGTAATCGTGCTTTTCTAGGATGTGCACCATCTCCACCATCTCACCCTTGCTCATGGGGGTTGCTTTGTGCCTGCTATGAGCTCCACCATTGCGGGGCTAGCTGTAATCCTCTGAATCCGCCATGTTGTCCCTCCCGAATGTTCCGGCGTGTGTGATACATCAGAAGAGAGATGCTCAGACGCCAGCGTCACGACACACTGAGAGTGGCGTTTCACGCATGCGCAGTGTATATAAAACCAGAACCCACAGTCGATGGAACGACCGTACGAATGATCTTGGAGTGGATGACAAACGATCGCCAATGCAAGAAAGGAGGCATAAAACAAAGATACAATTGGAATTTGAGGCATAGGTGGGTAGTGGCCTATACTTCTTAGATTGAGGCCTGTATTGGGTTATGGGTTAAGCCAGACATTATGGTTTGTTTTGTGTTCTATCTTGCAGGCATCATATGATTTATCATTATAGATAAATTTACCTCGCCTGATTTTCTACCCCAATTCATTGACCTGTACTGGGAGCTGCCCTGTTTCTGGAAGGTCAAGAGTAGAGACTACTCCAATAAAAAATTGAGGAAGGCAGCTTTGGAGAAACTGATTGAGTTGGTGAAACCATTGTACCCCAGGGCAGACATCAGCTATGTCAAGACAAAAATTTCAAACCTGAGAAGTACATTTAACAGGGAGCTGTACATGTTCCTGGACTCAGAGATCTGGAGCAGCAGCGGATGTCCCCAGGGGCTGTGGTATTACCACAGCCTGCGGTTTTTGACTGACCAGACAGAACCCAGGCAATCGCTGTCTACACTCTCTTCAACATCTGCTGAGGCCACAGCTCCTGAGGTACACCCAGGTCCTGATGCACAGGAAGAAGATGTGGAGGAGCTCAGCTTGACCCAGGTATAGCATTGTTGAACATATTTGAATCCAAAAATACAATAGTGGTAACTAGAAGTTATTGTTAAAATATATCTACCTTAACAAAGTGGATAAAGCAATCAGGATGACTGGGGGTTGGGACTTTGAATGAAGCAGGCAGGTGTAAAACATTTAAATTTATTGGAAAATCAATGGTAAGTTGCATGAGGGTAATCATGAGTACACCAAGAAGACCAATATATTCCATTCAATGGATAAACATACAGCAACAACAATTGACCACTAAAAATACAAATCACAAAGTGGTTTCCATATCAATAGAGTAGTGCCCAAAAAGGATTTGAACAAGAATGAAAATTTCTGGGGTCAGAATGATAGTCTTTTCTATTTCTCCACATTCAATTTGCAGCAGTGAGCAGATCAAATTGTGTATGATTGATGACCAAACCCTAAAAAAGATTCTAATTATGTCCCATTTTCATACACAGGAAAGTGCCAGTCTGGAGGAACCAGCAGATAGAAGCCAGACGAAGACGCAGATCCCTCCCCTACGTGCTCCTGCTGCTAAAAGGGCCAAGAAGAGCAGGAATCTGGAAGAGGCCACAGCCTCCTTCCTCAGCCAGGCCACTACTGCGCTCCATACAGGCCCAGATGAGGCCGAGGGATTTGCCGCGGTGACGGCAAATAAATTAAGGCAGATGACCTGTAAGCAAAGGAGCAGGTGTGAGGAACTCATCCTGCAACTCCTCAGCAAGGGGATGAGGGGCCAAATTTCAGACAACACACACTTGCATGATTTTTTGGCCCCACATCCACCACCTCCACAGCCTCCCCACCCACGACAGCAGCATGGCGTTCAGTGGCAATACCAGCCCCAAGAACCCCAACAAGCCCGCTGGACTTGGGATTTTCACCCCTTCACCACTTACTAATTTCTATTTTTTTAATTTAATAATGATTTTATGTGTTATATTTTCTATATTTTTGTTTGCGTAGAATGCAATTTTTGGTTAAGTTCTTTGTATTTGGATGGCAGATAGCATCACTAATTAAATTTTTTTTTTTATGCACAATAAAAAAATTGTGTAGAATAATACTTGGCTATGTGTTTTACTTCAAATAAAGCAGTAGGCAGTTACATTTTAAAATTAACAAGCGACACCATCATAGTTGTATCTTTGAGCTTAAAAACTCTGGGATAATGGTGTTGTGGTAACTTGCCCCAAAAAAAACAAAAAAAAAACAACAAGCATAATAATATTCTTAAACCAGACATCCCAATACTTTTGTCAATATAGTGTAATATATACTGTACATATAGGATATGTATGTTTGCAATAATGTGTGTATAATATATATAGTGAGCGGCTGGCAATATAGTGTGTGTGTATATATATATATATATATATATATATATATATATATATATATATATATATATATACACACATATTAGGGCTGTTACTGATTAAAATTTTCGTGTTCGATTAATCGATTTTTTAAAAATCGATTAATCAACTAATTTCGATTAATTATAACGCACATACAGATCCAACTACTTTTAGCTGATCTCCTTGCATTGCAACTCTGCATTAGTCAGTGGTAAATGTGGTATACACTATATACAATCACCCGACACAAGTTAGTTAGTTTCCACAATCCATGACTTAACTTCACAGTTCACACAAATACGTTTTAAATTCAAACTGTAGCACTGATGTAAGTAATTTTTTTTCCACAGTATCGTGACAATCCCTCCACCTCCGGTCTAACTAATCACTCTCACCTTATGGCATGGACCCCTGTGCAAACAGGTGGTCATGCAAGCGGGTATCAAAAGGGTTAACATGGATCATAAACTTCTCTCACGTCTCCTTAGATCTCAGCAAGGACGCCAGGTCATGGGTAGAGAGAAAAGATTTAAGTGCTGACCGCTTAAGTATAAGATTTCATTTTTGTGTTCAAACACAAACTACTCACATAAAGATGACAAAAACACAGCATGTAAAGCCGACAATCGTGTTAGTTCCGTAGGGCAGCAGCAGGTGACGTCATGCGTAGCTCCTCCCCTGTACGCATTACGTTCAATCAGAACGTCACCGGACTTACCGGATCTCCGACGGAACTCCCTGAAGACCCGGAAGCTGGCAGGGAGGTGAGTACCGATTAAAAGAATTTTGATTGATCGAAAAAATTTATCGATTAATCGAGGAATTAATCTTTAATTTCCATAGCCCTAATACATATAGGATATCTATGTTTGGAATAATGTGTGTATAATAGACCGTGTATAGTGATAGCGGCTGGTGTGCGGTGCAGCCCAATCTCAGCGCATCACACTATTCACCTTTTTGGGCAACAAACGTTATTGAAACAGCACAGAGACATTTGATTAAGTTCAACTGACCACCACACGGTGTGAAGCAGTTGATTTCATAGCACTGCACTGTGCTTAAAATAAGCAATGCATGCAGTACTGTTTTTTTTTTTTTCAGTGCACACCGCTGCAATGCAGTGGTGTGAATTGGCGACACAGGAGACAAAGCATTTTGCATTTCCACTATGATTGCATTATTGGATATGTCCATCAGATGCAATGTTGCATGGTATCCACGACATGTGCATAATTTTGACCCTCCTCCCACCCTATAGATGTGTATGATGGGCATGTTTGGGAACTCTCTAGAAGTGGCCCAGAGACCACAGCTGATTGTTATGATAACCAGGTTTCCCATAGTATGTTGGCTGTTTGGCTGATTGGAGTCATGACATTATTGCTCATTTCAGCCTAAAGCAAAGTTCCAACTCTGGGGGAGACGCCAGTGGTGCTCTTTAACCTCTGAGGGGGTGTTGGCTACTATAGCTGGAGACCTTGAATAGAGGTAAAGTAGACCGGGCGCCAATGGTTGTCCTTGCGTTTTGCTGTCTGTGTATTGCTCTGGTTTTTATTGCCTATTTAGTAATGCCACCATTGCTTGTTTGTTGCCCCAGGTATTGCCTAGAATGTCTGTTGTCCATGTGCTGTTGGGATTGCCCATTTTGTTGCCTGTGTATTATTCATTATTGCTTTTTGTATTGTCAAAGTTGTTGGTGTGTTTCTTACACAAACATTATTATTTTTTTTGCTCACCTGCTGTTAGGATTTCTAGTGCCCTGCCTATTTGTTGGCTCTATATAGTCACAGAATACATAACTCCTAACATTTTTGCTTTTTTTTTTTTTTTTTTTGTTTACTTTTTGTATTGCTTTCCAAATTCAAACTGACCATGCTAGGCACTAGAGTACATCCATCCCAGTGTTGTTGGTTTACTGCAGGCATCCTCAAACTACGGCACACCAGCTGTTGCGAAACTACACATCCCATGAGGCATTGTAAAACTCTGACATTCACAGACATGACTGGGCATGATGGGAATTGTAGTTCCTGAACAACTGGAGGGCCATAGTTTGAAGACCCATGGTTTACTGCATGAGCTTTCCTGGCTTCTAATAAACCCCTTATGTAGCTGAGACCAGAGATTATATAATAACTGGAAATTTTTTTATTTATAACTCACCTGTAAATGGTTTGCTTTTTATATTTTAAGCTGCATTGCTTGTTTTACAAGGTGAGGGTCCATGTATACTATAGTGCTGTGTGTGTGTGTGTGTGTGTGTGTGTGTGTGTGTGTGTGTCTGAGACCATTCAAAACTGTTTGCTTTGTGGAATCCTATTACAAACCCCTTCTACAAGTGTCAATATCGCAAAACTCCCCTAAAAGTTCAGATATTTTACACGTTAAGCACACTAATCGCTCCAACATTGTTTCTCCAATTGCGGGATCCCTAGTTCGCGTGATTACATAAATAGGGTTGTGTTACAGTATAGTAGCAAAATAAATACTGAACTCCCACAAACTCCAGTGTAGGCTGCTTTCTGGGAAAATTTAAAGGTAAGTCTAGTGTTAAAAAAATAAATAAAAAAAATAAAAATCTGCCACCAGACACATTCGTTAACTGTATTGGTGTGTATCCGATGTCCTGCAGGCTGCTGCTTCATGTAAAAAATCCATCCTTTGCTCCTCTGAGCAGTAACGTGTGTGTGTGTGTGTATGTGTATGTATGTGTATGTGTATGTATGTGTATGTATGTATGTGTGTATATATATATATATATATATATATATATATATATATATATATATATATATAAATTTGATACTGCTCAGAGGAGCAAAGGATGGATTAAAAAAAAAAACATTCCCTCTGGCTGTAAAGAGATAGATAGCTCTCTCTCTCTATCGCTATACAGCCATTCAGAGGGAGCCATGTATTCCATCAATGAATACAAAGCTTCCTCTGATTGGCTGAGTCAGAGAGGTGGCCTGATGTCGCACCTCTGACGAAGCGCTCCATCTTCACCCAGTCTCCTGGGTTCATGGGATCCGGCCGCTTGAAGTTAGATCTCAGCTAGGGATGAGCTTCGTGTTCGAGTCGAACGTACGTTCGACTCGAACATTGGCTGTTCGGCCGTTCGGCGAATTCCGAACATTTTGGCCGTTCGCGTCAAAATTCGAGTGATGCGCGCACGGACCACAATGCACTGCGTTGGCGCAGTGCATTGCTGCCCGATTGGCCAAGCATGCACTGTGACCCCGCATGCTTGGCCAATCGCAGCGCCGGCAGCGAGGAGAGCCATGATTGGCCACAGGCATCCTGCCTGTGGCCAATCATAGCTCAGGCTGTGTAGTGCACGCCCCACACTATATAAGGCCGCCTTTAAGGCGGCCTCCTGTAGTGTGTTACTTTGCATCTGAAACAGTGGGTGTTCTGTGTACCTTCAACACAGTACACACCAATCGTTTTTGGCTGATTTCCTATCTTGCTGCTGTGTAGTGGTTGTTGTCTGTGCCCTGACTGCAGTATACACCACTATATTCACCTCACCTATATAGCTAGTGATCTAGCTTTAACCACTTAACAACTGCCCATTGCCGATTAACGGCTTCAGGGCGGTTGTTTAACTCAGAGAGGCCGTTAATTAACGGCCTCCCAGAATTCTGCTCTCGCGTGCCCCGAGGTGTGCGCACTCGAGAGCATCCGTGACCGTAGCGGCCGTTTACCACGTGATTGCTCCGTCAAATGACGGAGTGATCACTTGGAAACAAACCGGCGTCATGTTATGACGCCTGTTCCTCCCTCCCCTTTCTGTACCGATCGGTACAGCGGAGGGGAAAGAGATCGGTGTCAGCAGCGATGTGGGCTGCATCTGCAGTGCCCACATCGCTGCTCACCGAATTTAACCCCTCAATTCCCTGCCAATACTCTGCAATACCAGTGCATACTCTGCAGTACCCTGCCATTACTCTGCAGTACCCCGCCATTACTCTGCAGTACCCCGCCATTACTCTGCAGTACCCCGCCATTACTCTGCAGTGCAGTACCCCGCCATTACTCTGCAGTGCAGTACCCCGCCATTACTCTGCAGTGCAGTACCCCGCCATTACTCTGCAGTGCAGTACCCCGCCATTACTCTGCAGTGCAGTACCCCGCCATTACTCTGCAGTGCAGTACCCCGCCATTACTCTGCAGTACCCCGCCATTACTCTGCAGTGCAGTGCCCCGCCATTACTCTGCAGTGCAGTGCCCCGCCATTACTCTGCAGTGCAGTGCCCCGCCATTACTCTGCAGTGCAGTGCCCCGCCATTACTCTGCAGTGCAGTGCCCCGCCATTACTCTGCAGTGCAGTACCCCGCCATTACTCTGCAGTGCAGTACCCCGCCATTACTCTGCAGTACCCCCAATACTCTGCAGTACCCTGCTATTACTCTGTAGTACCACGCCAATACCCCGCCAATACTCTGTAATACCCTGCCATAAATTGCCATACCCAGCCATACTCGGTGATACCCTGAAATACCCAGCCATAGACGCCCCCCACCCCTCACCGCCCTCCGGTGCTTCTACCAACTCGCCAGTACGATCAAAGCCAGAATCTTTTTTTTATTTTTTATTTCAGGCTTCCCAGCCTAGAGGTGAGATGTGGGGTCATATTGACCCCCCACATTTCACTGTAAAGAGGACCTGTCACCCCATATTCCTATTACAAGGGATGTTTACATTTCTTGTAATAGGAATAAAAGTGATCAAAAATATATTTTTGGGAAAAAAAATGTCAAACTAAAATAAATAAAGTAAAATGAACAATAAAAAAATAAAATAAAAATTAAAGCGCCCATGTCCCCATGTGCTCGCATGTGCCACACATGTGAGGTATCGCCGAGAATGTTAGAGCGAGAGCAATAATTCTAGTCCTAGACCTCCTCTGCAACTCAAAACATGTAACCAGTAAAAAAATATTTAAAGCGTCGCCTATGGGGATTTTTTAAGTAGCGACGTTTGGCGCCATTCCACGGGCATGTGCAATTTTGAAGAGTGACATGTTTGATATCTATTTACTCAGCATAACTTCATCTTTCACTTTATGCAAACATTGGGCTAACAAGTGGTTAATAATAGAGCTTGCAGTCAGTAGTGTTAGGAGATAGTGCGTGCTCTGTACCCAGTACATACCGCTATAATATAGGGCAGGCCCCTACTTTCAAACATCCAACTTACAAACATCTCCTACTTGCAAACGCAAGGAGACAGCAGCAAGTGAGATGAAAAAAGATGGACGACAAAACAAATTATACAGGGGTGATAACCCTTCCCTATGTTTTCCAAAAAGCTTAAAGATAGTTTTTTTGACTGGAGCTACACTTTAAAAATGTACCGGTTGAAAATGACAAACAGATTCAACTTAACACAACAAACCTACACAGTCCCTGTCTTGTTTGCACCGCCTGTATACTGCTGTTCTGAGTATATAGGGCCTGGGGGCCACACGCATTTCCTTTTTTTAATATGGGTACGGGGTTCCCCTTAATATGCATACAAGACCCAAATAGGCTGGTAATGGGCAGGGAGGGCTACCCATGCCATGTTTCTCAATGATTTTCAACCATATTGCAGGAACCAGATATAACATTAAAACCGCAAGCAGTTTTAAATGGTGTTATTTCCGTTTAATGTAATTTTGTGCAGGGACTGTTCTAAACACGGGAAACACGTGGCACTTCACAGGCATACTACAGACACCCCGCAGGCACCATATTTAAAGGAATATTTCACTTTTTTTTTTTCACTTTAATCGTCATTAAAATCAGTGCTCCCGCCAAAACGGTAGTTTTTAAAACTTTTTTTTGCAGTGACCCATGTCCCCTGAGGCAGGAGGCAGGTCGCCAAACCCTTTTTAGGACACTATCTTGCATATTAGCCGTTAAAATGAGCACTTTCCATTTCGAACGTTCGAGTCCCATAGACTTCAATGGGGTTCTAACGTTCGTACCGAACGCGGGGGTCGTTCGCAAGTTCTGGTGCGAACCGAACCGGGGGGTGTTCGGCTCATCCCTAATCTCAGCAATGTGAACCTGGGGTAATGGGAAAAGACTAGGTTATAGCACCAATAATAAAGATAGTTGATACTTGAAACAACACTACAAATTCCTTATTGCAACTTTTTGTTTCTATCTACCATAATATCTGTAATCCTGTTATGTATAGATTCACCTACATAGTCGGGCCTCGCCTGTAACTTGCTTGTTCACTGGAATTTAAAAGAATATCCTCACAGTACTGCCATTTTCCCCCTTTTTACCTTTCTTTTCTAGACCGCCCCTTCCACTTTCAAGTGTGCATACCAATGTTACATTGCAGTAGAACACACAAAGGAGAAGTTGACAAAAGCGGAGCAGCCGGAATCTGGAGCAGTTGTGCATGGCAACCAGTCAGCTTCTAGCTTTCGTTTTTCAAAGCTTAACTGAACAAACTGAAGCTGAAAGCTGATTGGTTGCCATGCACATCTGCTCTGGATTCTGTCTGCTCCAGTTTTGATCAAATCGCTCCATAGAGCCCTATGTGCTAACATAGTTCCTTTCTGTATACTTTGTGGTGTGTTTGTAATGAATGGTCTGTTTTAACGCACCACATGTCAGTGTTGCAGTGCACAGCGTTGTGATGTGAATAGGGCCCTTAGTGATGAATTGCTGAGCTGCTTTATTTTGACTTTTATATCTGCCTGGGGTTCAGCTTAAAAAATGTCCCATGTTGCCATAGAAACAGGTACAAAAGACCTTTTTCCAAAAAAAAAAAAAAAAAAAAAATCATATCCTGGTGATACCCATGGTCACTTGTTAATCTATATCTGCGATTGGTACTAATGTTTCAAAACTCTAATTGCTCCCCTGTAGATGAACACTAATGAAAAAGCAGGCATAAAAATTCAAAGGCAGTGCTGGTGCTGTCTTTAGGAATCAAGCTGGCACTTTACAATTTTTCAATTACACTACAGAAAAAGGCATTTGGAATCTGGCATTTGTAAACCAACTTATTCAATTAGCATAAAATTGTGGCATTTTGCAGTATCTTCACCAGGTAAAGAAAACTTTACAACAGGTAGGATATGTTGGGGGATGATGATGGGGGAAAAAAAATTAGGTGGGCTTTATAGCTCACTTACTCCACTCCCAAATACATTTTTGATCACCATCCACAGACTGGTCAAGTGATGCATAGAATCCTCATTCTCTATCTCTTATCCGTTGATGGAGGGTCCTAAATAATTGAGGGTCCTCCATAATTTAGGGTGCATCGCTGGCATAATGTAATTGTCACGATCGCCACTGTCCTCTGCGTGATTATACTGTCACCGTAGGGCATCATCTGCCCTCCCAGGACAGGCGTCCATGAAGCCCTGCACTCGCAAGACGTGGATAGAATGATCTTGAGTGTCATTTTAAAGGACAGGCTCACTTGGAGGAAAAAAATAACAATTTTCGGTGTCTGGAAAGCATTGCACCTGCGATCAGCATATCTCCTTCAGACTGTAAGTGTGAGCTGTCTGCCCCATACATCATGCGGCCAGGCAGGGCTGTTACAAGGATTTTTGACACCCTAGACAAAACCTAATTTTACTTCCCCTCCACCCCTGACTCCACCTCCTTTCCCCTGCCCATGTAAACCCCACCTTTTTAATGAAGCGCCCATCCATGAAGGTTTGCTTGCTTCCATTCATTCGGGAGATGAGATACAGACCCAGTCCTGCGCCTCTGACACTATATGTGAACAGAGCGGTGGCTGCCTGCTGATGCTGAGACTTAGTTGCTTGCTGAAGAGAGTAGGAACACAAGTGGCTGGGCACCCTAGGCAGCTGCCTAGTTTGCCTAGTGGTAGCACCAACCCTGCCAGGCAGCTTCACACTGACAGGAAGACTCCATTAACTACCACAGCGCTGTGGTAATTCATTGAGAACTACAAGCCAACCGCCTCAAAGGGTGTCGGGTCTTGCAGTTCATTCAAACGCAGAGCTCTGTGAATGAAGCAGCCTTGTGTGCGGAGCCCCGCATGGCTGTGCTGTTTTAAAAAAGTGACAGCTAGTACTGGGAACTGCTCCCCATACTGCTGTCACAGGCAGAGAGAGTGGGAGCATGTTCCACTGTAAAAATGGGTGGAACTTTTTAACATGTTCCCAAAGGTGAATTTATCCTTGAACTCTGTAGAGCAGTGGTCATCAACCCTGTCCTCAGGGCCCACTAACAGGCCAGGTTTTATGTATTACCTTGGGGAGATGTAGACTAGAATACTGATGATACTGCTAGCAGGGATAAGTCACAAGCAGGACACCCAAGTGTACCCAATCCATACCTCACCCATACAGCACTCATTCCAAACCTAGACTTCACCTATACCGCATTATAACAAACCTTTACAACATTCGAGCCACGTCTAATTGCACCTGTGCTGAGACTATACCTATAGTGCATGCAGGTTAGCTAGGACTGTTTTTTAAGCGCAAAGATGCTCTTAAAGGGCCCCAATGATAGCCGGCAGAAGAACATCTCAAAGAAACGGCACACACCCAGTCAAGAGCACTTGAGTTGCGCCATAAATGCACTGTGACAGTATAACTCATTAGATTAAACTTATCTGGATGCCAAGGGGTTGATATTGTAAAGTTCAAAATCTGGTGTAGCTCTGCTTGGGGGAAACAATTCGTTATAATATAATTTATTTATTTTTTTCCGGCAAAGCTTAATTGAACAAGCTGAAATTAGAAGCTGGTTATCATGCACAGATGCACCAGATTTTGCACTCAAGTTTTAGTAAATCAACCCCCAAATTTTATCTTCAGCCTATTCCCTACTGTTAAACACAATTTAGCATACAAAATTATCATGGTTAACCCCCCCCGGCGGTATTCCCGAGTCTGGCTCGGGAGTGAAAATTCAGAACCATTACCGGTAACCCCAAGCCAGACTCGGGATCGCATCGCTGGATCCAGGATGAGTTTACTTGCCTTGTCCCCTGGATCCAGCAATGTCTCCCCACACTGCGAGCGGCTCGTCCTTCGCTCAATGTATCACATCGCCGAGCTCCATTCCCTGCAAGCGTTGCGATGCACAGGGATGGTGAACGGCGCCAAATTCAAAAAGTAAAACGCACACATTGCATACAGTATAATTTAATCTTGTAGATTATATTGCTGTATGTAATTATTTCACATCCCCTTTGTCCCTAGTTTACATCAAAAGTGGTTTTAGACCAGCTATAAAACAATGATAGTAAATTGGAATCACTCGCAGAATCTAGTGATAGTAATTTGTGGGGAGATCCGTCATCAAATACTGAAAAGTAATGACAGTGACAATTCTGCAGCTGAGCAAATTTCAGTGTTTTTTGATTACATTATTGAATCATTTATATTATTATTAAATATTATTATTTGGTATAATTATATTTATGATTTAATTTTTCAAACTTTATCATACCCGGGATGTCTACTAGACTCTGGTTTGGACATATTTAAGTGAGTTATTCCTAAGAATTACAGGACTACAATATAAAATGCCAAATTTTAATGCAAAATAATTATTTCAGATTTTAGGTGCTGAAAGCAGTACAATCACGCCTCCTCTACACTTTTCCGGTTCTTTTATAGGTGAGAGGTGGGGCCACCTGGAAATGTCACCTGGTGGCACCACCCCTTGTGATGTCACAGGCTCAGCATGCACCAGTCCGTGACTTTAAAAGGTGCGAGGCCACCGGGTGATGTAGCCAGGCAGAGGAGGCAGTGTTTTTACAAAAACGTTGGGGTCAGTGGGCGACGTAATTGACAATGGATTTACATTGAAAAGACTGTCTTAATTTTTATTAATTTTTTTTTTTTTTGTGAATAAATAGTGGGTACTATCAGTGACAGATGGTCAGATGATAGTATATTTCTGGGGGGGGGGGGGGCAGTAAACCGTGCACCCACAGACCCCCTTGCTTCTCCTCCTAGGCCAATTGGATTGCTTCTCCTTTTGGCCAAATGGGATACCAGTCTCACGACTTGCATCCTGACTGGCTGGGAGGAGAATCGGTGTGCTCTGCACCCTGAGCCCACTTTTGTTTATAGCGGGGGGAAAAAAAAAGAGCGAAAATTTTTTGAAAAAAAAAAAAATGCACTATCTTTTACTTCTTTGCTATAATAAATATCCCACTTTTGATTGAAAAAAAAAAATTTCCTCAGTTTAGGCAGATATGTATTCTTCTATATATTTTTGGTTAAAAAAAAAAAAAAAAATGTCATTGCGATAAGCGTATATTGATTTGTGCAAAAGTTATAGCGTCTACAAAATGGGGTGTGTGGGGTTGTTTTTGGGATGGGTTTTTTTTTTTTTTTTTTTTTTTTTTTTTTGGGACTGCAATATTGCAGGAGGACAGATCGGACGTGTTTGGGACCACTGACAGTGGCAATCAGTGCTATAAAAATGCACTTATTACTGTATAAATGTCACTGGCAGGGAAGGGGTTAACTGTGTTCCCTCACTGTTCTAACTGTAGGGAGATGGGACTGTCTAGGAGGAGAGAGAAATCTGTGTTTTAACAATAGTATGAACACAGGATCTGTCTCTACTCCCCTGAGAGAACTGGCATCTGTGTGTTTACGCACACAGATGCCAGTTCTCGCTCTGTCAAGGGTGATTGCATTGGCTCCTGGTACACGCTGCGGGCCTAGTGGCCTAAGGCACGGCGGCTGGTCGGCAAACGGTTAAGAAAAAGTAGATTGGAGGGTGAGATGCATGGATGGGGGGCAGCACTGAGTACTATGTGCCCAATACTCATTCACAAAGGAGGGGTCGGGATCTGGGGGCCCCCTTGTTGAAGGGGGGGCTTCCAGATGACGATGATCCCACAGACCCCCACAACCATCGGGTTAATGTGGGGATGAGGACCTTGTCCCTATCAACATGCGTGTCTCCCAAAGTAGGCTTCTCCTCCCCTCATTCCTGCTGGTGTTCAGCTGCCACAGGGGGAAAATACAGGGGATCGGTACCAGTATATGCCACTCCTCCTGTGTTCAATCATAACTGAGCCATAGTAAACTGTTTACTCTGCTTCAACTTGTGAATGAACACAGGTAGCCACTTGGCATGGAGCACTTCCCATTCATTTTCTGTGCGGTGAAGCTGCAGAAAAAGCAAGAGGTTTCCCAATCCCAGTCTCTGTCTCTGTTTAGACCCCTGATATTTCACCAGAGTCCCTCAACAGGGCTTCAAAAAAAATAAAGGTAATTAAAAAAAACATGTAGCGCGTTCTCTTCAGGAGCCAGTGCTAATGTTTTTGAAATTTAAGGTTAAACCTGAACTGCAGTTTGGTTTGGGTATAATTATTCCAAATTTTGACCTTGGCATCAGTCTGACTGGACTATAGGGTGTTCAGCCTGGCCACCGGGGGCACTGTCTCTTCTGGCAGGCATGGAACCAGAGTTAGGTTTGGTGCTTTTAAGGTTACTTTCTCTCGGAGCCCGCCCAGTGGGAGTGTCACTCTTGCTGTGCTTTCTGGGAGAGGGTACTTAAGATGCAGATGCCACAGGGTTTGGGGTTCCGGTCCAGAAAGTATGTTCTGACTCACTCCTCCTGACCAGCCCCCAGAAAGGCTATGGCCTGGGGTGCGGATACACCCGACTTTGTCTCTGGGCTGGCTAGCCCGGTGCAAGGAGACTAAAGAGAGGATTCCGAGGTGGTCCGGTGCCGTCTCAGGTTGTGGAGAGGCCCAGCAACTTCGTAGCTATCCAGCGGAGGACTCTTCAGAAGAAGGCCATGTACGGGTTGGCTTAGCAAGAGCCTGGTGAGGCTGAGGGACCTAAGTGAATCCAATCTCGTGGGTATCGCCAAACCAGCTGAAAGATCCAGGTATTACATGAGCGTTCTACAAGTTTCCTACATGTTCTACAACAACATCTGTGGCAGAGACTTATTCTTACATGTTCTACAACAACGTCTGTGGCAGAGAATTATTCCTGATTTAAGCACCTTGTTAGCTGCAAGGCCTTGTGAGAGAGAGACTATCCAACTAGAGTGAACATCCAGCTGTGAATGGCTATTCTCTGGATTTGGTCAAAGTAAGAGAGTTCTTTATTATTGACTTTGACACTTATGCCGCGTACACACGACCAGACTTTTCGAGGGACTTAGTCTGACGGAGTTCTGACGGACTTTCCGAATGAACAGACTTGGCCACACGCAATCGCACCAAAGTCCGACGGATTCGAACGTGATGACGTACGACTGGACTAGAATAAGGAAGTTCATAGCCAGTAGCCAATAGCTGCCCTCGCGTCGGTTTTAGTCCGTCAGACTAGCACACACACGAGCGGATTTCTCAGTAGGAACTGGGTCCGGCAGAGTTCTGTCGGAAAAAATTTGAAACATGTTCCATTTCTAAAGTCTGTCAGACTTTTGCAAATCAAAAGTCCGCTGCAGCCCACACACGTTCGAATAGTCTGCCGGAATCATTCCATCAGACTTTTGATGTTGAAAAGTCTGGTCGTGTGTACGCGGCATAAGAGTACCTGAACTTGTCCTCCTAACCCTCTGATCCTAGAATAAGAGACTGTTCGTTAACTAACTGTTTTTTGCAAATAAAAATCCCTTTAAGCGGATCTGTCAGTCTCTAACGTTTCTGGGCCATCTACAACGGGAACCCCTAGATACAAATCGAGGTGAAGAAGGTAACGGTAAGCCCAATCAAACCAGCAGCTCCTCCGGGGGTTAGTGCTACAAACATTTAAAATAAAACGGGCACTGTCCATTGCCTTACTGACATCCAGTTTCTGCATCCATGCATATCTGCTAGGACATCATTGTTCCTTGGCCAAAGGGACTGGATCTGAAACGCAACTGTATCAGTTGCATGTGTATGTGGTTTTTCATGCACTCCCAGAGTTGTGTGTGTGTGTGTGTGTGTGTGTGTGTGTGTGTGTTTTTTTTTCTTTGTTTTTTTTCTTCAGTATTATCAGGCTGGAGGGTGGCAGTTTGTGGTGCATTGGATTAAACAATACAGCTACTAAGGAGAGCCGGAGAGCTCCATGTGGCTATTCCAGTTGCCATGATCTTTCCTCCCCGCGGGAGTAGTTCTTGTTCTGACTCCTTACCAGGAACCTCTCACTGTTAATCACTTTCTCTTGCAGGTGAGCTCTCTGTTCCTGACCTACCATTCACTCCAGACACTCAAATGGTGCAAAAGAACCTATAAATAAGCTTCTCAGTCAAGATGGCTGCCTGGGGCATCCAATAAGATGACTGTCTTCTGAGACTCTGATGGAGTCCACAAGGGGACAATTTACCCAACATACTCCACTCCATTTGTAATAATGGCACAGTGCCACCTACAGGACAGGGGTTGAGGAGAAATCCTGCACCTGCCTACACATTGCTGTATAACAGGACATATCAGGATTTTATTCATGCAGACTTAAATTGTTACAAATGCTGTAAAAAGCAGTATTTAAGAAACAAACCCACACTAATCAAAGCGCAATAATCTTTTGTTCTGACTGCTTCAAACTGATGCAAAGTGTAAGGCGATTAGCTACTGCTGGCTACTGTGATATATATTGGTTTTTTTCACAGCATCACCATCGTCCTATACTTAAAAAAAAAAAAAAAAAAAAAAAAAAAAGCCAGTATAGCTTTTTTTGTTTAATGAGGCAAAATCCAATGTGCAAAGGGCAGACGTCATCTTTGTCTCTGCTGAAATCTGCTTGCCATGGGTAACTGCACACCTTTTTATCCTTTGTACTATTTAATGTTCTGGCTCCTATTCAGCAGAAGACTGCATGAGCACATCAAGTCTCCATATAATAATTGTCAAAGAAGCAGCCAAATCCTAAACTAATGCTGATCAGTAAACGGGAAAAGAATACATACATTCTCCAAGCTGCCTGTTAACAGGTTTTCAGATGATACAAGTCACCCCCCCACCCCCCAATAGTAATTTATAAGGGGACATTTCTGTGAAATACGCACATTTTCCAACCAGCGGCATTGAGGAAGAAGATTTCAAAAGAGAAATTTGTAAACATGCATTTCTAAGATTACATCCATAAAGCACAGGCAGACAGGATTGCAATTAGACAACTGGAATATATTGTTTCTGTGCCCCTTGGCTAATTCATTATGGCTGTTGAAGAATGTTAGCAGCATACTAATAGAAAAGAAGGTTGTTTACTGCTGTAACATCAGATCTAGAAACTGACAATTCTCTTTGTGCTGTGCTTTAATTCTTGCTTCGATAACTTGATGGGTTTTTCAGAGATTTGTTACTTGTGCTAAGAGAGTGGCTTCTATTTCTTGGACCCGGATGCTAGATAACAGTATAGCTATAGTGCCATCATTCTGTATCTATGGGGCGGTTTCTCTTCCTGGTTGGAGCTCCTCTACAGCAATTCCTGTGCAGGAGATCTTCTGATGGTTATATTCATGATAGGGAAATGATATAAAAAAAATGTATGCTCCTGATCCTTTACTTCCACCCTAGTAGAGGTGTTAAGGGATCGTCCAGTATCCTAAACAACCTTAAGGCCCAGATATTGCTGTATTACCTCAATTCACAGCATTGAGTAAATGTTCTCAGCGGAGTCCATATTCTTTAAAGCGGAGCTCCACCCGAAAGGGGAAGTTCTGTGTCAAGCACCCCCCCCCCCCCCCCCATCCCAACTTTTATATTAGTCACAAAAATTACCGAAACTCCACTTTAAGTGTAATGCTAGACCCCCCCCCCCAACACAAGTGCTTCATATAAATGTTCTCTAAATATTTTAAATTTGTGCATGGGTAAAGGGGAGGGGCAGTAATCTCTAAAAGGTGTATGGGTTTTTATTTTTTTTACCTATTTATACTTAGGTGGAGGCATCATCGCCTCTACACTGAGAACTGAGTGATTGCACATTACCGATGGCTCAGTTCTCACAGATCCCTGAGCAGAGGGAGCTGCTGACTGTCAATCAGTATCTCTCCACTCTTCTCCTCTGCGCTCACTGGAGCGCTGACCTGTGGAGGGGTGGGGAGCGGCCCTCTCAGGCACCTGGTGGATCCAGACTTTTTATTGTTGGGATGACGCGGTGCCTGGACAGACTTCTGTGACGTCAGCAGAGGGTGGACTTCCTATTGCTCTGTGCTGAAAACGGGTCACAGGAGTGCAAAACTGATTGCACTCCTGTGACTCATAGGAGAAGCCCAGCCAAAGAGCTCAGGCTGGACTTCTCCTCCCCCTGCTTTTTTTTTTTTTTTCTCAAAACTTCTTCCAGGACAGCCCATGAGACCTAGGGCTCCTACTACCAGGACAGGAAACATGTTACCCCCACCAGATAAAAGGGCAGTCCTCCAGGCCCCGTGTCAGTTGTTAGCGTTGTTGTTCTCTGTTGGACTAGTTGGGCATGTCACTCGCCAGAAGTAGCACACCGCTGGGGGGGGGGGGGGGGTTTGTTGTGCTTCTGTCTCCTGTCTCTCTGTGCCTGGAGAGTGCCATGACCAGGATGATGTCTGCTCCCAAGCGCCTGTTTTCTCTATAGAGCAGCGGTTTCCTCTCCTCGCCCACAGCGTGGCTGAGTGGTGTGAGGAAAAACCGGAAGCAGCAGTGCTCGAGGGGGCGGAGCTTCTGCGCTCCAAGCTGACCCACAGGAAGTGCCGAGGGATAGGTAATTTCCAGGGCATGACGTCGTCATTGGGCGCCAGAGATGCCAGTTCCAGTCTCCTTAAGCAACGCGAATAGGAGACGCTGGCCGCTGGTGTTGGTGGAAAGCCAAAGGGGGCAGGATGGACCAGTCTGCAGTTCCTGCACAGGCAGAGGATGCAACGTCCAACACTAGCACCTCACAGGTAAGCCTGAAGTGTTGTCACTATCTTGCTATCCCTGTGAATGTTCCCTTCCCTCTCTGTAGTGGTGGGTTATGGGGACACATTTCTTCTCTCCTGCACGTGGTGTTTCGAAGTGTCAGGGTGGCTGAGGATCTAATTTGGGGTCATTTTATTTATTTATTTATATTTTTGTCTTACAGGCCAAGACCCAGGAGAAAGCTCAGGCACAGCCACCTAAAAGGAAATGTGTGGTAACAAATTGAGCTCCTCTTGGAGCAAAGCAGTTTGAGGCTGAGGTCAGATCTACCAGTTCTTTTCCACAGGAATCGGGGTCCGATATAGAGCCCTGGGATAAAGAATTCACTCGGAGCTCGAGATTTAGGTTATCTGTAGAGGATGTGGGTGACTTGTTGAAGGATGACTTGTTGAAGGCTATCTATACTACCCTTGACTTGAAAGAGGCGGTTCAGCTATCCAAACATGATCTCATGTATAAAGGATTGCATATGTAAAAATCTAGAGTTTTTCCAGTCTATAGTTCATTTTATTGACCCTATCAAACTAGAATGGGATAATCCTGAGAGAGAACCATTTTTATCTAGTAACCTAAAAAGGTTTCCTTTTTGATGAGGACACTGTGCAGCCATGGAATAAGAATCCCAAGCTGGACGCACCCCTTTCAAATGTTTCAAAGGACTCGGACCTAGCGTTAGATGATATGGGCACGCTTAAGGATCCAATGGACAAGAGGGGCGCATATCCTTCTCCACAGAGCCTGGGACTCTGCGGTTGGGAACCTCCAACCTGCTCTGGCCTTCACTTGTGTGGCCAGAAATCTGGAGGTGTGGTTGACTCATTCGGACACATCTGCTAGCAGGTACCTCCAGAGAACAGACTTTGAAATCTTTTCCTCTCCTCTTTCAGGCAGTAGGCTTTTTGGCAGATCCTTCCGCAGAGTCGGTGAGAATGTCAGCCAGGACTTCAGCTTTAGTGAACTTGGGCAGGAGAAGCCTTTGGCTAAAAACCAAGTTGCGCCTGGGTCTCCAGATCGGAGACTTATTGGATCAGAAGGTCCTGATTCCTGTTCCCCAGTCAGATCAGGGCAAGGGGTTCTATTCCCATGTATTTGTTGTCAAAAAGCCATCAGGAAAGTTTAGACTTATACTGAATCTTCGGACTTTAAACAGATACAAACATTTCCGTATGGAGACGGTTTTCACTATCAAAAAAACTGCTCTACCCAAACTGCTACATGGCCACGTAGGACTTGAGGGATGCTTATCTTTACATCCCTATCCACCCAGCCTTCCAGAAATATTTAAGATTAGCAGTGAAGATGAATACAGGGACCCGACACTTTCCAATTTCAGGCCCTCCCCTTCGATCTTTCCTCAGCCCCATGCATTTTCACAAAGGTGTTGGGGGAAGCCCTGGCTCCACTGAGGCTGTAGGAGATAACAATTATGCCTTTAGACAACCTCCTGGTGGTGGCAGTCATACCAGAAGTTGTTGGAGGATCTCCAGGCTGTACGGGACTTACTACAATCCTTAGGCTGGTTGGTAAACCTAGAAAAGTCGTCCTTAATTCCAGCCCAGAAGGTGACTTACCTGGGTTACGACTTGCTCGGTGGCTCAAAGGGTCTTTCTTCCTCAGGAGAAGATTACGATATTGATCCAAACTATGTCAGTTTTGCAGACCAACCAGTCGGTCTCTCTAAGCACCTGTACACACGGTCGGACATTCTGCCAACCAAATCCGTCGGATTTTGTCCGTCAGATTTTGCCTGTCGGATCTTGTCCGAAACTGTTGCATACACACGGTCGGACTAAGTTGTCGAAAAATCCAATCATTCAGAACGTGTTAACGTAATTTCGTTACGATGGGACTAGTAGCCAATAGCTTTGATGTAGGAATTTGATCTGAGCATGCGTGGCACTTGGTCCGAGCAAAAGTCTCTACACATGATTTGAGTATGTCCGATCGAACCAGTTGGTCAGAAAATATTTCCAACATGTTGGAAAATTGGGTCCGACGGATATTCCGACGGAATCAGTCCGATGCATACCACACACAGTCGGATTATCCGACAACACGGTCCGATAGGACACATTCCGACGGATTCTCCGACCGTGTGTACAAGGGCTAAGACAGGTTTCGAGGGCAGTGGGTCTGATGACCTCATCTTGTCCCATGGACTTCATCAATGTCCATTACAACTGTTCCTGTTAAGAAACTGGAACGGGGATGCAAGTTCCCTGGAGTCAAGGGTCTGGCTTCCCACCAGGGTAAAGAGAAGCCTATGGTGGTAAACAAGCCAGCACCTAGCAGGTCGTCTCCTATGGTCCATTACCATTTCCTGAAGGATTACTACGAATGTGAGTTCCTGGGGATAGGGGGCCCATCTCAACAATGCAGTGGCACAGGGAGAGTGGTCCTTGAGGGAGGCAAGGGCTTCATCCAATCAAAGAGAGCTGCTAGCGGTTCAAAGAGCCCTGCAGTCTTTTCAGAATGAGATCAGGGGTCACAATCTTCAAATTCTGTTGGACAATATCATGACAGTCACGTACCTCAACAAGCAGGGGGACACGAGAAGCTGGATATTTCAGGCAATTGCCCAAGAGATCCTTACATGGGCAGAGGGGAATCTAGCTTCAATTTCAGCTGTGCACCTGAAGGGGACACGCAATTGTCTGTCTAGCAGTTTACCTCAGCCGCCACCGGGTAGATCGAGACAATTGGTCCCTTCATCCCAAAGTCTTTGCAGACCTCGCCAGCAAATGGGGATACCCAGTAGCGGATCTGTTCGCAAACCAGAACAACCGCAAGACGGAAATGTTCTTTTCCATGAACCCAGCAGACCAATCCTTGGGGATCGATGCGCTGGCAAACCCATGGCCTTTCGGCCTATGTGATGCCTTCCCGCCGATCAAACTTATTCCGGAAGTCCTCTGGAAGTTTCTTTCTTTCTCTGTTTTGGCCCAAGAGGCCATGGTTTTCCCTGCTACAGACTTTAGTTTCAGGGCCTCAGCTGAGTCTTCCAAAGAGGGAAGACTTATGCCTTGTACACGCGGTCAGATATTCCGACCACAAAATCCGTCTGTGGTGTGTGTGTGTGTGTGTTTGTTTGTTTTTTTTTTTTTTTTATTTCCCCCCCCCCCCCCGGTTTTTGTCAAACTGGTGTTGTATACACACGGTCAGAGAAAGTTGTCAGGAAATCCGATCGTTTGGCATGAGGTGACGTTCGTTACCTACGTAGCCAATAGCTTTTGCCTCATAATTTATTCTGAGCATGCGTGGCACTTTGTCTGTCGGAATTCTCTACAAACGATCAGAAAGAGTACGATTGGATTTTTCTGTCAGAAAATTTTAGATCCTGCTCTCATTTTTTTTTTTTCGGTGGAATTTCCACACACGATCAGATTTTCCAACAATATAATCCTTTCGTACCTTTTTCAGACGGAATTTCCAACCGTGTGTACAGGGCATTATTGTTGCAGGGTCCAGTATCTTACCCCCAGGTGATTTCACTAAGATTGTCTGTCTGCTTGGTATCTGAAGAGAAGATGCTAAGCGCCCAGGGCTTCTCTGACAAGGTAGTCAGGACTCTGGTAGACTGCAGAAAACCTGTGAACAGAGCCATATATTCCAAGGATTTTTTTTCAAGAGTAGGTCGACAAGGGTCTTTCCGTTAGTACCTTTTTAAAGGTACAAGTGGCAGCAATTAGTGTTTTCCTCCAGGTTTCTCTCCTGTAAAATCCCATTGTAGCCAGATTTTTCAAATCAATTTCAAGAGCCAGGCCAGTAGTGGTGAGAAGTTGCCCAGCTTGGGACCTGTCCCTAGTGCTTCAAGCTTTGGTCGATTCTCCTTTGAGCCCCTCGAGGATATTTCTGTTAAACTGCTTACATTAAAAGTTTTTTTTTCTTTGTAGCTTTTACCTCTGCTCGTAGGGTAAGTGAGCTGCAGGCCCTGTCAGTTAGGGAGCCTTTCCTCACAATTTTTGAGGATCAAGTCGATTTAAAGACTGATCCAGGTTTTTTGCCCAAGATGGCTAGTACATTCCACCGAACTCAGGCTATTGTACTGCCATTCTTTTGTAGTTCACCACTAGGCGACCAGGAAAGAAAGTTTAGTTGCTTAGACATAAGAAGGATCCTCCATGTCTTTCTTGAGGTCACCAAGACCTTTAGGAAAACTGATGCCTTGTTTGTTCTCTTTTCAGGGACGCACAAGGGAAATAGTGCATCTAAAGCTACACTAGCCAGGTGGATAAAGCAAGCTATCTCTGAAGCTTACAAAATCAGGGAGGTTACTCCACCTTTTGTCACTGCGCACTCAACCAGAGCCTTATTTCGTCTTGGGCTGAGAGGGCTGGTGCCTCACCGGAGCAAATTTGTAGGGCTGCCACATGGTCCAGTTACTCGACCTTCATTAAACATTATCGCCTGGATCTCCTATCAGCTCAGGAGCAGGTGTTTGGTCGTAAGGTCCTGCAGGCAGTTGTCCCTCCCTAGACTGGCAAGTTCTGTCTCATCGACTCATGGGCTGTCCTGGAAGACGTTTTGAGAAAAGCTGAGTTAAGCCTCATACACACGATAGGACTTTGTACAAACTTTCCCTTGGATTTGTGTACAAAGGGCGTCGGCCCTGAACTTGTATTGCATACACACAGCAGGACTTTTTCAGCCAACTTTCACCAAATCACGTGGTTTTTCTGCTCTTTACCGCCACCTTTGGTCAACTTTTGTTTTGTTGTCTGATCTTTTGCAATGGTTCTGAGCATGCCTGTTTGTACTTTGTACAAAAGTTTTCTGTACACACGATCAGACTTTGCTCCATCAGACTTTTGTTCCCATAAAGTTTGTCCGTTCGCACAGCCAACAAAAGTCCGATGAAAACCAAAAAAGTTTGTCCGATGGAGCGTACACACAGTCGGATGTTGCTCCAAAACATCTAATTTGCATGTTTGTTGTCAAAAAGTCTGATCGTGTGTATGGGCCTTTAGACTTACCGGTAACTCCTTTTCTAAGAGTCTTCCAGGACAGCCGGATTCCCACCCGGTTTTGTCTAAAGTTATGTATATTATGCATATGTTTTGCAGGGACGTCCTACGGTTCTTGAGTAGACTGACATGGGGCCTGGAAGACCGCCCTTTTATCTGGTGGGGGGGGGGGGACATGTTTCCTGTCCTGGTAGGAGGAGCCCTAGGTCTCATGGGCTGTACTGGAAGACTCTCAGAAAAGGAGTTGCCGAAGTCTAACGTGGGTTTTTTTTTTTTCTGCAGAGGAGCTTCCCAATGTATGTATCTAAATTACAATGGTGGTTTGAGCATTGCCTCGTTTCAGATGTGTGAATCCCAATTTATATACAACTCTGATAATTGAAGGAATAGATTTACAATAGACAATTGAGAAAAATTTGTGTAAAATTGTGATTAAATAAAGAATAAATAAAATGTGCCGTTCATAAATTAGTTCCTATCATTGTGATAACCAATCGTGCAATCTTTAAAGTGCCAACTGCTGTCTCTTTAAATAAAGTGCAAATCGTGCTCCCCTTCAGGCTGGGTTAACTTACTGTATGTGAATTGGATGTGGCTTTCCCTGCATCCGTTTTGCATAGCAGGAGATTGTTACCGGCTCTCAATGGAGGCAGTTCACACCTCTCCAGAGCAGCTGCAGAGCGGATGGCACAAGGGTCCTGTGTGTCTTTTTTGCTCAGTTTCAGGTCCAAATTCAGGCAAAACTTTGGGTCCGATTCCTCCCTGAAACAGATAACAGGGAAACACCGGACCGCTGCTGTGAACCACATCCAATTTCAGTGTGAACCCAGCCTTAGTGTCTCCATTCACTGACTGGTGGACCCCCTATAATATAAAAGGCCTAAGCGCTTATTTGTAGTCCTGGATGGGCTGGAACTTGTAGTCCTCGATGGTTATCCCACGGTAGTGACCCATAGCATTGTGTTTTTACTCCTAAGCAGACAGAAGAGGGTAGCAAAAGAGATCCAAATAGCGTAATTCCATTTTTATTAAAATATTTAACAAATTAAAAACCATTACACTCACTCTTGCATGCGGAAAAGCAAGCGAAATGCCAAACCAGAAGTGGCATTATCGTGTTACTTATTGGCCAAAATAAAATGACATCTGCTGGCATCTGATGCTTTTTGCCCCTTCCGCAGGGCATTCTCAAAAGCAAATTTTGGCTAACTATTACATTATGCATATTACAAATTTTAAAGCCTGTCTAAACCCAAAAATGTTGGTTTTGTTGCAGCTTACCAATCTTTAGATGTGGAGGCTGCATTCATTTTGTTTGCCAACTGGTGTTAGTTCACATATGAGCAATGCATTGATTTTTCGTGTCCATATTCATTTATGTATTGCTGACAAAAAATGTTGACTAGCTGCATTTGTGTTTTTGCTTTATTTTAACCAGGTATCCTACCATTAAAGTTGTTGTTGTACGGACCTGCCAGTGGGCGTGTCCAGTGTCGGGGCATTACATTAGAATCAGAAGTGACGTGGCCACTGACTCTAAACCCCCCCCCCCCCGCCACACCTCACAGTCAGAGAGCAGAGATTGGTGGGGCTTCACACTGACCACAGAAGATACAGGCATGCTGTGCTCTTGTACAGGGCACCTGTATTTTTGGTGATGTAAACTGACCACAGTAGCTTGGATTGTTCTCATCTTTGCTCTTAGGGTAACCATATCGCTTTTGTGCTATACTTCCATCATGGTTATCCCTAAATCCTGATATTGGTATAGATAATTTAGTTGATGGTGACCTTGTGTTATGATGACCACGGGACCTACCACGATCTAGGACATTTTTCTTTAGTGAACGGTATATAATCCATGGATTTGTGCCATTTTGGGTGAAACATTGATTTATTTACTTATCCCTTCATATATGCTAGTTTTGTAGTCCCTGCACACATGTATTCCCATTCCTATCTTCAACATTTTAGTTAATGTGGACACGGAAGGACTGACTTATTTATATACTAATGTACATTCACCAACACATCGGTCGATCTCTATCCACTTAATCATTTCTGTTAGTAGCCGTGTGTGTTTGTTTTTTTTTTTTTTTGTCGGGGAAAACAAATATTTTCCTTTAAACCATGCTTGACCTGATCCTTATTTTTATTAGTAACCGTGTTGAAGTGCAAGTACCCCTCTTTAGATCAATGTCTGTATCCCTGCGGAGTTCCCCCTGGATTCCAGGTCCAGACTGTGTACCGGTACCTTTTTTTTGCCAAGTTGCAAATAAGTGCTGCCCCCTCCTGGCACTTTGCTACACCCTCTGTCCTTTCTAACATTTAAATGTGACAGAGGTTGTAGTTTGAATCGGGGCTTATTATGGACGTAGAATTTTTAGGCTCCTGGGCCTGGTGTCCCAGGCTACATTCTATTGGTAAAGTTTACATATACTTTAAAGATTGTAAAGGTGCCCCTAAACCATATATTGTCTTAAAGTCTGTGACCTATGGAATTTAAAGGTGCTAAGATGTCCTGCATCAGCATTGATGATTGGTGTGCTGACTCGACGGGGGATGTGAGCAGGGCTGCTGCTAGAAATCGCAGGGCCCCCTACAGCCTATTCAACAGCCACCCCCCCCCCCCCCCAAAAAAAAAAAAAATATATTAATATTTTCACTAGAAACACTGAAATCATTATTGGTGGACACAAACCAAAAATTTCTGCTAAAGCTAAAACTGTTCACCTAATAATAAAGCTATGTGTGAATAAGGTCTGGAAGCTCATTCACATGAGCGCTGTGGCCTGTACAGTGTAAGTGTGTGTGTGTGTGTGTGTGTGTGTGTGTGGTGTTTTTTCTCTCGTGTCTGGAGCTGTGTGTAGGCAGGTTAACTTCATCTATGGGGATGCAGTAGCTCTGCGCTGCAGGTCCTAATTTGATGAAAGTGGGCATTCTGTGCTGCTCACCCACACCTGTCAAACTAGGACCTGTGGCTGTGTTCATACAAACGCTGCATCCTTAGAGTAACAGGCAGCTCCAGCTGCACAAACTGACCATTCACAAACTGAAGCATAGTAAGCAGTTTACCATGCTTTAGTTCCGAGTAAAAACAATGAGTTTTTCTGATCACTCACAGCCATTCACAAAAGGAAGGGGCTGGTAAATATGACACATTTACTGGCCGCTTCCCTGCTCTCCATCCAGAAAGCTGTAGCTGGTAGAAGAGGAGAGAAGCCAGCAGTGCTGTGAGGGGGAGCACACATTGGGGGGGGGGGGGGGGGTTAGAAGATGGTGCACAAAGATGGTGATGTGGGAGGTCAATTACAGGAACAAATCTCCAGTGTGCCCTTCTCTGCAACAGCTGTTGCAGGGAGGGATACACAGGGTATTGGTTCCTACATTTGCTCTCTCCTGCCCACATCTGATTCCCTTGCTGCCTGGTTCTGGAGGACCAGTGCTACCCCCCCCCCCCCCCCCTCCCAATCTCCGGCTCTGGGCATGTCTGAGCACTTTACTCATATAGAAAGCATCAGTTATCTGTAGACTGGGACTATTGGAAAAGGACTTAATTTTTCAGAAAAAAATAAAACCTGCCCCCTCAGTGTATTTTCATTTGTAGAAGCAAAAAAAACTTTAAGTTGAAATTGCATACATTAACCTATTATTATAACCCTTACATTTGACACATGCCAATAGCCACCTATGAGAAGGTTTAGCCCTTTTTTGCAAAAACAAACTAGTTGATGCTAATCACTGATCTCAATGTATTGTATACATAAAGCAGTAGTGCAATTTTCTTGATTAGAGGGAGCCTCAAGGGTGTCCCCTGAAATCGCTAAAAGACCACATGATATTCACACATGCTTCAGGCAATGCTGTATCTTGGCCTAGGCTGACTAGGCCCAGGCCTATGCTGGTACCTTGCAGTGAGGGCGACACCCGCCAGCCCGCACTACGCTTTGTGTAGTGCCAGTCCTATGGGGAAGACTTGGCCAGAAGGCAAATTGGTCTGACGCCACCTTAAAGGGGCCCACTGCTGCCGGTATGTAGGGGGTTGGCATTCTGCAACTGTGGGGGGTGGCCCAACACTTTAATTTTGACTGTCCTATTGCAGCAGGGCCTTTTTCACCTGATTCCTCAGCTACAGAGAGACAGATGCCATGTCGGGAGGCTGAAACTGTCTGGAAGAGAAAGTCAGCTAACAGGCACGGGCCAGTAGAGTGTGAGGAGACCCCATGTCCAGAGAGGTGCAGTGGAGACAAGTGAAGGGAGCCTGGCAGGCTGTAAGTACCCAAGCTGAAAGGAAAACCACACCAGTTGAGTCGCTTTCCTGCAAAACTTTGATATATCTATTACACTTGCACTAGAAGAAACCCATGCGGGCTTTCGAGCTTGCAATGGTGAAATTGGAGGTATATAGCGGAGATTCTATATATTATAGTGACTTACCATAGATATCAGCTACTGGTAATCCTATATAGGAGGTAGGTGTTAATGTTAATACAGTAGCTGACTAGATTATATAGCATTGGGTACCCAGGGTAGAAGGAATGCTACACTATTTGGGTAAAACTTGCATGGCACTTAGCTGCCAAAGGGCTTTTACTTTTAATCTAGGGATGGTGTAGACACAAGGGACACTGACATGGTCACCTATACCTGGCAGGTAGGCAGTAGGACTCTCCAGCAATCCTTTGCTCGTGTCAGTTGTACATGTTAAAGGTGAAGTAAACCCTGATGGGTTTTACTCCCTTTTTGTTTCCCTGCAAAAGTAAAGCATGATGAGCTACTATGCATCAGGGCTACTACAGCCCCCTTGAGATTTCTTGAGCCACTTTTAATATTTTTCTAAGCTAGATCCACTATAAAAGATTGCAGGAAAATGGCATACAAAGGGGTAGGTGCTTGACAGCATAGAAAAAGGTAAGCTGGGATAAAACGCATCAAACTGCTAGAACCCCATCAAAAGCATGCTTTCCCTTTTACTGGCATGGAGTAAGAACCTAGCTAAGAAAAACACAAACTGCTTTCTGTAGAGGCTACGTACTAAATTGACAAAGGGCTGATGCATCCACCAGTCCATAGTGGGCACCATGCCAAAGGGAGTGTTCATGTGGCTCTCTGCCCACATAGGGAAGGTAAAATACACATTTCAGTGGGGTAATTCATTGAAAGTCTTTCTAACTATATACTATATTGCCTGTGCTCTCCCTGGTTTGTCAGCATTTGACTTAAAAGCAAACCTTTCCTTTGGCTTGGAAGGTCCGCTTTAACGCTTTTTCAGCTACAAAACCATAAACCCAGTGTGCTAGGCTGGTATCATTTATGGGAGGAGTCACAGCATTTTGTAATAAAAAATAAAATAAAAATTTGAAAGAATGGGGGGAAAAAACTAACATACATCGAAAAAGGACAGATTAGTGTACGACAAACTGGATCCTGGGAATAGATTGGGTGGATAGCTAGTATATTTATTGGCTTTCAGAGGTGACAATCCATATTTTCCTTATCAGGAAGAGCAACTACGCCATCTAGCTGGTTTAGGTGTACCTTCAGTTGCAGGCAGTGTTAAGGTTTCATTACTGCTATGCTATATATGCAGCAGGGGTGTCCAAACTTTTTTTTTTTTTTCAAAGAAGGCCAGATTTGATGAAGTGAACATGCATGCCTGACATTCTTAGACCAAATTTTAATGGTTCAAAGTGTTCGAGCACTAATACACTGCCCGACAAGAATTCTCTTGCCTTTTGTGGCTATGTGTGAGTAAAGAGATGAGCTCAGGCATGTTATTTGGATATACCGTATTTATTGGCATATAACACACACCTTCACTTTAAGAGGGACGTTTCAAGAAAAAAATTAAAATGTTTAAAGAACTGAAGCAAAATAAGGGTCAGTGCCCATCTGCACCCACCATTGCCAGGAGTGCAACACCCACCATTGCTATCAGTGCAGCCTGATTAATGTCCATCCATCTGCAGCCTTGGAGGGGACAGTGAGGGGACAGGGAGGGGGGAGGGACAAGCGCCAAAAGATTACATACAGGAAAAACTCCTGTTTTCTCTGCGGCCTCTTTAATAGAAATTCCCACCTCCTATGATGGACAGAACAGTCATCCAATGACAGCGGGAGACGTGACTTCCTATTACAGAGGCTGCGGTGTAAACCGGAAATACTCCTGTGTGTACAGCACTCGTCCCGCCTCCTCCATGTCCCCTCCAAGGCAGCCAGCATATATATTTTGTGGCCCCCAGCGCTGGGAGATCGTTGGGGGGGCCACAAAAGACATGGGTAGATATGTCCAAATAACCAGACGGGCCGTTCAAAACTGGAATGCGGGCTGGACTTTGGACATGCTGATAGTCACAGGAGTAAGCGGTCTGGCAATTTTTATTGTAATTTGTTTGGTGTAGGCAGCTTTTTTAAGCCAAATTTTATATAAAAATTAGAAACATATTGGTTATTTGTGTTGCCCATCTTGGAGCAATATTAAACCTAAAAGCAAAAATTTAAAGATGCATTCCAGGCTATGGATATTTTTGCTTCGATCAATGTAACTATGCATTTACCATAACTGACCAATTCCTCTGGAAGCCAGAAACCACTGCGCTATTCAGAGAGCTTTTGTATTGTTGGATTGGACAATGTGGAGATTGTGATGTCACTTCCCCATATCTCCACCTCATCCAATCTGAGAATTGATTGATTTGCATTCATTGACAAAAATGAGTAATAAGTAATCTCTGAATGGCTCCTGTTTGGGAATGAGCTCGGTGTTCGACTCGAACGCGCGTTCGTCTCGAACGCGTGTTCGACTCGAACATTGGCCGTTCGTCTGTTCGGCAAATTCAGAACGTTGTGGACCGTTCGCACCAAATGGCCCACAATGCACTACGCCATCGCAGTGCATTGCTGGCTCATGATTGGCCAAGCATGCACTGTGACCCCCCCCCATGCTTGGCCAATCACAGCGCCGGCAGCGAGGAAAGCTATAACTGGCAGGATGCCTGTGGCCAATTATAGCTGGGGGGGGGGGGGGTTAGTACACGCCCCACATTATATAAGGCTGCCAGCGCGGCGGCCCTGTGTAGTGTGTTCCGGCGTGCAGGGAAAGAGCTGGATAGGCAGGGACAGTGTGTTCTTTTCTCAGGCATCTTAAAGTTAGTGGTGTGTGCCTCCAGCACAGTATACACCTGTATCTACCCTTTATTGCTGGTGTTCTCTAATACAGGCATCTGCAGGAGTTAGTGGGTGTTGTGTGCCTCCAGCACAGTATACACCTGAAGATACACCTTATTGCTAGTGTTGTCTGTTGCATATCTTGCATATTAGCCTTTAAAATTAGCACTTTTGATTTTGAACATTCTAGTCCCATAGACTTTAATAGAGTTCTAAAGTTCGTATGAATTTTAGGTCCTTTCAAAGGATTTGGTGTGAACCGAACCGGGGAGTGTTCGGCTCATCCATACTCCTGTTCACAAGACACCAGGGCAGCTGCACAGCGCAGGAGCTGTAAGCTGCTAGAGATCCCTGGAGTCACTGTGCTTACAACGGTAATTTCCAGCTTGCATAGGGATCAGCCAGGTAGGGCATATGATGTATGTTGTTACTTTGGTCCATACCTGGATATTGCAGCTTCCCACTCCTTTATATGTGGTGGCTGCATTTTGTTTGTTTTTTATTTATTTTTTAGCCATTTTTTTCCTTCTAGCAGCACTGTCTGCAGCTTCCAGCACATAATTTTGGGTATTTACTTTCAATATTTTTGAAAATTAGTCAAAGATTTACAGTGTGAGACATTGCATCTAGAATAAACATCCATAGCAAGATAGGACTTGTTAGGATATTCTTACTCGTAAGGAATATGACCTTTTTACTAGATTAGCAACTGAAGAGCACACATTGTACACAACCACTTTGAAACCTCATAGGGCAAGAGGTAGTTCAGGGAATGGGGAGAACACCCCCCCCCCCCCCAACCCTTCCCTCCCAACAGGGGAGGTCGGGTATAGATTTAAGGTCACTACATGCCAGTCCCCAGGGCAGCTTCCTCTGAACACAGTCCAGGGCATAAGATGACGACACCTCTCGGGGCCAGATCTTTGTGGCATGGTTTTGAAATTCGCTCTGAGCAGAGCCCATTCAAGCTCTCGGCCCTGGCAATTCTGAAGCCTCTAGAGCAGTTGTATAGTCCATGGGGTGCCCAAGAGAAGTAGCCCCTGCACCAACTTGAATCCTTCTGGGGAGAAGGAACCCGTCTGTCTGTCTGTCTGTCTGTCTGTCTTTGGTTATCCCATTCAAGCCCTCTCCCACTTCCTCTCCAAGGATTGTCTGTCTGGTACCCGATTTTAAATATTCAGGCTGGTTCACTTGAATCTCTCCCACCCTAAGCTTTGGAAGCATCTTTCAGAGTTGGGGAGGGACAATCAAACTCTCAGCTTGTGAGACCTTGAAAAATCTAGAACAAAGAATTACTGCTCTGGTAACTACAGAAGGAGCCAAAGCTGAGTTTTCCTAGCAATCTACGCTGGGAGAGTGCTACACAATAATTCTTTTACAAAAATGACTAAAAGCTGACCATTGCGAGCACCCCCTGTCAGTGGTAAATGGTTTGTTTCCACCCTCTAACTGCTGCTTTTGGATGGACAGCTTGGTTTGTTAAAGGAAGTTGAACTGCACTGCATTACATTTAGTTTTTTGGGTTTAACAACCACTTTAAACTCTCTTTAACCACTTCCCGACCAGCGCACGACGATGTACGTTGACAGAATGGCACGGGCAGGCATATTGGCATACAGGTACGTCCAATATTCAATGCCGCCCTGCCACTGGGAGCGCGCCGCCGGGGGCGCGCTCCCGCGCTGGTCGGGACCCCCGTGAGTCCGGTCGCGGGACCCGCGGACTCGATCGCCGCGGGCATCCCCGCGATCGTCTCACGGAGCGGCCGAATGGAGGAAATGCTGAGTAAACAGCATTTCTCCATTCTGCCTAGCAACTAGTGACGCTGATCTCTGCTCCATGTGATTGGAGCAGAGATCAGTGTTCACTAAATGAAAGCCCAACCCCCCCACAGTTAGTAACACGCCCCTAGGAACACTTAACCCCTACACTGCCACCCACTGGTTAACCCCTTCACTGCCAGTGTCATTTACACAGGAATCACTGCATTTATATAGCAGTGATTACTGTATAAATGACAATGGTCCCAAAAATGTGTCAATGTCCGATGGGTCCCCCACAATGTCGCAGTCACAATAAAAATTGCTGATCGCCGCCATTACTAGTAAAAAAAAAATAATAAAAAATTATTAATAAAAATGCTATAAAACTATCCCTATTTTGTAAACGCTATAACTTTTGCGCAAACCAATCAATAAGCGCTTATTGCGATTTTTTTTTTTTTTTTTGTTTTACCAAAAATATGTAGAAGAATACGTATCGGCCTAAACTGAGGGAAAAAAATGTTTTTTTTTTATATATTTTTGGGGGATATTTATTATAACAAAAAGTTAAAAATAATGCGTTTTTTTTCAAAATTGTCGCTCTATTTTTGTTTATAGCGCAAAAAATAAAAACCGCAGGGGTGATCAAATACCACCAAAAGAAAGCTCTATTTGTGGGAAAAAAAGGACGTCAATTTTGTTTGGGAGCCACGTCGCACGACCGCGCAATTATCAGTTAAAGCGACGCAGTGCCGAATCGCAAAAAGTGGTCTGGTCTTTGACCAGCAAATTGGTCCGGTCTGAAAGTGGTTAAGCTAAAAAAATATAGTAGTTAATTACAGAGCCTGCAAACAAACCTAGTTAACAACTTTTTAACCTCATGATTTGGTGTTCCAAGGACAAGGAGTCTGTGATTCCTCAGGCCAGGGTTTCTTGCTTTCACCCATCTAAGTGTATCTGCAGTCTACTTCCAATCAATGAGTCATCAATCATGTCCTTTTTGTGTCCCACGGTGGTCTGCAGTCCTGGTCTGTTGCCTTTTGAAAGTTCTGCTTAATCTGCCAAAAAGAATAAATTACAGTAAACTGACAGGACTCTTTGCAAAGTATACAGATGGCATGCATGTATACTTTACTTTTTTTTTTTTTTTCTTCATATAGATGGAAAACTTCATTGTTTTAATCCAAAATTGTGTAGTGGTGCCCACCGTAACGTCGCTGAATGTAGTAGTTCCACACGTCGCCCTGCTTGGCCAGGCATACAATTCAGACACACATCGCCAGTCAACGAACAGTCGTTTAGCTTGGTTTTTTGTTTTTATTTAGGGGATTTAACTTGGACTGGGGAAAAGGGACATGGGATGCCCAGGTAATTGATCTTGTTGAATTGAACAAAGATTGTGAATCTATATTGGCAGTCTCTAAAGCTCTCCATACTCCTCTAGCACATCACTTGAGAAAACTCCACTTTCTCTTATATTGACCGACCTGACACAGCTTCTCTTTTTAGAACATTGGGTTGTCATGCCACCTTCAGGAGAGG
Organism: Lithobates pipiens; assembly: GCF_037356315.1. Lineage (NCBI taxonomy): Eukaryota > Metazoa > Chordata > Amphibia > Anura > Ranidae > Lithobates > Lithobates pipiens. The sequence continues at coordinate 25,493,553 of NW_027507685.1, read as the reverse complement.
ACTAGGCATTACATGTTAACATGTGATAATAAAACTAGAACTTTCTAGTTCCGCCCAAGGGGCGGTCCCTTAGGTAACAACCTATTTTGCCTAGTGAAGAAGGACCTAGGAACCCTGACGGGCCCATTGGTCCATGTTTTTTCTGCAGACGCTTTGCTTTTTGCGTAAGATGATTGATCCTGTGATCTGCTATCAACAGCCGGCTGGGTGACAGGCTGGATACTCTTATCTTTGTAGTCTCCCCAGCCAGCGAGCATGTGCAGGTCGCAGATACGGGCTAGGCCTGGCACGACGTACCTCGGCTCCAGAGGTGGTCGGTGAGCTTTTATGCTCTGGGGCGCACATATGACCGGGCTACTGATGTCTGTGTAAGTCTGCCGAGGCCAGCAGCCACCCTGTACTGATCAGAGAGTGGGCCAGTAATGGAATGTCTCCCAGCTCTTCAGGACTGGTAAGTACAGCTCTCCCTGCCTCGGTGGGGCTAAGCAGCTGGGAGCTTCGGTTAAACGTCCCCAGCCCGACAGGATGACCACGGAAGGACAGAAACATCCCTGGAACCACAACAAGCCTGCGAACAAAAGTGCTACCGCATGAAGGTTTGCCCCCACCCATGACTCGGGTGGGGGGTCGCCTTCAGGAGTTTTCAGCCTGGTGGTCCTCTCGACTGTCCGACCAATGGATCTGCGATCTGATTTCCTACGGCTACAAGATAGTTCCTCTCTTGGCTGCAAAACATATTCTTCCTCTCCAGCATACCCGTTCTCCCAGCTCGCCGGGAGCCCCACTTGGGGGCAGTAAGGGACCTGCTGAATCGCGGGGTGATTGTACCTGTTCCAGAATTGGAACGTTTCTAGGGGTTCTACTCAAACCTGTTTGGACATACCCCTTCCTTCTTGAGAACTACAATCTTGGATCTGAAAGCCCTCAATCACTTTGTGAAAGTGCAGAGGTTTAGAATGGAATCAGTTCGCTCAGTAGTCACTGCACTCCAAGGGGACTCCCTGGCATCCTTAGACATCAAGGAGGCGTACCTGCACATACCCATATGCCTCCGGCATCAAAAGTTTCTGCGATTGCAGTTGGGGAAGCCCACTACCAGTTTGTGGCTCTCCCTTTTGGTTTGGCATCAGCCCCCGAGTCTTTACCAAGGTATTGGCTCCTGTGTTGGCGTTGCTACGGCAACACGGGATCGCAATTGTGGGCTACCTAGACTATCTCCTCCTGAGAGCTTCTTCCGCCACAGAGTTAGAAGAGGCTGTGGCGATCACCATGCAGACCCTGCAAGAATTTGGGTGGCTGTTGAACCTAAAAGTCGGTGATAGTACCGACTCACCGTTTGGAGTACCTAGGCTTGCTGCTGGACTCCAGGGAAGCGAGACTGTTTCTCCCTTCAGACAAGCTGCAGACTCTCAGATCCGTGGTAAAACTGCTGATGAACTGCAAGTGGCCGTCGCTGCGCTTCTACATGCGAGTCCTGGGACTCATGGTGGCCATACCATAAGCCCAGGGCTCCCAGATGCACTCCATGTCACTCCCATCCTCTGCCCTGCCTCTTTTCCAGAACCCGCTAGAAAGAGAAGAGGCGCCAGAGAGATGAAGCACATGTCAGTTACCTACTGCTATACTCAAAACCACTCCCAGCCCCCAGATAAATAAAACCGACAGGCCTAGCTCAAAGCTAAGCCTGCCTAAATTTACCTGCACTGGCTATAATAAAAACACAACTACTCTAGCTACCTACCTAAGGTAGAGGGTGCTACAATTGTATATGAACACTACGAGGTGTAGTTATAAAAAAACGAAAGTGCACAGAATTTCACCAAGTGAAAGTGCATGTACTTTTGTTCTGTGCGAATGGGGCAAAAGTGAATGTCAGGCTATTTCCTGTGCTGGTCAAATGTTTTTTTGTTCTTGATTTTTAAAATCGAAAATACTGCATATTGGCCACTAGATGGCAATAAGCGTGAAGGCAAATTCCAAGTTTAGAGCCATCTAGTGGGCAAAATGCAGTATTTTCAATTTCTAAATCAATGGAATGAACAACCTCTCCAACAAAGTTGGCAACACGGTAAAGATCCACAATAAAAATCTAGCATAGATTTATAAAACCTTTGCATAGCAATTTACTGTTCAAGACTTAGTCCGAGCTATCTGTTAAACTACACATTAAATACCACCCAGTCAGCGACATCAAAAAAATAAGAAAACCATTAAAAGAGGAGGTAGCAAGGACTTAATATACAAAATGGAAGAAGGCAAAAGGGACAAGCCAAAGAACACCACATTGTATCCCAAACCATTTCAGTTGAGATAAGTTTACATCCCAGTGATAATGGTTAGGACCATGAGGTATCCTAGTCTGAAGCTTACAAATCCATCATGCCTCTTGCTCCAGCAGTCTCCAGTCTTCCACCCCTGTCCTTAGGAAGTATTCTTTCTATGTCACAAACAAAAAGGCTTTTTTTTTTTTTTTTTTTTTTTAAATCAGCTGAGATGGTAGTTTTATAAATGTAACACAGATGTCCATCAGAGAATGTTGGAGCGAGAGGTATGATTTATCTGTAAGCTTCAGACTAGGATACCTCACGGCCCATCACTGGGATGTAAACTTGTACCTCTAATGAATGTCTTTTATATTTGGCTTGTCCATTTTTTTTTATTTTTTTTTTATTCCCTTTCTGTATTATGTACACTACCGTTCAAAAGTTTGGGGTCACCCAAACAATTTTGTGTTTTCCATGAAAAGTCACACTTATTCACCACCATACGTTGTGAAATGAATAGAAAATGGAGTCAAGACATTGACAAGGTTAGAAATAATGATTTGTATTTGAAATAACATTGTTTTTACATCAAACTTTGCTTTCGTCAAAGAATCCTCCTTTTGCAGCAATTACAGCATTGCACACCTTTGGCATTCTAGCTGTTAATTTATTGAGGTAAGCTGGAGAAATTGCACCCCACGCTTCTAGAAGCAGCTCCCACAAGTTGGATTGGTTGGATGGGCACTTCTGGCGTACCATACAGTCAAGCTGCTCCCACAACAGCTCAATGGGGTTCAGATCTGGTGACTGTGCTGGCCACTCCATTACCGATAGAATACCAGCTGCCAGCTTCTGCTGTAAATAGTTCTTGCACAATTTGGAGGTGTGTTTAGGGTCATTGTCCTGTTGTAGGATGAAATTGGCTCCAATCAAGCGCTGTCCACTGGGTATGGCATGGCCTTGCAAAATGGAGTGATAGCCTTCCTTATTCATTTATTTAATGAAGATGCCAGTTGGGGACCTGTGAGGCGTCTGTTTCTCAAACTAGAGACTCTAATGTGCTTATCTTCTTGCTTAGTTGTGCAACGCGGCCTCCCACTTCTTTTTCTACTCTGGTTAGAGCCTGTTTGTGCTGTCCTCTGAAGGGAGTAGTACACACCGTTGTAGGAAATCTTCAATTTCTTTGCAATTTCCCGCATGGAATAGCCTTCATTTCTAAGAACAAGAATAGACTGTCGAGTTTCAGATGAAAGTTCTCTTTTTCTGGCCATTTTGAGCGTTTAATTGACCCCACAAATGTGATGCTCCAGAAACTCAATCTGCTCACAGGAAGGTCAGTTTTGTAGCTTCTGGAAGGAGCTAGACTGTTTTCAGATGTGTGAACATGATTGCACAAGGGTTTGCTAATCATCAATTAGCCTTCTGAGCCAATGAGCAAACACATTGTACCATTAGAACACTGGAGTGATAGTTGCTGGAAATGGGCCTCTATACACCTATGTAGATATTGCACCAAAAACTAGACATTTGCAGTTAGAATAGTCATTTACCACATTAGCAATGTATAGAGTATATTTGTTTAAAGTTAGGACTAGTTTAAAGTTAGCTTCATTGAAAAGTACAGTGCTTTTCCTTCAAAAATAAGGACATTTCAATGTGACCCCAAACTTTTGAACGGTAGTGTAAGTCATTGCCACCTCTCTGTGTGTGTTGTGTTGTGTTTTTTTTTTTTTCTCATTGTTTTATTTGTGACTCCTGCCTTCCCTAATAGGTGGAGTATTTAATGTGAATATGTGTCATTTAACGGATAGACATGACTAAGGCCTGAACAGCTAAAATGTATAAACTTTCTGTATGCTGGATTTTAGCTCTATGTGCCAATAAACTGTTTTAATTGAGGATCTTTACTGTGGTGCCAACCTTTTACAGTTCCTTTCATTGGATAGTTTGCAGAGACCACTGCGATTGGTGTCTCAATTTTGGTTGGGAGTAGAACACAGCTTATTGTCTTGGGGCACAGAAAATAACTGTCAGGAAAGGGTCCGTCCGCTGGTAAGATCTATCATTTGGCATGCAGTACTGAGGTCCACCAGCAGGTGTCTTTGGAACTGTCAGCAGAGTCTTTCCTTGATGGTGTTATGTCATCATTGGGCCGCAGTACTGACATCCACCAGCGGATGGATCCATTAAATACCCGGCAAGCCCTCGCATGCTTGCCTTGGTATCTTTCTGCCTTGCGCCCTGACCTGAACCCTGAACCTGCACCGGTACCCGATCCCATCCTGATGCTGTCCCTACTGTGTTCCTGTTCCCTTGTAAGCCTGATCCCATCCATTATCTCCCTCTCCTGTCCTGCCCTTGTTCATTTGCTTATCCCCCTGTGTATGACCCTGGCCTGGCTAACGTGTTTTATTTCGGTACTTCCCTTTGGCTGTATATATTATCTGTTGTCTGTGGGTTTCTGTTGGTTGGTTGAGCACTATTTGTATTTGGGGTGTTTATTTATATCATTTATCTTAATAAACATTCTTATTCACTTTACATGCGTTTTGGTTTCCTCTTTGCAGTCCACACAATCTGGTCACACCTGTTCAAGACAATAACCAAATAACCTTTTTTGTTTCTCCTTTTCGTCTTCCAGGACAGCGTGTGTGTGTGTGTGTGTGTGTGTGTGTGTGTGTGTGTGTGTGCGTTTTTTGTGTTTTTTTTTTTTTTTTTTTTTTTTCTTCCTGCCGGATGGGAAGGGAGCACATAGGATCTTTAGGGGAGCTCCATGTCTTAGGGCTATCCTGGAGGAGCCCCTGGCATACCTTCTCCTAGCCTGCACACCCCTCTGTCAGGGAGGAGAGGGCTGTGCACCCTACCGCTGCCTAAGCTCAGGGAGAGCAGGGACCTTGATCCTCTTCATGGTCCCTGCCGATGGCTGCGTGTACCTGGGCTGCTCGGGTAGAGCAGTCTAGCAAGCTGGATGCCTACCTTACCCGGATAGAGGAATCTCGCTGTCCTGGAGCCTCAGAGCAAATGGGAGCGCTAGTCCCGGGACTTCTGGTTTCAGGAAGCTTTTACAGCGGGGGCGGTGCTACTGCGCTCCAAACGCAGGAAGTGAGGTAGAACTTCTGGTGGAGCGACATCAGTGGGCACTCTGAGACAAGGTTCCGGTCTTTGTCTCTTTGGCGTGGCGGACGGATGATAAAGGCATCTGGGCACTGCGACAGGACAGGCAGTAGACTCTGGTTCCTTGGGCACCGGCACCTCTCAGGCAGTCACAAAGGAGAGAGCCTCCCCCTCTCCCCCTCTCCCTCTCCCCTTTTGTCCATTTAAGGATGAAATTGCATCCACATTCCAATCTTTTAAGGGGATGATGGATAGCATGCAGGGTCCCTCTATGTCCCTATCCAGGGCAGCCAGTGTGCCTTCCTTATCAGAGCCTAGTCAAGAGGAATACAGGGAAAGGGAACCCAGGTCGCCTGCCTCTTAAGCAGACTCTGGGGAAGGAAAGGGAGAAGATTCCTCCAGAGGGTCCAGATACAGACTGACGCTGGACGATATGGGGGACTTGCTGAAAGCAATCTACGACACTTTGGAGATTAGAGAGGAGTCGGTACAGCTTTCAAAGCATGACCTCATGTATCGAGACGAGTGCACAAAAAGCCAGGGTATTCCCTATGCACAAATCTCTAGTAGAATCGATCTTGCTGGATTGGGAGCAACCTGAAAGGAGACCATTCTTTTCGGGCAGATTTCCCTTTTTGAAAAGGGTGTGACCCATCCCTGGAACAAGATTCCAAAGTTGGATGCACCTCCTGGCCAAAGTCTCAAAAAAAAAAAAAAAAAAATATACGGATTTGGCCTTTGATGACCTTGGGCCTTGTCTTTGCCAATACATGGCATTCAGCCTTTTGCTATGCCTTTCCCCCAGTAAGACTAGTCGCGGTGGCTCATCAGAGATTTGTGAGTGAGAAAGAGGATCTTTCTGATCGCTCCATTTTAGCCAAGGCGGGCCTGATTCGCCACCCTAAAGAGGCTGCCCTTGTATCCCCTGATTCCTCTCCTGGTGAGGGAGGGTCTGGTTGCACAGGGACCTATTCAGCACCCTCAGGTAGAGACCCTCAGACTTGCAGCGTGGTATCTGAGGAACAGTTGTTGAGGGCTCAAGGATTCTCGGAGAGTTAAAACCCTTTTTAGAATGCCGTAAGCCAGTAACCAGGGCCATTTACATGAAGATCTGCAGAAGGTTCCACTCCTGGTTAGCAGAAAAGGGCTGAAAGAACCAAGAATTTGAGCGATACTGGACTTTTTCTAGGCAGGAGTGGAATTGGGCTTCTCTACAAGCACCCTAAAGGTACAGGCCGCCACCTTGAGTGTTTTTTCTGGTCTTACTGCATCAAGATCAATTTGTAAGGAACTTCTTTAAGGCCCTCTCCATGGACCCCATTTTCCTCCCCAAGGTATCCTCTACTTTACAGGGTTATAATCCTTCTTTACACTCTTCAAAATGGGGAAACAAAATAAATGTTTGCCTACTGTTCTATTTTAAGAAACTGGGCACATTGGCTCACACTGACAACCTTATATTATTAGAAGGGAATTGGATGTGTATGTTTTGAAAGCGTCAAACATGTCTGTATGAGAGATGGTGCACAAATATGCATTTGCAGTGCAACTAAGTGGGCAAGTTTATGCTCTATAATCCGACGTTGCACTGTGAAAATATACATGAGCAACACAACAGACACATCAATTCTTGTGCATAATTTTATTGCATTTGAAAATTATAATTGGCAGAATCACCCTTGCAAAAGCATTAAAGGAGATGTATAGCCAAAACCAATAATTTTATTTTAGTTTTCTATAAATCTCCTGGGGATCACAGAAGTGCAGCTCATTCTGCCCTCCTGTGACCCATTTTCAACCAACAGCAGGCTAAAGTCTGCTGTCAGCTGACATCACTCATCGCACATCGCCAAAACAAGCTCAAGAAAGATCCTGACTTTACAGTTGGGACCCACCCACATGCCTGGACTGGCAGCTGGCCCAGCCTCTCTGCAAGCTGCTGAGAGCCTGAGCCAGCCCCTCCCTCCACAGCCCAGCACTCCAGTGAGAGCTGGAGGGGCAGAGCAGAAAGCTGGTGACTGTTGGTCACCGGTTCTCTGCTCACTGAAAGCTGAGAACAAAGTGATCAGATGTCTCTGCTCAGTTCATAGTTTTAGAGCTGGTGGGGGGACAGATGCAGCATCACAAGCCCTTTTAAACAGTGTCCCTGTTTGTAGCGTTTTTAGAGAGGGGAACTAGCGTCTCCGGTGCCCACTGATGATGTCGCACACCCTGAAAGTGATCCCACTGGGTACTTCCTGTGGGCCAGCTTGGAACGCATAAGTTCCACCCCTCCACGCGCATGGCTTCCTCTCTTCCCCTGCACATGCTGTTTAACAGGGAGAGAACAGCCGACTGCCGCCATGCAGACGCTCATGAGACCTAGAGGAACCAGTTCCAGGAAACGTGTTAACCCCCCCCCCCCCCCACGTCCGGAGGAAATACTGACACGTGGCCTACTCTATTTGATTTTAAGAGTGAAACCCAGCAGAGGCTGCTGACCACTACAGGGGCAGGGATGGACTCCTTTGTGACACCTGCAGAGATTTCTCTCCCTTGTAACCAGTAGGGACTAGGTGAAGGGGGCACATTTTTTACTTTCCTCCTGCATGGGGTGTGTTGGAGTGTATATGTGGCATAAAATTCACTGGGATCACTTGTTTTCTTGCAGGCCAAGACTCGGGACAAGGCCGAAGTTCAGCTGCCAAAAAGGGAATGTGCGATTTGCGGAAACAAATTGATCTTATGGAGCAAAGCACTTTGCCGCACCTGTACAGACAGCCTAGTTAAGGATGACCCGGTAGTCTACTGTCAGAAAATGCTAACTTCTGTTAGATGAGCTTATGTCTACATTTCACTTGTTTAAAACTCTGACAAGATTCAAGTCCCCTCAGAGGGTCCATCTCCAGTTAGGACTTCAGCCAGTCCTATCGCTCCACGGCAGAATGTGAAGACTGAGGCTGAAGCCAGATCTGCCCATTCTTCTCCGGAAGAATCGGGGTCAGACACAGGGCCCACGGATAGAGAATCCACAAAGGGCTTGAGGTATAAGTTCTCATTGGAAGATGTAGATGACTTATTAAAGGCTATCTATAAAACACTTGATATAGAAGAGAAGGTACAATTGTCTGAGCATAACCTTATGAGTTGCATAAGAAAAAGACTAGAAGTTTTTTCCTGTGCATAGTTCCATTCTTGATACTGTCAAGAGTGGGAAAATCCCAGAGAGCAAACCTTTCTTTTCTGGAAACCTAAAAAGGTTTCTATTTGAAGAGGACACAGCGCAGCCATGGAATAAAAAAACCTAAGTTAGACGTACCTCTGGCCTCCACTTGTGTAGCCAGAAATTTATAAGTATGGTTGACACAAATGCATACTTGTTGGCAGGTGCCTCTAGAGAACAGATTCTGAACTATTTCCCTCTTTCGTGCAGTGGGGTTTTTGACTGATTCTTCTGCAGAGTCAGTAAGAATGACAGCTAAAGCCTTGGCCTTAATGAATTCGGCCAGAAGAAGCCTATGGCTTAAAACCTGGTCAGGCTGCCTCAAAGTTGTGCCCATGTGGTCTCCCCTTAACAGGCGATCCTCTTTTTGGCCCAGGTCTGCAAGAGGCGCTGGAACGTACCGCCGCTAGAAAAAGGCCTTTCCAGAGAATAAGAGAAAGCAGACAGCCAGAGTTTTTTTCGTGGTCAAAGTAGGAAGCGAGGCCCTAGAGAAAGGGACAAAGGGCCCAAAAAACATTGGACAGGGCACAAGGGCAGAGGTAGAGGGGGGTGTATGTAACCTTCCTCAACAAGCCACAGTGACTCGTGTCTCCCAGTGGGAGGAAGATTGAGGGCTTTTTCATTCATCCTGGACCTAGTGACCAATGGCTACAGGCTGGAATTTTCTTTGCCAGCCACCAGAGCGATTATTGGTCACCTTCCCTCCCCAAGATCGGGTAAAAGCAAGGGCCCTGGGTCTCCAAATTGGAGGCTTGATGGATCAAAAGTTCCTAAACACGGTTCCCCGGTCAGATCAGGGCAAGGGATTTTCTTCCCATATATTTGTCGTCAGAAAAATGTCAGGAAAATATCGGCTTATCCTGAACCTCCAGTCTCCTAAACCGTTCAATCGGGTACAAGCACTTTCGTATATGGAGACAGTGTTCTCAATCAAAAACCTGCTTTACCCAAACTGCTTCATTGGCCACTTTGGATTTGAGGGATGCCTATTTGCACATCCCTATTCATCCAGCCTTCCAAAGATTCTTGAGACTAGGGGTCAAGATGGGAACAGAGATTCGGCACTTTCAATTTCAAGCCCTCCCTTTTTGGTCTGTCCTCAGCCCCGTGCATTTTTACAAAAGTGTTGGGGGGGGGGGGGGGAGGTGTTGGCTCCACTAAGGTTAAAAACGATAACTATTATCCCTTTTTTGGACGACCTAGTGGTGGCAGAGTCATGTCAAAAGTTATTAGCGGATCTCCAGACTGTACAGGACTTGTTTCAATCTCTAGGCTGGTTAATAAACAAAGAGAAGTCTTCCTTAATTCCGGCCCAGAAAGTGACCTATTCGGGATACAAATTTTTGATCAGTAGACCAAAAAAGGTTTTTATCCAGCAGAAGGTCTCCAGAATGATGCAAACAATGTCGGCCTTGCAGACCAATCAGTCTGTCTCTCAGAGAGAGGTTTCAAGAGCAGTGGATCTGATGACCTCTTGCTTTCCCGTGGTGCCATGGGAAAGATTTCATCAACGCCCATTACAGCTGTTTCTATTAAGGAGCTGGGTCGGAGACGCAAGTTCCCTAGAATCAAGGGTCTTAACCTCCAGGGTAAAAAGAAGGTGGAGGAGGACGCACCATCACCTAACAAGAGGTCTACCATGGTCCATTCCTATATCCCAGAGGATCACAATGGATGCGAGTTCCTGGGGATGGAGAGCCCATCTAGCAACACAAGAGCTTCATGGAATCGGATGGAAATCGGGGGTCAAAATCTCCAGATTGTCCTGGAGATTTTATCATGGGCAGAAGGGAATCTAGCGTCAATTACAGCAGTGCACCTGAAGGGGACACAACTGTCTGGCAGATTATCTCAGCCGCTACCAGGTATGTCGAGACAATTGGTCCCTTCATCCCGAAATCTTTGCAGGTCTCACCGACAGATGGGGATGTCCCAAAGTGGACCTGTTCGAAGATCAGAACAATCACAAGTTAGAGGTTCTTTTCTCTGAATCCAGTGGATCGATGCGCTGTTAGGCCTTCCTGACGATTACGCTAATTCCGGAAGTCCTCCGGAAGTTTCTTCTAGAAGAAACAGATCATTTCCTAATGGCCTCTTTTTTGGTGCAAGAGCCTATGGTTTTCCCCTGAAGCAGGCTATTTCTGAAACTTACAAAACAGGCAAGTTCCTCCCATCTTTTGTCACTGCGCACTCAACAAGAACCTTGTCTGCGTCTTGGGCTGAGAGGGCTGGAACCTCACTGGAACAAATTTGGGCTGCCACATGGTCCAGTTTTTCGACCTTCATTAAACATTATTGCCTGGATCTCCTATCTCCTCAGGAGCAGGTGTTTGGTCGTAAGATCCTTCAGGCAGTTGTCCCTCCCTAGACTGGCAAGTTCTGGCCCCTCCTCCTCCTCTCATGGCTGTCCTGGAAGATGCTTGGAGAAAAGCGGAGTAAAGCCTCATACACATGATAGGACTTTGTACAAACTTTTCCTTGGATTTTTGTACAAAGGGCGTCGGCCGAGAACTTGTATTGCATACACACAGCAGGACTTTTTCAGCCAACTTTCACCAAATCACGTGGTTTTTCTGCTCTTTACCGCCACCTTTGGTCAACTTCTGTATTGTCGTCTGATCTTTTGCATTGGTTCTGAGCATGCCTGTTTGTACTTTGTACAAAAGTCCTATGGTTTTCTGTACATACGATCAGACTTTGCTCCATCGGACTTTTGTTGCCAGAAAGTTTGTCCGTTCACACAGCCAACAAAAGTCAGATGAAAACCAAAGAAGTTTGTCCGATGGAGCGTACACACGGTCGGATGTTGCTCCAAAACAGCTAATTTGCATGTTTGTTGTCAAAAAGTCTGATCGTGTGTATGGGCCTTTACTCTGCTTTTCCTGCACCGCAATTGGCGTGAACAGGTCCCTGTACAGTGCATTTTGAATGGGCTGCAAACCGCAGTGGACCATGGAAAGTAGTGCTTGCACTACTTTTCAAAATGCATTGCACCAATACATATGGTACCATGTGATTTGGTGCCCACAAATTCACTGCACTTGCAATGTGTTTAGGGTGCCGTTAACAATACATTGGCACCCACATGCAGATCTCAAGGGAAGAGTGTTCATCTGCACTGCAGAAAATGTGCACTGAGCACGCCTTTCCCAGACCATATTCTGATGAGAACTGGCTCTTGGTGTGGGGACCTGATTGGCATACAATGCCGCCACTTCTGCCAACTACTTACAAGGGCTGTAGAGTTCACACCTGGGTCTAAATATCAGTCTTTTTGAAATGGCCAAACCTGTTACAGGCTCACATCACATGATCAGGTGGAGCACTAGATTAATCTCCTGGCAACCCTAGGCAAATAATAAAATGCAGTAAACTGTGTAGCCTTCATTAAAACATGACCTAGGGCTAGTTTAATACTAGGGATGAGCCGTACACCCCCCGGTTCGGTTCGCACCAGAACTTTCGAACGGACCCCAAATTCGTACGAACGTTAGAACCCCATTGAAGTCTATGGGACTCGAACGTTCGAAATTAAAAGTGTTAATTTTAACGGCTAATATGCAAGATACTGTCCTAAAAAGGGTTTGGGGACCTGGCTCCTGCCCCAGAGGACATGGGTCACTGCAAAAAAAACTTTTAAAAACGGCTGTTTTGGCGGGAGCACTGATTTTAATGACGATTAAAATGGAAAAAAAAAGTGAAATATTCCTTTAAATATGGTGCCTGGGGGGTGTCTGTAGTATGCCTGTGAAGTGCCACGTGTTTCCGGGGTTTAGAACAGTCCCTGCACAAAATGACATTTAACGGAAATAACGTCATTTAAAGCTGCTTGCGCTTTTAATGTTATATCTGGTTCCTGCAATATGGTTGAAAATCATTGAGAAAAATGGCATGGGTAGCCCTCCCTGCCCATTACCAGCCCCTTTGGGTCTTGTACGCATATTAAGGGGAACCCCGTACCCATATTAAAAAAAGGAAATGCGTGTGGCCCCCAGGCCCTATATACTCAGAACAGCAGTATACAGGCGGTGCAAACAAGACAGGGACTGTGTAGGTTTGTTGTGTTAAGTTGAATCGGTTTGTAATTTTCAACTGGTACATTTTTAAAGTGTAGCTCCAGTCAAAAAAACGGTTTTTAAGCTTTTTGGAAAACATAGGGAAGGGTTATCACCCCTGTATAATTTATTTTGCCGTCCGTCTTTTTCAGAGCACGCAGACAGCACGCACAATCTCCTAACACTGACTGACAGCTCTATTATAAAAGATAGATGTATCGCTAGATATATAGGTGAATATAGCGGTGTATACTGCGGTCAGGGCACGCAGACAACAACCACTACAGAAGAGCAAGAACGAAAAATCGGCCGATAACGATCGGTGTATACTGTGTTGAAGGTACACAGAACACCCATTAACTGCTACAGATGCCAACACACTACACAAGGCCGCCGCGCTGGCAGCCTTATATAGTGTGGGGAGTGTACTACACAGCCTGAGCTATGATTGGCCACAGGCATTCTGCCTGTGGCCAATCATGGCTCTCCTCGCTGCCGGCGCTGTGATTGGCCAAGCATGCGGGGTCACAGTGCATGCTTGGCCAATCATGAGCCAGCAATGCACTGCGCCATCGCAGTGCATTTTGGGCCGTTAGTGCCACACGAATTTGGTGCGAACGGTCCTTAACATTCGGAATTCGCCGAACGGGCGAACAGCCGATGTTCGAGTCGAACGTATGTTCGACACGAACACGAAGCTCATCCCTATTTAATACTAGTGTTAGCCCACTGAAGAGTGATGTATGGTAGATTGATCTTCAAAAGGCGCTTGACAGCTCACCACCAGTTTTAGGCTGGGTTCACATATGAGCATGCAGAGGATCACAGCAGGAGTCCGGTGCGTCCTCATTCACCATTTCAGGTCTGATTTCAGCTCAAACTTTAGGCTGAATTTGGACCTGAAACGGACCAAAAGGCGCACAGGATTCCTGTGCAAATCGCACTGGAGTCACTGCGGAGATATGAGCCCGCTCCATAGAGAGCAGGTCACAATCTCTCCTGCTGTGCGAATTGGATTCGGAGAAACCCACATCCAATTCACACTAGTGTGAACCCAGCCTGAACCCTTAAAAACCTGCATTACACAAAGTTGCGGGGTGATGGTGCTGAGTTGAACAAGGGCATAATTTTGCTATGTCATGCTGCAAAGCAACATTTTTCTCCATTCATTGCCGCTCAAGCGGAAGAGGTCTGGGGGGGGGGGCTAAAAACATGACTCTACAAACATGGGCGTCCGCAGAACTTTTTTCGGGGGAGGGCATAATTTTAGGGTCACCCATGCGCCAGCCCTTTTCGACCATGTCATTATCACATTATGGTCAGAGGCTGCAGACGTAGTACAGTCCCTAGGATAAGTAATGGATAATGGCCAACAGGCCCTCTTACCAGGCCCAGCGAAACAACAGCAGTTATCCCTCTGGCTGGACGATCGCTCACTCTGGGTTTCCCGGGGGCGACTCTGGTCAGTAGTGTAGCATGTCTGTACCCTGGCAGTGGCTCAGTCTTTCTCTCTGTGGCAGTGCTTGACAGCGTGGCTCTCTGTTGGCGCTGGACAGCAGGGCTCTCTCTGGTGGCACGGGGCAGTTGCTCTCTCTCTCTGGCTTCTACCCAGCACACTCCTCGTTCTTTTTCCTGTAGCACTCTCTCCCTCAGCTTTTTTCCAGGGTGCAGTCTCTCAATCTCTCTTGATCGAGCTGTAGCCTCCTCCCTGTGGAAAATGGGGCCGCTAATCTTTGGGACTACATGTCCCATGATGCTCTTCTCTCATTGTCTCCTTTGACTGGCCCTCAGTTATGGCCAATGGGGAGGGAACAGAGCGGGCAGGAAGCTGGGCAGGGGAACCTGGTGAGAGCCATCATCTCTTCTCCCTGACAGGAAAAAGGGGAGGTGACCGGGGGAAACCTGATAGCCCCAGCTCGCCTTTCTCCTGTCACAGAGCCGCTGAGTTCTCTGCTGGACTGAGCACGGAAAACAGCCCACAGTCAAACTATACTGATAGAACCTTGATAGTGTCACCCCACTGGCGGGTTGCACATGGGTGTGGGCTGCCTGCACCCCGATAGCGATGGAACTGTGTTGAATTTAACATCTGATCCCTGATTCTGGGGGGGGGGGCACTTGACCCCCCCCCCCCTTGCCCCTACCTGCGGACGCCCGTGTCTACAAAATAAAAGTGTAAACCAGGTCAGAGTCTCAACAATCCTCAGTAACACCAGATTGACAATGATGGGTTGTCTAGTTCCAGCGTATGGGAGATATTTAGGTTCCTAAACAAAGCCTACTGAAACTTGAGGTCTGCAAGCCTAGAACCATTCCTTCATCATTGTATAGAAGATAGGAAATTGCACAAAATATGTGCTGAGCTTTACACATGTTGGCCTTACAATAGACCATTTAAAATGCCTGCATTGTATTTCAGGGAACATCTGCATTAAAACTAAGCTAGTGTTGCTGTTGCAAGAAGCTACCCCTTGCTGAGAAATACAAAATTAACATTTATATTACAGATATTACACAGCTTAGTTGTGTTCCAGAACACTTTGCATAAGCCTATTTTTGCGTAACACATGTGACCATAGTATAGGGAATTGATGTACAAATAAGCACTGAGCAGTACATATTTTTTCAGAAATATGGCTATGTTTGAGCATCAGCTATACAAATAGTAACCACAAAACGGTAAAATGCATCTTTTCAGATGTCCAAAACAAACTTTTGTTCAGCTGTGCATGCAGCAATTGGCAAGCTATGAAATAAAAATGCTCTATGCACAATGCTGAATTAGAGTTGGAATATAAGTAAGCCCGTTATATAATCACCATGTAGTTGTCATGTAAACTCAGTATGATTGCATAGATCTGATTGTGGTTGTTGAATATTTGACACAGAATTCCCCAAGCACCATTTGCTATCACTTGACCGCATTCCATAAACATTGTGCAACTTTATAAAAAAAAAAAATCCTGGGGGGAAAAGACACTTGAGTGTAATTTTATAAATCATTTGCAGAGCTATTCATCTCTTGAAACTGTTTTTTCATTCATAGGAACATTGTGAGCAAAAAACACCATTCCTGCCACTAGATACCTGACAATCATAGTAAAATACCATTTCCTATGTTCATCAGCACCCTCTAGTGGCCATAATGTGCCTTTGTATGTAAAAGCATACTTTTAATAGGAAAGTGCCCCCCAAAAAGGAAGGAAAGCAAGAACTAATATACTTTCAATGTTAAAATGTATTAGCTAAGCACGCCCTCCTTGGTATAAAGGTAAGAATATGTGGCTGGTTATATTTGTGTTCCTGATAGGTTTTTGCGTAGAGAACAATAGTCTATGCTGTGCTACTCTGCTCTCTGTGTGTCTCCCACCTTTCACCCATTGTAACAAAAAACATGATGCAAAGGGAGTCTTTAGATGGTTGTGGGAGTACGCCCTAACTTAAATGACTTCTTGTTTATATGCAAGTTTTCCCTGAGCTCAACAGGAATGACTGTTTGTGGGAAAGACCTCTGTCCATAATGAGACAAAGGGACCTTTTTCTCTGCTGGCAATGATCCAGTTGTTTAGGGATTGTAGCAGTTTGTTAAAGGATAATAAATACACCTTTAGTATATAACCTGTATTCATACCTGTCCTTGCAGATTCTGAAAGAAACCCAAAAGCATCTTTTACATTTACTGAGGGCAAATGTAAAGTATAACTAAAGGGGGAAACTTTTATTTATTTTTGGAGAGGGATTAAAACACCTAGTAGGTATTTATTGTTGGCTGTGCCCCCCTCTGTCCTCTCTATTGGGCCTTTTTATCATTGAAAGTATTTATCATTGGGTTGTCCCAAGAAAAGTAATAGAGGGTATATTACTAGAAGTAGTAGAGGGGAAATCTTCCAATGGGGACACTAGTTCTGGTGACTTTGGGGTCTTCAAGGGATTCCCTTAATTTGCAAGGATTTCCTCTCACTTCCTGTTTGGCTATGGGACAGGAAGTGCAGGGAAATCTCTGCAATGGGACACAGTGAAAAAAGTTATCGGACAGGGGCTATAACCCGCCCTTTATCCAAAATGAAAAATATATCGACTTGTCTTGGAGATAATCAATAAAACGTAAACTCCTGATCAAGTTGATTTTTATTTAATTTTTTTTCCATATATTTCCACCACAGTTCCTCCTTCTCCTGATTTTTGCCTAATTGTTAATATAACAATGTATCGGTATCTTGATTTTGTTAGCCTTTCCCTGGCCTGAAAAGGCCAATGACATTGATAGATGCAACAGGTTGCAGATGGCTACATAGCAAAAGTAGGCTGTTGTATGTAAACGTTTGAAGACATATTTGTATATAATAATAGTAGGTACATCATTCTGATTTTTAGTCTTCTTGTAGAAAAACGTGTGTGTGTGTGTGTGTGTGGTGTTTTTTTGTGAATGTGAACATGAAAGCAGTGCAATCCATTACTGGATAACTCTGTTTAGGGTTGGTATTGCTTCTGCTCAAATCCTTAAGCTCATTTACCAATTGGGAAACATGGAAAATGTTAACACAAGAATGATTCCAGATGTTGATGAATCTTTTAAAGGTGGTTACCTGTTTTGCTAAAAAAAAATAAAAAATAAAAAATAAAAAGTAAGAAATAAATTGCTGTTACAGGTATAGCAAACCTGAAAAATTTACCCTTTTCTTTTATAAATGGGCTTCAACATTTATAATTTTCTAAGGGCGAATTTTGTTTTAAGAATGGTAAAGTGAACTCCAAGCTTTTAGGATTCTATAGGAAACGTATCCCCAATATGGGCCTCCATAAAGCTTCGCTCTAAGATTTGTTTACTGTGAAAAATACCAGAGTGGCAGTGTAGCTAGAACATGGCAGCATTGCCCCAAAAGCTGGTGATTTAGTGACCTACGGTAGCTATACTCTGTAGAATTTCATTTTAAATATTTTTTGAAATATTTGTTCATTTTACATTTAGTTCTCAACAAACTTCTTACAGCGTATGTGGTTTTTGTCCATTCATCACAAAATGAAATTTTAAAAGCAAACTATTTTGAGCTACTTTCAAATGACATTTGTCAAGGTCTTGAATGTAATGACATCATCTGTGCAATGTTTTTATTTTTATATACATTTTATTTTTTTATTTAATCTACTAGTGTATACACAGCCTAAAATCACTCCCCAGCATTCTGTACAGAGATGTGGCTTAATGGGAAAAGTTGTGGATCTTGAGTGTTACTCTTCATGAACACCCTTTAACAGTGGCAGCAAAATGGGTCAGTAACCTGACCTTGGTCACTTCACCATACTGAAGAGTGGCACTTGTATCTATTTGTTGGCACTTAACCAATGTAAATATTCAAGGGTGGTCATCATTAGGATTATTACCGCACCAAAGGAGACCTAATAATGTTGCTAAGCAGGCCAAGGTGTTACAATTTTAGGCATGTCCTCCTATACATATGGAAGACGGGGTGTTTTTTTTTTTTTTTTTTTTATTATTTTTTTTTTTTTGCCTCAACAAAATTAACTCTTGGTGCTGGTTTTGAAATGTGTTTTTTATTTGCATAACCTTCATAATTAATGCCTGGGAACAATTTTAAAGGAACCTGAAAGTATATTGATGTTTGATCTACTGCAGTTTGGTTCATTGTGGTTTGTTACTCAGGCACTGTATGTATTTGCAATGCCTATTCATTGACTGTAAGTGGAAAGTGTATTTTTGTCTGTCGGCAATCTGCAGATGAATGCATTACAGCCCCCCCATTGTCCAGCCTCCCTGCTCCTTTTTTCACACCTTGATCACAGGGCTGAATATGTAGGTTGGTTCTCAAAGCAAGTAACAATAAAGCATCCTTTCTTACAGAAATGTGCTGCCCTTCAGCAAGAGAGAATATAATGGGATGTCAGCAGTGAATGGTAAACTGGAAAGTCTTCCCAATGACTGTGATGCTTGGCAGCTTTTCCCATTCAAAGGTCAAAATCTAATTAAGGCAAAATAAAGTTAAACAGAATTATGCCAAAAATTATGCTTTATTCAACAAGGACAGTATGAACAAACATAGGTTTACGTACCTGTATATGGGTAGGTGATCAGTGTATGATGTCTCGGTGAAAAGCATCCAACATGTTGAAACCCATACATTTTATTCACCTAATTGTATTCTAGCATACATTTTTATCATTCTCAAATTGTTCTAGATGCTTCTGTCCTTGTTGAAAAGGTTTATATGGACCTCTATGGGGATATCTCCTGAGCATTTCCAGCCTCCAGAGGTTGGCACATATAAAAGTCTATGGCGCTCAGATGCGCACATCACAAATGAGGATTCTTTCATCCATTCTGGTATAATATTCAGGTAAGTATGTATGGGGCTGGGGGTGTAACATTAGATCAGGGATGCTAGATGGGAAGAATAATTGTATGGTAAACCCTTTTTCTCTTAATCTTTTATGGACCTGGATGGCAAGGCCTTTGCAACAATACACTAGCAACCTTGGGGGGAGACTCCCTTGTGGGGCTCAGAACCAAGAACTTCAGTGATACGATCAGACGCCACATCATTTTGAGGCAGACGGAGCATTTTGATGTTTATTAAAAAGAAAAATTGTATGCGTTTATTTTGTGATTAAGCCATAACAAACCACTTCTCAGTAGTTACAAATGCATTGATCATGAACCTACCAATGGGTTGGGTATAGGGTGTATCCTGCATTTTTAAAATACAGGCATTGCAAAAATTGTATTTATTTTGTTCAACCCAGTGGTTTGAAGGAAACAACCCCTCAGCTCCAGCAGTCGGAGCAGCTGTACTAAGGATTTAGTACAGCGATCTCCTGCGCTGAGCTGTCAGCGCCAGAACAGATGAGAGCACTGATTGGGACCTCATCGCCTGCTATTTTTCTGTTGTACCACCTGCCATACACGTGCTGAATGTCGGCTGGTTTTTATTGAACCAGCCGCTGTTGCCCGGCATTCGGCCAATGTGTACAGGGCTTAAGAGAATGCTAATTCTATTGCTGCAACTACTGACTTGTTAGCCCTCTGGACAACAATGTAATGATGCCTTGGCAAATGGGCTGGTGATTTTTTTATTTTTTTTTCCCTAAAGAACTCCTGCCATAAGGGAAATATGGAGATTTTTGATTGCGACCTCCTTCTAAAAAAAAAAAAAAAAAAAAAAAGAAGCTGTCTGGCTCTATCTGGTTTTGACTTTTTATTGTCAAAGACCCAGAGCAAAACATTCAGAAAGTAAAAATTAGAGAAAAGGCAGCTCTCCATATTGCTATACATATTCAGGTTAGTAACTCTGAAGTGTGTTTGATAGAAGAAAGAAATGGCTGCACATCCAGAGATCCCCATTGCCTTTTATTGTTCAGTGATAACACCAAAGGCACCAACATGAGGTCATGTAGATGCGTTTTACACATACGTCTTGTGCTTAATCATTACCAAGATGTATGTGTGAAAACGCATCTACATGACCTCATGTTGGTGTCTTTGCCATTTATCGTTCACAGTGATAACGCCAATCGGGATCTCTGGATGTTTCTTTCTTCTCTTCCAAGTTTCCCACGGAGGCGGGCTGGGGCTGGCATTCTGAGAGACTTCCATTTCAGGCTCTCATCATACACCTGGAGCAGCGGTTCTTTTTTTTTCGTGTGATATTGAGAGATATTAAATGTATGTTATATAGCTTGTGCTCATATGTTTACATACCCTGGCAGAATTTATTTCTTGGACCCTTTTTTTTTTTTTTTTTTTTTTAAGAGCATATGAATATACAAAAACATTTTTCACTTGTGGTTAGTGATTGGCTGAAGCCATTTATTATCAATCAACTGTGTTTACTCGTTTTAAATCGTAATCGCAAAAAAAAAACTACCCAAATGGCCCTGATCAAAAGTTTACATGCCCCAGTTCTTAATACCGTGCATTACCCCCTGTACCATAAATGACAGCTTGAAGTCTTTTGTGGTATTTGTGGATCTTTATCTTCTCAGATGGTAAAGCTGCCCATTCCTCTTGGCAAAAAGCCTCCAGCTCCTGAAAATTCTTGGGCTGTCTTGCATGAACTGCACGTTTTGAGATCTCCCCAGAGTGGCTCAATGATATTGAGGTCAGGAGACTGAGAAGGTCACTCCAGAACCTTCATTTTATTGTGCTGTAGCCAATGACAGGTACACTTGGCCTTGCGTTTTGGATCATTGTCATGTTGGAATGTTCAAGTATGTCTCATAGGCAGCTTCCTGGCTGATGAATGCAAATGTTCCTCCAGTATTTTTTGATAACATGCTGCATTCATTTTGCCATCAATTTTTACCAAATTTCCTGTGTCTTTTTGTAGCTCACATATCCCCAAAACATTAGCGATCCACCTCTGTGTATCACAGTAGGAATGGTGTACCTTTCATCATAGGCCTTGTTGACTCCTCTCCATATGTAGTGTGTTTGGTTGTGGCCAAAAAGCTAAATTTTGATCTCCTTGCTCCAAATGGCTTTGTGCCAGAAGGTTTGAGGCTTGTCTCTGTTCTGTTTTGGCATATTGTAAGCGGGATAATTTGTGGCATTTGCATAGTAATGGCTTTCTACTGGTGACTCAACCATGCAGCCCAACTTTCTTCAAGTGCCTCCTAAGGCTGGATTCACACCTATGCATTTTTAGTACCTTTTGCATTTTGCAGATTTGCACTACAGAACGTGTTCCATAGGAAACCATGTTAAATAGACTGTAGTGCAAATCTCTAAAATGCATAGGTGTGAATCCAGCCTTATTTTACATCCTGAAACGGCCACACCACAGGTTTTCCGAGTCCTGTATTGCACCTGAAGTTATTTATGGGTTTTTATTTGCATCCCGAATAATTTTCCTGGCAGTTGTGGCTGAAATTTTAGTCTACCTGACTGCGGTTTTGTTTCAACAGAACCCCTTACTTTACACTTCTTGATTAGAGTTTGAACGCTGCTGATTGGCATTCTCAATTCCTTGGATATCTTTCCTGTTTTATACAGTTCAACTACCCTTTCCCACAGATCCTTTAACAATTCTTTTGCTTTCCCCATGACTCAGAATCCGGAAACGTCAGTGCAGCAAAGATGCAAGGGTATGCCACGAGTCCAGAAGATCATTGACATTTTACACACACACACTAGCAAACAAATCACAGATGAGGATGGTTACTTTTTTTTATTTTTATTTTTTTTAATAGCCATTCAAACCCCTTTTGTGTCAACTCATGTGCATGCTATCAGGCCAAATTTTTTTGATCAGGGTCATTTGGGTAGTTTGTTATAATTTAAAAAGAGTAAAGTTGAATGGCTGAAGACATTTATTGTCAAACACTAACCATGAGTGAAAAGTTTTTGTTATCATACCTATTCTTAGTAATTGAATTAAAAACAATTAGTGCTTAAAGGGGAGGCTCACACAAAAATTGAACCTCTGCTTTTCGGAAACCCCCCCCCCCCCTTCGGTGTCACATTTGACACCTTTCAGGGGGAGGGGGATGCAGATACCTGTCCTAAGGTAATTACACCCACTTCTTGGCATAGACGCCCACGGGAGTCTATGCCTTTTCCTGTCCTGCCACGCTGTCTGCTGGGACACACACGGGTCCCAGAGACAGTGCAGACCATTCTCATTGCGCTGGAAGAACAGCTGAGTAACTGTGGAGAGAAATGGGAGCTGGCAATTAGCTGATGGGCTGAGCCCAGCCCTGACAAAGGTGCTATTTTTGAAGAGTTCAAAATAAATGCTCCTGGTCCAGGTATGTATGTCTGTCTTCCCCTTTTAAGTGCACCAGGACTATTTCTGGGTGTTTTCACCATGTGTGGCCACCAATAGTATTTCCCCGCTCTCACCTTTTATCATATGGACCTGATGTAACTCAGATCAATTGCACGGTTTCCCTTTTTAAGCATTGGCTACTACTATTCTTTCTGTGCTTTCTTGTCTCTGGTTACTGGAAAGTAATCTGTCCCCATCCTGGGTCCCTTTAGTGGATATACTCATGTATAGTCCAAAAGAGAATAACACTATAAAAGCTCACTGTAATATGGCTTTATTTTTGTAAAATTCGAAATGATTCCACTCCCATTTGTGCAAGCATTAAAAAAAATTGTATGTTCCCTCAAGGATGCAGCTTCTGTGTACCAACAAAATGGTGTTCCGCACACTTCCGCTTGCGGCTTGACATAACCGGCTGCTCCTCCCTACGTGTTGCCACATCACATGACTTCATCAGGGGATGGGCCGCCATGATGCCAAGCTGCCTATATAGCATGTTTTGTACAGTGTCATACAGTGTTTCCATGAAACTGTACAGAACCTCCTATATAAACGGCTTGAAATTAGTGACCTAGTGGATCAAGGTTTGCTTGCTGGGGGGGTGGTAGGAAAGATTCTCTTGGGTGCAAAAGCCTGGGAACCTGGATCACTGTATCTCATGGGCTTCAGGTGTTGAACAGGGCCTGCTGCAAACTAGACCTGAAAAAGAAGAGGCCTCTCAATATGGCCCTAGGCCTAAATATTGTGTAGAAGCTGACCTATCAAAGAGTCACTTGGGACCTGTCAATACTGAGAATGCAACTGTAGGTCTCTGCGTGGCAACTGGCTCAACAACTTGCTGCTTGTAAGTCAGATTTATTAATGCCATGCCTCTTAAAGTGGGATTCCACCCTAAAGTGGAACCTCCGCTGATCGGATCCCTCCCCCCCTCCGGTGTCACAATTGACACCTTTCAGGGGGGAGGGGGGTGGAGATACCTGTCAAAGACAGGTATTTACACCCACTTCCGGGCATAGACTCCCGTGGGAGTCTACGCCATTTCCTGCCCTGCCGCGCTGTCTGCTGGGACACACACGGGTCCCAGTGACAGCGCGGAGATTTCCTATTGCGCGACGCGACTTGCGCATGCGCAGTAGGGAACTGGGAAGTGAAGCCGATTCGCTTCACTTCCTGATTCCCTCACCTAGAATGGTGGCGGCAGCAGCCGAGGGCCGAGCGATCGATCAGCCTCGGCTGCCGGCATCGCTGGAACCCGGGACAGGTGAGTGCCCATTTATTAAAAGTCAGCAGCTGTAGTATTTATAGCTGCTGGCTTTTAATATTTTTTTTTTTTGGTGGAATCCCTCTTTAAGTTCCATCATGTTCCATGCTCATTTCCTTACAGTGAACCAGTATCGGCTAAAAATATAAAAATATACATTGTGAGGATGGTCACTTAAGTAAATCTTTTTTAGATGTTGGATTAATAACGTTTGCAGGATACACGCAAAGCAAAATATAAGCCACACATTTTTAGTTATATTCCTGTAGCTTTCATTTTTTTGTCCCTCAATTCTGACCATTAACAGACCTTGAAGTTTTGAGGTCATAAAGGGACCCTACCATGTGTGTGTGTGTCAGTAATAAACAAAAGTAATGATTACTGATGATGACAGTGAAAATTATCAATGCACTGCCCTTGATTATGAAGATTGTTTTGTGACACTAAAGGACATGAAAAGGCGGTGACGGCTGACCATGAACAAATGAGATATTATATATTGCCTAGCCCCTGCTTTGCATACTAGCCTCTATCATAGCAAATCTCATAGCGTTGTGCCAACAGATATGATCATTTATTTGTTCTAGAAAGTGTAAAGTGCCCGATTAGGGTCTATTCAAAGCAGCATTATAGGAAACCAAAAGTGGCCTGAAGAGCAAAAACGTTGGATGTCTCACTGGCTGTATTGTTGTGACAAGGTCAGATTCACGTTCGCTCCATTCAGTTCGTTTATCTATGACAAATTTTATTTTTTAACTGCTTTTATGTTATTTTTGATAAGGCCTCTGAATAAAAAGAAGTCTTTAGCTTACTCTACGCCAGCACTTTCTATTGCACTACAAACATCTGCTGTCTAACTAGGTCTGATGTGTTGTACAGGTGAGCTGTCAAGTATTGTCACCAAGCTTATTCTCAGCCTCTTTGTGTTTATAAGAGGTTACATCTCTTCTTTCTTTCTTGTATGGTGCCACCTCTCTGCATCGCAGCGCCCAAGAAAAAGATCTAAATCAAGCCTGCTCACTTGTCTGAAATAAATTTAGGAATTGCAATATAGTGCTGAGCCAGCAGCCTGTCTGTGTGGGAGATATATTTTATCATATATGTCTCTGCCATGGGAAAAAAAAAATAGTGCTGTACTGAGAACACTTTTTTTGGTTTAGAGTATACTTGAAGCAGCAGCAATTAATCCAGTAGATACACCTTGTAAGTGGAGAATAATAAATAACTTTCCACTTTATCTGTGCTCTACGTCTACACTTGAGAGGTGTACTTGAAAACTGCATCTGTGACAAGTACACAAAATGGAAAAAAATAGCATTTGTTGGGTCAACAAGAAACTGAAGGCTTTGTGTTAGATTATTATTGCAGTGTTCAACACTATGCTTTACACTGAACTATGAAACCCTTAATCCCACTTCGCTTTGCTGTTGGGTAAACACAAGGTCCATTAACTAAGGTCAAAAATCAGCAATATACTGCTTGTTGAGGTCGCGTAGGATAAATCTAGTTGAAAAAAATCACCTACTAAAGACAGCCGTCATGAAATCTCATGAATCACATGGTGGGTACCATATATTGGAACAATTCTGACAATGTAGGTAGGTGTGCGTGTGTGTGTGTGTGTGTGTGTGTGTGTGTTTGTGGTTTTAAATTTTTTTTTATTATTATTTATTTTTATTTTTTTAGGAAACAATTGCAGGGCCATCAAGATCAGTTGTTGTTCTTTTTTTTTTTTTTCTTTTTTCCTTTTTCTCTTACAAATACAAAAAGCTACTTTTATCCAGAAGGAAAAGTATACCAGCAGAACGAAGCAAGCAAAAAAAAAAAAAAAAAAAAAAAACACAAAAGAAAACATTATATAATTCGACCCTACCCATTTCTCCCCTTCTTCACTCCCTTACACCCCACCCCCCCCCCCTCTCCCCCCGCCAACCCTCTCCCACCACCTATGCGTAGAAGTTCCAACCTTCTCAGAATCTAATATGCTCAGCGTAGCTCCATGATTTTTTAAATTTTTTCCACTCATGCCATATCTCTACTCCTGTCTGTCCCCTATCCTCCTGGCTTTCCCTTCGCCTAGTCATCCTATAAGTCTCTTCCACAGTATCGATCCATTCCCATGTTGCTGGGCTTTCCTCATTTTGCCAATTCTTTGGTATCAGTCTCTTGGCTGCATTTAAAAGATGTGGTACCAAAGAATTCTGATATTTTTTCATTTCCTCCCTCGTACCATGAAATAAAACCACCCATGGATCCTCGGGGATTGAGATATTTGTAATTTCTCTTATATGGTGTAATATTCTTTTCCAATATTCCTTTATTTTAGGGCACTTCCACCACAGGTGGGCCATTGTTCCTACTTCCCCACATCCTCTCCAACAATCCCCGGATTTACTTGGATCAATTTTATGCATTTTGTCTGGGGTAGCGTACCATCTAGAAATAAGTTTATAATTCATTTCTACTGTTCTGCTATCGACTGCAGATTTATGTATAAGTTTAAAAATTTTCCTCTTAGTGCTATTATCACATAGTGTTCCCATATCCATTTCCCATTTCTGTATATAGGGTAGACTCTCCAGCTCTCCTTCCTCGGCCAGGAGCCCATACAGCTTAGAGATCGTTCCCCTGGAGTCTTCTGCTAAGCAAAGCTTCTCCAGGGGTGACCACTCCTCTTCCGTTTTTAATGGCTGTGGTAGGCTTCTGACAAAGTGAGCCAGCTGGAGATATCTCCACTCGTCTATTTTACCTAAATCCCCTTTGTGTTTCATCTCGTGTAATGTCAAAATCTTTCCTCCTTTTATAATATCCCGCACCTGTGCCTTATCTTTCAACCAATTTCCGCTATTTATTTTTAACCCTGGCGGGAAATATTCGTTTTCTTTTAATTCCAAAAGTGGCGAATTGTATTGCTTATTTAAATGCTTATAAACCCTATCCCAAACCCTAAGTGTGTTCTGTGTCAGTATACTAGTGCCTATATCCAATGTCCTGTGTCTAGGCGGGTTCCAAACTATTTTATTTAACTGTGTTTTACTCAGCCCATTCTCTATGTTAACCCATCTTTTTTCCTTATTATTAACTTTTACCCACTCTATTAGTCTCGACAATACGATAGCATTGTAATACTGTTGTATATCTGGTACCGCAAGTCCCCCTTTAAGTTTGCTTCGCTTCAGGATATCGAAGGAGACCCTAGGTTTTTTTTTATTCCATATGAATCCCCCTAACAGGGTCTTGATCTTCGAGAAATAGAACTTCGGTATCTCTATGGGGATCATTTGGAATTTATAAAGGATCTTGGGAACAATGAACATCTTTAGACTAGTAATACGTCCCAACCAGGTCAAGGGTCTATTAACCAATCTATTGCACTCTTTTTTAATTTCATCTAGTAATGGGACAAAATTTAATTTAAATAAATTCTCTAATGGGATTGTAAGTTTTATTCCCAAGTAATTTATTGCCTTCCGCCAGGGAAGACAGAATTTTTTTTGAAGCCCCTTTTTTTCCAGTTCGCCCGTATTGATATTAAGTACCTCCGATTTGGCTATATTAATTTTAAAATTTGAAAGTTGGCCATAATGTGCTATAGCTTCCATTAATTTAGGCATCGTATTACTTGGCTCCCTAATATAAAATAACACATCGTCAGCAAACGCAGCCAATTTATGCTCTTCTTGTCCTATTAAGATTCCTTTGATCCGTGGATCCTTGCGAATCGAGGAAAGAAGAGGTTCTAGGGATAGCACAAACAGCAGGGGTGATAGAGGACACCCCTGCCTTGTGCCATTTTTCATCTCAAAAGGTAGAGAAAGCGTACCGTTGATCTTAATCCTAGAGATTGGGTGATAGTAGAGCGTCTTAATCCTTTGGATCATTTTGGGTCCCACACCCATTGTCTCCAGGGTTCTAAACATGAACCCCCAGTCTACCCTGTCGAAGGCCTTCTGGGCATCTATCGACAGGAGTAGACTCGGGGTCCCTCTCCCCTCACCCTGGGACATAAGGAGCAATGTTCTCACTCCGTTATCCCTCCCCTCCCTTCCAGATACAAAGCCCACTTGGTCGGGATGGACTAATGACTTCATTAAAATCTTCATTCTACTGGCCAAAATTTTGGCAAACAACTTTGTATCGGCATTCAATAACGAAATAGGCCTGAAATTAGAACACAAAGTCTCTTTCTTCCCTTCCTTCCGTATAACCGTTATAGAAGCAGTCCTCGCTTCTTCACTCAGTTCGTACTCAACCCCTAGGTTATTCAAATAATTACATAGATGGGGAATTAATAATTTCTTAAATTTCTTGAAATAGAATACAGAAAACCCATCTGGTCCCGGACTTTTACCAGATGCTGAGTCCATCAGAGCCTTATTTAATTCCTCCTCTGAAATAGGTTTCTCTAAGCTTTCCATATCTACTTCTGAAATTTTTGTCAATCGGGCTCTTTCCAAATATTCCTCTATTTTTAGTTCCTTTTCTTCTACCTTGAGTCCTATAGGCTGGTCAACTGCATATAACTTCTCGTAATACCCCCTAAATATTTCCGCGATCTCGCTTGTTCCGTGAACCATATCTCCTTTACTTGACTGAATTTTCCCTATGTAGTTTCTGGATTTAACCCTCTGTAATCTTCTTGCTAAATATTTAGTAGGTTTGTTATCCCCATAGTACCTATCCCTAGCTAATTGATTGAACGTTTTTTGTGTTTCCTGTTCCATCAAGGTTCTTAATTCATCCCGTTTAATTACTAATTTTTGAAAAATTTCCTTATCCTGATTCGGGTGTTTTTTATGTTGCTGCTCTATTCTAAATATTTCTTCTATCAATGTTTTAATTTTTTCTGATCTCTCTTTTTTTCTTCTAGCTCCCATTGATATCAGGATCCCCCTAATATAGGCTTTGTGGGCCTCCCATAGATTCTGGCTTGAAATATGTCCGATGTTATTGATCGAAAAATATTGTTCTAATTCTTTACTGATCCTCTCCTCTCCCTCTGCATCCTGAATCAAACCTTCGTTTAGCCTCCAGGTGAAGGGCTTACGCTCTCCTCCCCTTAATTGCAGCTTCATCCTAACGGGAGCATGGTCGGAGAGTGAGACCACCCCAATCGAGGTCTCAACCACCATTTCCAAAATTCTATGGTCTACAAGGATATAATCGATCCGGGAATACGTCCCGTGCACAGGGGAGTAGAACGTGAAATATTTCTCATTTGGGTGCTGTACTCTCCAAACGTCTACTAATTGACAATTATGAAGTTTTTGTTTTATTCTTTTTAATTGCGCCTTACTAGTCCCCTGTGCACTGGACGTACTATCCAGTCCCGGATCGACGCAAAAATTCAGATCCCCCCATCAGGATTACTGGTCCTCTCCCAAAATCTCTTAGTTTCCCCAGGAGGCCCTCTAGATATTTTATAGGGTCCCGATTAGGGGCATAGATATTAATCAGTGTACATTCCGTATCTCTTAATTTACCTCTCAAGATTAGGTACCTTCCCTCCGGGTCAACCATTCTATCTTCTAAATTAAACTGTATCTTTTTTGAAAAACCAATAGCTACTCCCCTCCCTCTACTTGTTATCGCGTCACCGTAGTACCACACAGGAAACTCCTTTGAATATAGCTTAATATTAGCCTTATGGGGAAAAATGGGTTTCCTGTAAAAAAATTACCTCTGCTTTATAAAACCTCAATTCCTTCAATATCTTATGCCTCTTACTAGGCGAATTTAACCCTTTGACGTTATATGACATAAAATTTATGGCTTGCGTTATTGAGACTCTAGCTTATATACTGTGAATATCTTTCTTACTTCCTCTACCATAGGTTTTCCCTCCCTCCCCTCACCCTGTCTCTCCCTTCCCCTACCCCCCAACCCTCCCCCTCCCTCCCCTGGCCTAAATCTGGCCCTTGGCTCACCGAGTGATCCGGTAATCCCGACCCTCGATAAGCCCTGTAGATTCTAAGGTACAGAGCAGTTTTCGGCCTCCCCATCCCCTCCTCCCCCCCAAGATATTTCCAAGGGGGGGAGGGGGGGTGGTCAGACCAGCCCCCCACTGCCACACAGATACTTAGACAAACTTTCACGTACTTCTCTCTCTTCCTCCCAGCCACCCCCCCCCCTCCCCCCAACACCCCCGGATCCCCTTCTATCCAGCCCGGCAAAGCCGGTGCCTGAATATCCAGACTCTCGCAGAAATCCAGCAGCTCGTCTGGAAAACGCAACCTTGCTGTCTTGCCATCCTTAAATCCTATAAGACAAGCCGGAAACCCCCAGCTATAACGTATGTTCTGCATTTTCATCAGCTCCAGGAGGGGTTTCAATAGCCGCCTTCTAGTCAAAGTCTCTGTGGCTAAGTCAGGGAAAATTTGTAGATCTGCCCCAGCATAGTTCAAGATCTCTCTCCCCTTTAATTTTGACCATATCTCGTCTTTATCTTCACAGAATCTGAATCTAACAATAATGTCCCGAGGCTTATTTGATCCTCCGTCCCTTAATCTACCTACACGATGGACCCTTTCAATTTTGGGGAATCCATCCTCTCCTCTGCTCAGGAGTGGATTAAATACATTTTTAATAATCTCTCTCAGGTCTTCTTGCTTGCTTTCAGGAACTGCACGTATTCTTAAATTTTGTCTGCGATTTCTATTTTCTTGATCCTCTAATTGATACAAAATTTTCCTCTGATTCTGATTAATTAATTTAATATGGTCTTTTACTCTTTCTATTTCTAGGGCTTGCTTTTCCATATTAGACTCCACTTCTTCCACTCTGTTTAATAGGTGGCCCAAATCTCCTCGCAATAAAGCGATTTCTGATTTTATTGCGACTTCAAGATTAGATAGCATTTCTCTCAGGACTTGCTGAGTTAGAGGCAAGTCTACTCCCTGATGCTCACCATCTCTACTCAGCTCCATTTCGCTTTCGGTTGTGAGGTCATCCCTTGAGTGTTCCCTACTTTTCTCCTGTTTTTTATCTTGACCCTTCTTTTTTCCTGTATTCGGGGGTTTTTCTTCCGCCCCCTCCCCCTTTGGGCTTCCCCCTTGGGTCAAATATTGCTTAATTGTGCTGTCAGTTGTATTTTTTGGGGTTTTGAGGCCTCCTCTCCGCCCATTCTGTTTGGAGGATTTATTCATTTTTTTTTTTTTTTTTTTTTTGCACAAGGATTGAAAGTTTTTTTTTTTTTTTTTTTTAAATTATCTCTCCATACGTGGGTACTTGGATGTACTCCTATTTCATCCCAAAAAAAAAGAAAAAAAGAAAAAAAAGGGACCCACACCACGTTGTGCCCTCCTTAGATAGGACTTTCCACCATCTCCTGTACTCCTAGGTTTTAAAGGGGGGTCTTTTAGGGCAGCACAATTAGGGTATAGGACTCCACAACACCTATTTTAACAAACATACAGGGTAGTTTGCTTTTTAGTCCGGGCCAATAAGACCAGAAGAGCACACAGAGAGAGAAACACACCAGCGGAGCCCCCTAGCCAGTTTTACCTCCACACGTCCAGATCATCAGGTATTAAAGGAAAAGGGAAAACATTGAATTAAATATCCCCCTCTGCCGCCATGTCTTATTCTTTTGGGGTCTAGGAAGAGTTTGCACTCCATATATTTAGTATAGTCCCCTACTGTGTTTCCCAACCAAGCCGGGACTTCATTTAAAGCCTCAGGTGGGGTGTCATTTCCATTACCGCTTTCCACAGATCTGCTCTTGGATTTTGCATAATCACACAGCTCTTTTTGGAATGCTCATTCACTCCCCTGATCCGGCAACTCTAGCAATAGCCACTCGAACACTTTTAAAACCTTCAGCACAACTGCGAAATCAAAACAACAAGATCACAAATTCATTATTGCTTATCTGCTCCACGTTGCCATTGGTTTCAATCCTCTCCTTCGTTTATGGTTGCGGTGGTTGAGAGCCCTTCTCCGCGCTATGTGCTAGCAGTGAGCCGAACGGCGAGGGGGGGAGGGAGGGAAGGCAGCGGGGACGCGGAGAGCCCGGATTATATCTTCGCCCTGCCTGTTCCCCATGTGGCATCTAGCGGGGGGGAGCCGGTCTCCGGAGCGGTGGCGTCTAAAGATGAAACCGGGATGTATGTTTCCTCCAGCTGGGGCCTCTCACTACTCCAGCTGTCCCCCGCCCAGCGCGCCGTCTTCTCGCTCCGGCCGGCCTCTCACTGCTTCCTCCCCCAGAACCTGCGTCCTACGTCATGACGCACCTTAGATCAGTTGTTCTTAAACATTGCTCCGCTGCGCCCTATGCCATCATACACTGTAGCTGAAAAGCTGATCCATACATTTTGTGTTCTCCTGACTTGACTACTGCAATGCTCTGCTTGCTGGTCTATTTAACCACTTCAGCCCCAGAAGCTTTTACCCCCCCCCCCCCCCCCCCCTTCCTGACCAGAGCACTTTTTACAATTTGGCACTGCGCTGCTTTAACTGGTAATTGAGCGGTCGTGCAATGCTGTTTTTTCCCACAAAGAGCTTTCTTTTGGTGGTATTTGATCTTCTCTGCAGTTTTTGTTTTGCAATATAAACAAAAAAGACCGAAAAGTTTGAAATTTTATATTTTCTACTTTTTATTATAAAAAAAAAATACAATAAACTCAATTTTAGTCATACATTTAGGCCAAAAAGCATTCAGCCACATGTCTTGGGTGAAAAAAAATTCAATAAGCGCTTATTGGTTTGCGCAAAAGTTATAGCGTCTACAAACTAGGGTACATTTTCTGGAATTTACACAGCTTTTAGTTTCACTGCCTATCATTTCTTGAGGTGCTAAAATGGCAGGGCGCCACCACCAAAATTTTGGGGTGCAATTTCACATATGCTCACAGCATGTTTCAGCAATATTTAATTTCAGTGACAACTTTATCTTTATTTTTGTAATTTTTCACTCAATTGCACACAACCGTCGACAAAAAATATACATATTTAAAAGCTTTTACAGGTTACCACTTTTTAGATTTACAGAGGAGGTATACTTCTAAAATTACTGCCCTCGATCTGAGGTTCGCAGTGATACCTCACATGCATGGTGCAATTGCTGTTCACACTTTGAGCGCGAGCACGGGGGGGACATGGGTGCTTTTTTGTTTGTTTTTTTATTTATTTCTTTTTTTTAATCTTGTCATTTTTATTTTTACACTGTTCCTTTCCTTTTTATTATCTCAGAGAATGTAAATATCATAGTGACAGGTCATCTATTTATTTATTTTTTATTTGGGATCCATTAGACTCTCTCGATCTCTCCTCTGCCCTCAAAGCATCCAATCACACCAAGATCTGTGTGGTAAGATGCTTTCCCAATTTCCCAATGGAGCTGTTTATATCTGGTGAAAACGACGTCATGAAATGCTTGTAGCTTCCAGTTTCTTAGGCCATAGAGATGATTGGAGCCATTCTGGTCTCCAATCCGGGCTATGGTCAGCTGGCGGAACCCCAGGCTGCATTATCGGGTTCCCCAGTGGGACAGGAGAGTCAGAGAAAACCATGGAAGATGGTGGGGGGGGGGGGGGGGCGGCGTTCCCTGCCACTGCTTGTAAAAGCAGTCTGGAGGCTAATTGGCCAACCGCTGGCTGAAAAGAACGATACAAAGATGGATAAACCTGCAGGCATCAATCATTCTGGTATAATCACTCAAAGTCCAGCAACATACCAGTACGCTGCTGGTCCTTGTTGGGCATATATTGTAATGTTGTTTGTCCTACAGACACAACATTTTCTTTGGAGGCTGTGATGATCTCTTCCTAGAATTTAAGGCAGGATCCAGTTCATCCTGATGCTTTGTATAGCACATAAACGTTCAGCAGAGCCAATTGGAATAAGTATAGATAATTTTTTTTTTTTTTTTTTTTTTAAACCAGCGTCTGGCCCTGCGGGCAGTTAAGTACGGTGCCATCAACTGGTCATTGCAAGCCTAAAAACATGGTTGAGTGAGTTTGAGGTGGAGGAACTTAACTGGTCTGCACAGAGTTCTGACCTCAACCTAATAGAACACCTTTGGGATGAATAAAAGCGGAGACTAAGAGCTAGGCATTCTCGTCCAACATCTTTGCCTGACCTCACAAATGCGCTTCTGGAAGAATGGTCAAATATTCCCATAGACACACTCCTAGACCTTGTGAACAGCCTTCCCAGAAGAGTTGAAGCTGGTATAGCTGCAAAGGGTGGGCCAACTCTATATTGAGTCCTACGGACTAAGCCCTTGTACACACGGTCGGAGAATCCGTCAGAATGTGTCCTATCGGACCGTGTTGTCGGATAATCCGACTGTGTGTGGTATGCATCGGACTGATTCCGTCGGAATATTCGTCGGTCCCAATTTTCCAACTTGTCGGAAATATTTTCTGACCAACTGGTTCGATCGGACATACTCCGGTCATGTGTAGAGAATTTTGATCGGACCAAGTGCCACGCATGCTCGGATCAAATTCCTACATCAAAGCTATTGGCTACTAGCCTGAACGTAGCCCCATCGTAACGAAATTACGTCATCACGTTCTGAATGATCGGATTTTTCGACAACTTAGTCCGACCGTGTGTATGCAACAGTTTCGGACAAGATCCGACGGGCAAAATCCGACGGATTTGGTTGTCGAAATCTCCGACCGTGTGTACAGGGGCTAAGACTGGCATGCCATTAAAGTTAATGTGCGTGTAAAGGCAGGTGTCCCAATACTTTTGGCTGTGTGCACGCACATAACTATATTTTTGACAGGGCACCCTGGATAAGACAAAGCAGTATTGGTAGTGTGTGTGGTGTTTGGGGTTTTTCTTCCCTTTTTTTTTTTTTTCTTTTTCTTTTTCTTTTTCTTTTTTTTTTTTTTTTTTTTTTCTTCAAAGATCTATGTGGCGTGCAGATAAAAAGAATGTTACTCATAGCTTTCTGTTATCTGTAGGCCGGTAGAAAGTGACTGAAACATTTATCACGAGTAGCAGAAAAAAGACTCTACTGGGAAACCCTCACCAAAATGGTTTAATAGTTTCATCAAGTAAAATCGTAAAAGAGATGTTCACTCGGGCGACACACATTTTTGTAATATAATTGTCCAGAGACAATTTTGACAAATCCATGGCATATTGGTAAAGCCAAAGGGCCATTGAGTATTCTTAGTTTATCTTGCATTGTCTGAGTTCATTTGTATCTGCTGATTTTTTTTTTTTTTTTTTTTTTTTTTTTTTCTTCCCCCAAGACCTGTAAATGAATACTACCTGAAGTTAAAGATTTGACAAAACATTCTAATGTGAGATAAAATGAGCAGACCCAAGGGGTTGACTTGCTTAAAGGGGTTGCAAAGGTTTGTTTTTTTGTATTTTCTAAATTAGCTCCTTTAAAGCTAGTGCATTGTTAGTTCACTTACCTTTTCCTTCGCTTTCCCTTCTAAATGTTGTTTGTTTGTTTTTTTTGTTTTTTTTCTTTGTCTGAATTTCTCACTTCCTGTTCCTCCTCCTGTAAACTTCACACCATCATCTGAGCGGTATTTAGTCAGCCAGAACAGCTTACTGAGGAGGAACAGGAAGTGAGAAATTCAGACAAAGAAAACAAAGAAAAAAAACCTTTACAAGGGAAATCAAAGGAAAAGATAAGTGAACCAACAATGCACTAGCTTAAAGGAACCTATTTAGAAAATAAAAAAAACCTTTACAACCCCTTTAAGTAATTATTTGAACCAGAGTTCACAATAAAAACCCCACGATACAGGAAACATCCTACTTTCTACAAACCTCCTGTACATAACTGGATATTTTAAAGTGAATTTAGGTCTCAAGACAAGAGCGCTGACATATGCATTGGGTAAATATTGGACAGAACCATTATTCTAGTGGGATTCTTCCCCCACACTTTGTTGCCAAAAGGTTGGCATCATTTTTGTATCTAAGAAACGACTTGAAGTCTTCTGCTATTACTTGGAATAGGCTCAATTTTACAAAGCTTTAACACAAGGATCTTTACTTTAGCCAAGTGACTAAACGTTCAAAATTGACATGAAATGACGGTTATTTTTTAATAAAGATCCTTATCCTGGTGTGTTAGCCTGTTTTTAACTTTGTATTCTTGCTGCGTGCCCCCCAGAATGGGTTTTGTACTCTTGCAGAATACCTGTTTAGGATCAAACACTAACAAGAGACATGAAAAGAGTTGAAATAATGAATAAAACATTTTACAGGCAATGTAATGGAGCACAAAATTAAAAAAGTGTAAAAGCACATATACGATAAGCCTGCCCCCCCCCCCCCCCCCCGCCCCCAGTACTCATCTGCACCAGATTCAACAAGATATTGCAGACACTTGTAACCATAAAAAATTTAAATTGTACCAGACACAGAATTTTGTAATGACCGATCAATTGTTGCCTGAGTATTGTAACAATTGCTAATCTGTTGGTTGCATATTTCCACAATTCACTAACTGTCATAAATGACCATTTTTTAATTCTTACATTTTTAAACCACTACCGGTTTTCTGCCTTTTCAATTTTTACACTAGTCGTTTTGTTTCTGGCATATGGTAGCAATTACTAATTTGCTGCCACATTTTCTAACAAATACCTGTTTGCAGGTATTTCTTCTATTCATGGCCCACATATTGATAGGATTGCATGTTTTTGTTGCCCATGATTTCCCGTTTTACCCCTCGTATAACAATTGCCTATTTGTTGCTCATTTTTTAATATAACAATTTCCAATTTATTGCCTACGTATTGTTAAAATTGTCAATTTGTAGCCTGTATATTGTAACAATTGAGAATATTCTCACCATTTATTGCAGCAGCCCACTATATGAGCCCCTATTAAAACCTTTTAGCTTGCTGTTGCTTGTGAGGTTCTTGATTTAAAAAAATTAAAATTAAAAACAAAAAATGAAAAAAACTTCAAGCACCTACAGTATACACTCCTGCACTACAAAATTGGACAAATTTTGACAAATGTTCAGTAAAGTATCAAAGGCAGAATGCCATACTGAATCAATTTTTTTTCTAAAAATTATCACTTGTCCCTATTAAAGCAGACCCGACCCCCCCCCCCCCCCCCGGTCATTCCCCCCCCCCCCCCCCCCCCGGTCATTCTAGTCACAGAACTAGAAAACAATTACTATTGCTTGACTCACATTTGGTGGTTTTTATATGGGTAATGATTAAGCACAAGATGTATGTGTGAAACTGTATGCTGGTATTACGGTGATTCAATAAAGGCATTGGAACCTTTTGGATGTGCAGCTATTTCTTATCTCAAGTTCTTATATGCTAATGCACCCTTGCTCATCTCATCTTCCCATAAATGCGTTGCCTTGTTGGACAACCCATTGGCTTTTATTTCGATAATAAACCGAATGTGTGCGTTTTTAAAGTTGTTGTAAACTGTTGCACCACTTTTACCTACAGGTAAGTCTATAATGAGGCATACCTGTAGGTACTGTGAATATCTCCTAAACTTGCACAGTTTTCAGTAGATATTCAGTATATGGGCTGCCTCCAACGTCATTGGCGCATGCGCACTGAAGAAACGGGCCGCTGATGCTGTTTCTTCAGAACTCGTGCCGTGACCGGCGGCTTCCACATGAGTGATGTCATCGTGGCTCCGGTCAATCAAAGTCCCGGAGCCACGAACCTGGAAATAACTCCTGTGGAAGATGTCTGCCGTGTACTCAGTGCTGATGCTGATTTTAGGGCATCATACCGAGGGAAGTATTTCATAATGCATACTAGCTCATTATGCCTTGCAGGTTCCCCCTGCCCCCCCAAGGTTTACAATCTCTTTAAGTGATCACATAATCTCTGTTCTCAGCTCCATAAGTGGCTTGGAGAAGTGGAGAAACCGCAGTGCACTGATCAGCAGAAGTTTTATCAGTGGAGGACAAGCAGGCTGTTCTCCCAGGACAGCCAGAAATCTGACCACTGAGAAGGATGTGCTTCTATGACTAGCATATTCAGTTTGAAATGGGAAAGCAGGGGGGAGCTGCCTGGGTTATTCTAAGGAGCCTTGGCCATCCCCAGCTTGGATTGGCAGGGGGCAGGCCTCCTTAAGTACCCAGGGTCAGCCTTGCTGGGGAAGGAGTTGTCTGGTGGAAGAGCTGGCATGAGTGTGGAGGCTGTTGGGGAGCTCCGCCAGTCATGGGGGGGGGGGGGGGGGGAGGGTGACCCTAGGCCGAAAGGAGAAGAGATCTTGGAAAGAGAGGCTCATAAGAGAGCAAGGAGAGGACAGCAGAAGAGAACACTACTAAAACTCCAGGGAAGACAACTGGTCACAGCCTGGAGGGCTGGTGAGTGACAGTTGGGAGGACTGGAAGGCATGCCTCAGAACTGGGAGATTGCAGTTTGAGATGGGTGCAGAACCAGAAGAGGGGACTGTGGGAAGGCCAGTGGAGAGGGGTCATTGCAGTCAGTCAGGCTTTCTGGTGGGGCCTGAAGAGATCTATCTGGGATTGGTAGCGGAATAGAGGACACCTGAACTATTTCTACACCACAGGGGTCTGAGGTCTCTGCCTGCAAAAGGCAGTTCACTGAGGTCTGGCTGAATTGGCGTCAGGCCTAACTATGCGGTGCTAGGTAGTCTGGAGGAGTAATGGTATGCAGCAAGTGAAGTTCTGGAGGAGTGAAGGCTAAGAGGTCTTAAGCAAGAGTTTGCGCTGGAGTGTATGAGTCCCAAGCAAGTTGCACTGAATGTTCCTGGGCATCCCATCATTTCCCATCCAAGTTAAATTCCCCTGAATAAAAACAATAAAAAAACAAAGCTTCTGGACTGCTCTATGTCTGAGTGTCTAAGAGATGGATGCAGGGTGACAGGTGAACCACTACATTCAGCAACCCCTACGGGGGCATCGCTACACAAGTTTTTTTCTCCCTGAAGCCTCCAAAAAATTACTTGTTCCACATTTGAAATTTCCTTCAGCAGAATGATTCATAAACTATCAGGGGAAAATTACATATAAAAAGGAACGGACAACACAAAAGGATAGTGTGAGGGCGAAAAAAAAACAAAGGAAACTACTGAAAGACAATCTGTACAGTATTGTCCATCGCTGGCCTAAATAAGCACCAAAACAGACTACAGTGAGCAGGGGTCTATTTACACCTATACAGTCTATTGTGGTGCCTTAAGTACAAAATAATTTTTTTCCTTATCCCCCTCCCCAAGACTCCCTAAATATAATCTCCGTATATGCACAGTTTGTGCACTGTGGTATGGTGGATCTTGGCAGCTACTGTATGGTGGCCATGGTGCCACCAACCATGAATAGCAATGCACTGCCTTGAATTGTGTGACGTGTAACATTCATTTGCATAGGTGTGAATGGTCCCAAAGTTAATTTTAAGCCGGCATGAAAGATTTAATTTTTAAACCATGTACAATCCTGGATGCTGAAAAATACTTCTAATAATACACAAGAATGCCCATTTATATTTGACACCAATACATGCTTGCGTTTTCTGGAGTGGTGAAGGTGAGCATTGATAGAAGGCACTGACACCTAGCAGGGGCCCCTTTTGGGAAAACTTAGGGAAAATGGTAAGAAACTCCAATCCATACAATCTACTGCCTCTACCCCTGGTTAGGCAGGGCCTACACACATTTATGACCCAGATCTGACCGAAAACTGCTGAATTGAAGGAAATCTGACATTTGTCATATTAAGTAATTTAACAACGGGATGAATTTGATTGCTAATATTGTAATTGGGGCTTTTACCTGTCTGCTGTGGAAGTTGTTCTTTTTTATTTAATGTGTTCAAATTAGTACCTGTCATACTACAGTTCCTCAGGCTCATAATGTATGATAAAAAAACTTGTATCTATTCAACTCAAAAAGAAAACATGACTGTAAATTGAATAGAATGCGTCCAGGGATTAAAAATTCTTAAATGCTATTTTTTTTTTTTTTGTGCTAAATCTAGTCTTAAATGGTGAATCTACAATGGATTCACCAGAATCTCTGCAAATTGAAATTGGCCTATAGTGTGTAAATCATAGCTTTTTATATTTTCACATCTATTTAGCCTCTTCCCACCACGCCATCCCTTTTTAACTGGGCTGTTATGCCCAGGGGGAGGGAATGTCTGCTTGATCATGTGACCACTGTGATTGGTTGTCAGATGACCGGAAGCCAGTCCCACTGTTTGCTAATCACTAGTAGAGCTCGATTTATGTCACCTAAAGATTCATATGTGTAGTGTGTGGATGTCCACCAATTTCCTACTGGAGACTTTTACCCCCTTTCTGCCCAGGCAAATTGTCAGCTTTCAGTGCTGTTGCACTTTGACAATTGTGCGGTCATGCAATGCTGTACCCAAACACAATGTCATTTTTTTTTTTTGTGGTATTTAATTACCACTGAGGTTCATTTTATTTAGCAAAAAAAATAAAAAAATCACCAAATTATGAACCCGTACACATTTTTTGGGGCAATGCGGAACACAAATGCAACGCACGTATGTGAACCAATGAAGAGATTTCAAAATGTCCTGCAAATTGGATGTGGTGTAAGCTGCACCCAATTTGCATAGGTGTGAACCCGGCCTAAATTGATTCTAGTATGTGTGCATCTGATGTACGGACCTTGGATTGTAAGCTCCTTGAGGGCAGGGACTGATCTGAATATATGGTATTTAAAATGTTGGATAAATACCTTTTCATAAGTGTTTAATTTCTGCTATACCTTCCTATGCTTGCCCTAGGAACTTAAAGCGGTAGTATACCACCACAACAAAAAAGTGTGTGGCTCCATGCAAGTTTAATACATAAAGTGCTAGTATGCACTGCATACTAGCGCATTATGACAGACTTGCCTGCAAACTGAGCCCTCCAGCGGAGTGCTATCACAGCTCCCCCATTGCATTGATCTTCACCTGGTCTGTCTTCCGGGTTCCCAGTCTACAGACGTTTCAATGGCCAGGGCCGCAATGGCGTCACTCCCATGCATGTACGTGGGAATCACAGCTGCGGTCCCAGCTCCTGCATTCCACTCCATACTGTATGCTCTAGAATGCAGGATGTACTCACTGCGCATGTACGGGTGACGTCATTGGCTATTGCTCATGTGAACATCTCAATGGCACCAGTCCCAATGTATGCATCTAAAGTTGCAACGTCTTTAAAAAGGTTCCTCCACTACTTGGAATGCAACTTTCTTGAGTGCCATAGAGTGTAATAAGTTGCATTTGAAAATTGCATGACTTTGAGTTGAACTACTGTGAACCAAGCCTTACTGTACAACATTGCTGCTGTTCACATGTAACTGCTCACATGCAATTAGGAACGCTGACCAGCCCTGGGTGCTGATTGTGTGTCCAGGGATGGTGTTCCTGGCCATATGCAATGTTTAGCTGAATGTGATTGCAGCAGCCCATCTACCCTCATTCATACATTTCACACCTCAGCTGCTGTCAATTGTCATCTTACTGGTTTTTGTAGCGTTTTTGTGTGTGTGTGTGTGTGTGTGTGTGGGGGGGGTTTGTTTGTTTTTGCCAATGGTTAAGCTCCATTTGCTGCGTGTGTGTGTTAGTTATTTATTCTTATTATTTTTGGACGCTCCAGTTGAAGTCTATTGGATCAAAAAAATGCTTGAAGCTAGAGATGTGCGCGACAGAAAAAAAAGTTTTTTGTTTCATGTTAGTTCACCAAGTTATTTAATTTTAGAATGATTTTATTTGGTTTTGGAATTTGTTTTGTATATTGGTTGTAATGCATTGATTCTTATTTCAGCTTTTTTGGAAGATTGGCTATATTCGTTTTTAACGTGTTCATTTATTTTGGGAGATTACTTATGCACTCTGTTTTGGATTGGATGTGGGTGGATTTATCAGAATCTCCGAATCCTAACCACGACTAGAACAAAATTTTATTTTGGATTAATTATGTTATGATTTGGAGATTCTGATGGATCCACCTCCATCCAACCCAAACACAATAGGAAGTAATCCTCCTTGTTTCACTTTTATACTTTTTTTTTTTTTTTTTTTTACTGTATTTATTGAAGTATTTTTCCATTTCATATGTAGCACATTTTTATTATAATGAAAATTGTTAATGCAATGTAAAAACGAAATGGATCCGAGTAAATTTTTGTTTCGGATTTGTTGAAATGTGTTACTATTGTGATTTTGTTTTTTTTTGTATACGTCTGAATAAGGAACATTTTTGTTTTGCATTTTGATTTGTAGTGTTACAACTTGCACATGTCTACTTCAAGCTCATGTACTTTTTCAAGTGCCTGCGCTCGGGGGATGACTGACATGCCTGTGCTGGGGGGGGGTGACCTATGACGTGTCTGCGCGGGGGGGGGGGGTGTGTGTGTGTGTGTGTGTCTGTAACGTGCCTGCGCTGGGGGGTGACATGCTTGCGGGTGGGGGGGGGGGGTGACTATGACATGCCTGCGCTCGGGGTGAGGGTGACTGACGTGCCTTCGCTTGGGAGGGAGGGTGACTATGACGTGCCTGCGCTCTGGGGTGAGGGTAACTATGACGTGCCTTCGCTCGGGGGTGAGGGTGACTATGACGTGCCTTCGCTCGGGAGGGAGGGTGACTATGACGCGCCTTCGCTCGGGGGTGAGGGTGACTATGACGCGCCTTCGCTTCGGGGTGAGGGTGACTATGACGCAGCCTTCGCTCGGGGGTGAGGGTGACTATGACGCGCCTTCGCTCGGGGGGGTGAGGGTGACTATGACGCGCCTTCGCTCGGGGGGTGAGGGTGACTATGACGCGCCTTCGCTCGGGGGGTGAGGGTGACTATGACATGCCTTCGCTCGGGGGGGGGTGAGGGGTGACTATGACGTGCCTTTGCTCGGGGGTGAGGGTGACTATGACGTGCCTTTGCTCGGGGGTGAGGGTGACTATGACGTGCCTTTGCTCGGGGGTGAGGGTGACTATGACGTGCCTTTGCTCGGGGGTGAGGGTGACTATGACGTGCCTTTGCTCGGGGGGGTGACTATGACGCGCCTTCGCTCGGGTGAGGGTGACTATGACGCGCCTTCGCTCGGGGGTGAGGGTGACTATGACGCGCCTTCGCTCGGGGGGGTGAGGGTGACTATGACGCGCCTTCGCTCGGGGGGGTGAGGGTGAGGGTGACTATGACGCGCCTTCGCTCGGGGGGGGTGAGGGTGACTATGACATGCCTTCGCTCGGGGGGGGGGGGGGTGAGGGTGACTATGACGTGCCCTTTGCTCGGGGGTGAGGGTGACTATGACGTGCCTTTGCTCGGGGGTGAGGGTGACTATGACGTGGCTTTGCTCAGGGGTGAGGGTGACTATGACGTGCCTTTGCTCGGGTGAGGTGACTATGACGTGCTTTGCTCGGGGGGGTGACTATGATGCGCCTTCGCTCGGGGGGGAGGGGTGACTATGAATGCCTTCGCTCGGGGGGGGGGAGGGGGTGAGGGTGACTATGACATGCCTTCGCTCGGGGGGGGGGGGGTGAGGGTGACTATGACATGCCTTCGCTCGGGGGGGGGGGTGAGGGTGACTATGACATGCCTTCGCTCGGGGGGGGGGGGGTGAGGGTGACTATGACATGCCTTTGCTCGGGGGGGGGGGGGGGGGCGGCGTGTGTGTGACTATGACGTGCCTTTGCTCCGGGGGGGTGAGGGTGACTATGACGTGCCTTTGCTCGGGGGTGAGGGTGACTATGACGTGCCTTTGCTCGGGGGGTGAGGGTGACTATGATGCGCCTTCGCTCGGGGGGGAGGGTGACTATGATGCGCCTTCGCTCGGGGGGGAGGGTGACTATGACGCGCCTTTGCTCGGGGGGGGGGGTGACTGTGATGTGCCTGCGCTCGAGGGGGGAGGGTGAGGGTGACTATGATGTGCCTGTGCTCGAGGGTGAGGGTGACTATGAGGTACCTGCGCTCGGGGGGTGAGGGTGACTTGCCACCATATCCATGTGGGCATATATGTATAAGAATGCATTCTGGTACCTAGAATAAACAAATCTTCTAGCCAATAGAATGGGTTTGTGCGCATACGCTTTTAAAGCTTCATCCATGCGTAGTATTGACCAAAACGTGCATTTCTTATTCTTTTTTGGTGGGGATTTTTTGTTCCATGTGCAGCAATATATGACTGTTGGTGTGAATGAGACTTTATTGTAGAGGAGATCTATAATAGTAAACCTTGTAGTGATGAATTGTGAGGTGTACACGTTCTCTTCTCATACTAGAAGCGGTAACACATAGAAGGCCCATTCTGAGGCTGATGATTGCAGTCTATAATAGAGTTGGGTCTTGTTCTCCAATGGGCGCTGAGCGCGGGGCTCTGCACACAGTGTACACAGCGTGACGTCGCTCCACACACATTACAATAGGAAAACACTGCCCGTGTTTTGCACCTTCGTTCCATATCCCCAGGCGGGTGTTCTTTTTGAATGAGTGACGTCGCCGGAGCGGCGTCCAATGGGGCTGGTGGGCGTGGTGAATATTGATGAGGCGCCGGCCCAATGGCCGGGCTGGGAGGTTGTTTTAAACGGGGAGTGCGCTCTAGCCAATCAGCTCGTTCTCGTAGTAAGCTAGCGCGAGGTTGCGAGTCAAGCTTTTAGTTGTGAGCGGCGTGCGCAGGATTCACACCAGGCGAACAATACAGGTAGGTCCAGCACGGTCCGTGTGTGTGAGGGGAACGGGGGGAGAAGTCCGGGAGCCCCGGGCTCGCTTGTAGCGCCGTTCTGTGGTGGTGGTCGGGGTGTGAGGTGGCGGGGGGCGGGTGGGTGGGGGTTGTGTGGTAGAATTTGTGTGTGAGGGGTGCGGACGGGCGGGAGCCCCCGTGTGTGGTGGGTTATGTGTGTGGAATAGATGAGGTGAGCGGAGTGTGGCCCCTGAGCGGAGTGTGGCCCCCGGAGGGCTCGGTGTGTCTGCAGTATCATGGC
Source organism: Lithobates pipiens (assembly GCF_037356315.1). NCBI lineage: Eukaryota > Metazoa > Chordata > Amphibia > Anura > Ranidae > Lithobates > Lithobates pipiens. Next base: position 25,449,012 of record NW_027507685.1, on the reverse strand, counting down.
TGTCCTGTCATCTTCTCCTTGTTGTCTTGGGAGGAAGAGGTGGGGGAGGGGGGTTGTGGTGATGGGGGGGGGGGGTAGGGGGGTGAACCCGCTTATTATCTCCCCGGTGCCCCCCCCTCCGTGTCGGTGTGTGAGAGATGGAGAGTCCCCGGTGTGTAAAACAAGTCCCGGTTCTCGTGCCCCCCGTACCCCGGAACCCCCGACCCCCCCCACCACCATGCACCCCGCCCTGTCCCCTCCCGTCTCCCGCCAGTTGGGGTGTTGTTGGCGGTCCGGTGTGTCTCTCCGGTACTTTTCCCCGCCGCCCCCCCCCCTCCGCCTGTCATGGCTGATCGCAGCTCTTTGTTATACATGGGATTGCGCTAAGCCTCAACGACGAGGGAGGGAGGAGGAGGAGGGGGGGGCGCTCCGAAAACCGGCCACTGCCGCCCTTCCCGGGGGACCCGCTCCACGGGGAGAACCGATTATGAGAGACAATCGCCTGCTCTTTCTGGAGACACCGGACCGGTCCAGATCGGTGCTGGGAGAGCGGAGCAGTGCCGGCGAGAAGTGCGCGCTGTGTGCATTGCAGGCTGTGTACTGAGGGGAGAGGAGAAGAAGCCATTTTAGTGAATGGAGAGCAAAGCGGAGAGAGAGATCCAGATAGAGAGCAATGGAAGAGCGGCCGCCTGTGTGTGACACCGAGCGGGCACATCACCCCGCACCTCACCCCCCACACCACCCCGCACCCCTCACCCCCTCACTACACGCACCATTTCAGGGCCACTTTCTTTCATCAACAAGCTTTCCACAAAATGGAAGATGAATTATTGGTGACCTGTCTCCGCTTCTCCCTCCCAGTGCAGAGCCTCTAATGCAGAGAGACTGGGGCTGTGCCCGCCACGGACTACGGCAGCGCTACACACACTACACCCCCATCATCATTATTATTACCACTAATTCATTATATCCAGGGAGGGGGCACTCATTTATTTCTTGTTGGGGTGACCTTATCTAACCCCACTTATATTACAGCTTTATGTTTTACAGCTTTATGTTGTATACTTTTATATTTTAAGCCTTCTTCCCCTTTTTTTTTTATCTTTCCTTTTTCTTGAGTAAACAAAGACTGCCCCCCCCCCCCACCCCCAATTTTTTTCCTCCTTTTTTTGCTAATTTTTTTTTTCATTTTTTTTTTTTTTTTTTCTTTCTTTCTTTCTTTTTAGAGCAGACTAGTTTTCGTTGGTCCTTACCTATTTTGGTCAGTTTGGTGGGCGGAGCTATTGATGACAGACGCAACTTGCTGTCATTGGCCAATATATTTTATTGAAGCGCCCCCTTCAGATCATCGGCTTGTACTGCATTTCATTTGCAGTGAGCAAAATGCCTGATTGTCATATTTGCCAAGTGAACCTGTCATTCACACACATCGCTGCTACTAACCCTTTTCCTATGAGTCAAATTTTTTTTTTTTTTTTTTTTTTTTATGTCTATAAATCTCTCTATACCTGGGACAAGTATGCAGATAAGGACTTGTCATCCTGATCTACATGCCTGCTTTGGGTTAGTTGTTGCTCAGGGTGTCTCCAAGCTGAAACCTCACCATAGCCATAGAGCAACTAACACTTTCAGATGTGGGGCCAGCAATGTGAATTATTATTATTATTCAGGATTTATATACCGCCAACAGTTTGCGCAGCGCTTTACAATATGAGGGTAGACGGTACACTTGCAATACAAATCAATACAGGAGGGATCAGAGGGCCCTGCTCGTTAGACCTTACGATCTAGAAGTTGAATGCTTTATTTCGTTTAAATGAGAAAATGGTGTATGTATGCACACACACACATACACGTGTATATATCTATATCCTTTCCTACGTGCAGATGATTGAAAGCACCGTATTCTAAATCTTTGAGTGTATTGGCTCCCATATCTAAAGCATTGCTTTTATATTTTAATGACAGATTCAAAATGGCTAAAGGTGACCCGAAGAAGCCCAAGGGCAAGATGTCTGCTTATGCTTACTTTGTGCAGACGTGTCGTGAGGAACACAAAAAGAAGAATCCTGAAATCCCTGTGAACTTTGCAGAGTTTTCAAAGAAGTGCTCTGAAAGATGGAAGGTATGTATATTATGCTGCGACAAGAACAGTTTTTTTTTTTTTTTTTTTTAATGGATATGTTTTTTAGTTGCTAAAAAAAATGGCTTTTCTTTGCCAGACTATGTCCGCAAAAGAGAAGTCTAAGTTTGACGATATGGCGAAGGCAGACAAAGTTAGATATGACCGAGAAATGAAAGATTTCGGACCTGTTAAGGGAGGCAAGAAGAAGAAGGATCCAAATGCCCCGAAGAGGCCACCGTAAGTTTTATATTTTGTATTGTTAAAACCAAGCTCCCTCTCCTTTTTAAAAGGCCTTAAAGTAAGCTTTGTGCAGATATAACAAAATGTGTTGTGGGTCTGGAAGTAACAATAACTTTCGCTTCTCCCATAGATCTGGTTTCTTCCTGTTCTGCTCAGAATTCCGTCCCAAAATAAAATCCACAAATCCTGGCATTTCCATCGGTGATGTTGCAAAAAAACTAGGTGAGATGTGGAACAACCTGAGTGATGGTGAGAAGCAACCCTACAACATCAAGGCTGGCAAGCTGAAAGAGAAATATGAAAAGGTAATACTTTTACTACTTTGAAGTGAGAGGTAGAGGTATATATTTACTCTCCCTCAACTGTTCCCTTTCACAATGTCATAGCAGTGGGTTAGCTAATGTCTATACCCCCCCCCCAAGGTTAATGCATGATTTTACCATACAGCTTGACTCTTGGCAAACAGCCAGGTGCCAGCGGTGATTTTCTTGACTCTTGTGGTTTAGACCTTATTGCTTCTCAGGGATGGCTTGTTAAATGAGGCTGATCCATGCAGTAACTAACCTTTTTTGCAATATTTTATTTTTTATTTTTTTCCTAAAGGATGTCGCCGACTACAAATCCAAAGGAAAAGTTGACGGTGCTAAGTGTGCTCCTAAGTTGCCCAGGAAAAAAATAGAGGATGACGACGACGATGAAGATGATGATGAAGAGGAGGAGGAAGATGACGATGAAGAAGATGATGAATGAAGTTGTACAATTTGTGAATCTCATAGAGTAGGGGGAACCACCTTCGGCTGCCATCTAATATGATGGTCAACTGCCGTTTATTAGGTTTAATTGCAAAAATTTGGGTTCTGATATCATAGTTTCAAAAAATGATGCTCTTGGAGTTGTAACTGGTTTACATTACATAGCTGTGTGTGTAAAACGAGCAATCTGAAACTGTATCAAAGCTGTACATATTTCAAAACGTTTTTAAAAACGGGCGCTCTAGTGTTCTCCTCACTCTGTGCACTTTGCTGTTGGTGTATCAAAGCATTTAAAAATGTTTCAAGCATTTTTTTTCCCTTTTTAATTTAAGGTGTTACTAAATGGTTATTTAGAAAATCCTGGGTTATAAACTGTACATATCTGTAATCTGTAAACTAGACAAATTCTTATGGTGCATATTTTTGGAGCTGATAGTACCTCAGGGTTTAAGAACATCCCTGGCTTAAAAAAAAAAAAAAAATCCTTTTTGGGTTTGTCATTTTGGCCCAAAGCATGCACATCAAGACTTACACTACATCGGGCGTCTATTTAGCTTAAAAATTGTCTTTCTGTATATAGTGAAATAGATTTCTGCTGTTAGTTGTTGAAAGGAGTTCAGCTGGCATGAGAAATGTATGGGTTTATTATATATTTTTTTTATTATTTAGAGAAGTGCAGTAGTTTTTTTGTTTAAAGCGAAGACTGTAGGCACATCTTCACCCTAAAGTGAAGGCTTGAGTACAGGAATACTGAGTTGAAAAACATTCTGTGCTTATAAATTGCATTGCATTGTTTTTTTTTTTTTTTGTTTGTTTTGTTTTCATTTTGTTTAGAATGCTGAAATGTTTTTGAGGCAAATAAAACAGTATTACATTTTTAAGACTGTTCTTTATAAAAATTGTTATAATTCTATGTCTGTCATGGCTTCAATTGTGTTGGACGTTTAGTGATGTAAAAGGGTAGAGACATAAAATTTGTGCATCTGATACAGTAGATGCAACATTAACATCCTACATGGGGCAAGACTTTTAACATGTCAAGTGGTTTCCACAAACGTGTGGGGGGGTGTGGTGTATATTATTATTTTTTTTAATTTGGAATATTGGAATTAAAATATTAGGGGCCTCTTTGACTTCCCATGTGTATTTAAAAGAGAGAAAAAATGGTAGTTATGCTGTCTTTTGACTTCAAAGAGAAGTTTGGGATTGGGGGGGTGACTTGCATAATCACCAAGGTGGATGCTACATGTGTCCCCTGCCTCCTCCACACCAAGAACTGAATGATCAAAGACTTGATTGGTTCTTAGCATCCAGTGAGTAGAAAGTTGGTGACTTGCTCTGCCTCAAACCCCCAGAGGTCACAAACCCTGGGCTGTGGGAGTGGCTGGCTCAGGCACTTAAGTGGTACGCTGATGGTCTGAGCCAGTTGCTGCTCCTTGTGTCATCTAGGACAATAGTTGGGATCTATCTAGCGTCTGGACCAGCTGAGTTATGCCAGTGGTTAGGGGGCTTTAGCCTGCTGTCCGCTGAATACAGGTCGTAGAAATGCAGAGCTACGGGCACTCCTTTTGACTAAGTGGCAAAGTAGGGCCAAAAGAGCTTGGATTTCAGGAGGGTACATGTGATCAGCAATGTCCAGACAGAGGGCCAGGGGTCCTGCAGCCTCATAGGACAGTCAGAGGTGAATAAAAACTCCTACAAGCTTTAACCAGACATGCATAGAAGTCACTAGACTGATGAGAAAGTATTTAGTAGTTTATAGTTACGAAAATAATTGCCTTTTTATGTATTGTGGGAGACCAGATATAGTGGATGCCGAATCCTAGGTTTAATAACGCTTTAAGTACTTTGAATTTATTCAATGATCTGGACCAAACATGCAGATCCAGAATAATCGGAAGCCCTTATCTACATACTTCATTCTAGGAAGGTTGTTTAAAAGCCGGGTTTGCATTTTCTTGATCAGTAATGGCAGCCTCCTTTTTATGAATTGTCTTTAAAAAAAAAAAAAAAAAAAGTTATTGCATTTTTTTTTTTTTCCACATATACTCAGACATAACAGGTACACAATGCTCCTATTACAGCTTATAACAGAAATGAGATTGCAGCATATAGGCATTGCAAAATGTGTCTGACATGGGTATCAATCATGGGAGGTAGGTACTCCTAGTTCCAAAGAGAAACTTGGCAGAGTTCAGGGTGGTAGTAAAATTCGGTGAAATCTTCCTTTATGGCGGTATAGTGGAGAGGGTCAGAGGACTAGCTAGCCACCTGCCCCATATTTTGTGGAATGTTTTATTGCTCTTTCGAATATCAAAGGTATGCTTGTATAGAGGCAGGGCCTCATCAACCAGTTTTAACCAAAGATTTGGAGTCTCTGATCCTATTCATGTCGGCAGAAGGGACTTCCACGCATTAAAAATAGATACAATACAAAGCAGTCTCTTGGCCTGGGAGGAAATGGCAAGGTTGCCAAAGATGCCCAGAAGAATTTTTCTGTTGACTATATTTGAGACCCAGTGCTGAAGAGATGAATGAGCCTATGTTCACCCAGAAATCCTGTACTATGGGACAAGTCCAGAAGCAGTGGATAAAATTGGCGGTTTGGCCACATCCCTGGAAGCCTGTTGCGGTCGTTCAGGTGGTTATCTAATAGTTTCTTGAAACTATCAATGCCTCCCGCTGAGACCACCACATGAATTCCACATCCTTGTCGCTCTTACAGTAAAGAACCCGCTACGTAGTTTAAGGTTAAACTTTTCTTCTAATTTTAATGAGTGGCCACGAGTCTTGTTAAACTCCCTTTTGTGAAAGTTTTATCCCTATTGTGGGGTCACCAGTATGGTATTTGTATATTGAAATCATCCCCTCTCAAGCGAGAATAAGTTCAGTGCTCGCAACCTTTCCTCATAACTAATATCCTCCAGACCCTTTATTAGCTTTGTTGCCCTTCTTTGTACTCCATTTCCAGTACATCCTTCCTGAGGACTGGTGCCCAGAACTGGACAGCATACTCTGGGAGCGGCCGGACCAGAGTCTTGTGGAGCTGGAGAATTATTGTTTTATCTCTGGAGTTGATCCCCTTTTTAATGCATGCCAATATTCTGTTTGCTTTGTTTGCAGCAGCTTGGCATTGCATGCCATTACTGAGCCTATCATCTACTAGGACCCCAAAGTCCTTTTCCATCCTAGATTCCCCAAAAGGTTCACCCCCCAGTGTATAGATTGCATTCATATTTTTGCCACCCAAATGCAATATTTTACATTTTTCTACATTGAACCTCGTATGCCATGTAGTTGCCCACCCCATTAATTTGTTCAGATCTTTTTGCAAGGTTTCCACATCCTGCGAAGAAGTTATTGTCCTGTTTAGCTTAGTATCGTCCGCAAATACAGAGATTGAACTGTTTACCCCATCCTTCAGGTGGTTTATGAACAAATTAAATAGGATTGGTCCCAGCACAGAACCCTGGGGGACCCCACTACCCACCCCTGACCATTCCGAGTACTCCCCATTTATCACCACCCTCTGCACTCGTCCCTGTAGCCAGTTTTCAATCCATGTACTCGCCCTATGGTCCATGCCAACGGACCTTATTTTGAACAATAAACGTTTATGGGGAACTGTGTCAGATGCTTTTGCAAAATCCAGATACACCACGTTTACGGGTCTTCCTTTATCTAGCTGGCAACTCACCTCCTCATAGGTTAGTAGATTGGTTTGGCAAGAACGATTCTTCATGAATCCATGCTGATTACTGCTAATGATACCGTTCTCATTACTAAAATCTTGTGTATATAGTCCCTTATCCCCTCCAAGAGTTTGCATACTATTGATGTTAGGTTAACTGGTCTGTAATTAACAGAGATGTATTTTGGGCCCTTTTATAAATTTTGGTGCTACATTGGCTTTTCTCCAATCAGCTGGTACCATTCCTGTCACTAGGCTATCAGCAAAAATTAGGGAGCTTGGTCAAGTAATTGCCAGACCATTGTTCCTAAGTACCCTTGGGTGCAAGCCATCTGGTCCCGGTGATTTATTAGTGTTAAGTTTCCCAAGTCTAATATTAATTCTGTCCTCTGTTAACCATGGAGGTGCTTCCTGTGATGTGTCATGAGGATAAACCCTGCAGTTTCGGTTACTGAAGCCCCCGATTCCCTTGTGAAGACTGAGAAGAATAAATTAGATACCTTCGCCATCTCCCCATCCTTTGTAACCAGATGTCCTTCCTCATTCTTTATGGGGCCAATATGGTCTGTCCTCCCCTTTTTTACGGTTTATATTCGTAAAGAATTTCTTGGGATTTTTTTGCTCTCTGCTATGTGTCTTTCATGTTCCTGTTGCATTCTTTAGAAAGTCTGAATGTTGATGATGATCCCTCAACCTTGTATTTTTTGAAGGCCTTCTTTGCTTTTATATGCATTTTTACATTGGAGTTAAGCCATCCGGGACTTTTGTTCGCTCTTTTAAATTTATTACCCAATGGGATGCATTGGCTAATGCCCTTTTTTAATATGCTCTTAAAGCAAACCCATCTCTCCTCCACGTTCTTTGTTCCTAAGAATTTATCCCAATTTATGCCTTCTAGTAAGGACCGTAGTTTAGGGAAGTTGGCTCTTTTGAAATTTTCAGTGTCTGTATTCCCTTTATGTTTCCTGTTTGTGTGATTTATACGGACGCCAATTGACCTGTGATCGCTGTTCCCAAAATCCCCCCGTATTTCTGCATCCGTGATCAGGTCTGTATTGGTAATCGGTAGATCCAGTAACACTTTATTTCTAGTTGGTATGTATACCATCTGATCCATAAAATTGTCCTGCAAGACATTTAGGAACTGGCGAGCCTTAAATGAATGTGCGGTTTCCTCTGCCCAGTCTATGTGTGGATAATTAAAATCCCCCCCCCATTATAATAACACTTCCCATCCTTGCTGCTAATCCAAATTGTGATAGGAGATCTGTCTCCCCTTCCTCCCTCAGGTTAGGGGGTCTATAGCATACTCCCAGTATTATTTTCCCCCCTTCCTCCCTTTGGAGCTCTACCCATAAGGATTCCACCTCTTCCCTAGCTCCCTTAGTGATGTCTTCTCTCACATTCACTTGTACGTTATTCTTCCCCCTTTTTTACCCTCTCTATCCTTGTGATAAAGGGTATACCCTTGAATGTTTGTCAGCCAATCATGAGAGCTGTTGAACCAGGTCTCTGAAATTCCCACAAAATCCAAATCTTCCTTGTACAATAGTATCTCTAGTACACCCATCTTGTCCGCCAGGCTCCTGGCATTGGTGAACATGCCACGTAGTTTAGACCGGTCAAATATTATCCTTTTATTGGGTGTTTTGATATTGCAACTAGGACTTGCTACTATACAGTACTCACCTTGGGTTTATGTGCTTTGGTCAACCTACCACTAATGCCCCCAATACTACCCTCTGCAATATGTTCCACGCTGACTATATCTACCTCTGGACCCTCCCAGCCCATTGCCTAGTTTAAAAACCCCTCTAACTTTTGGGTCATCTTCATTCCCAGCTGATCTGCACCCTCCTCATTTAGGTGCAGTCCGTACCTTCTATAGTACCGGTTATCGACTGAAGTCGTCCCAGTCCTCCAGGAACCCAAACCCCTCCTTACTACACCAGCTCTTCAGCCACTTGTTTACTTCCCTAATCTCCCTCTGCCTTTCTGGTGTGGCTCGATGTACCAGTAGTATTCCTGAGAATACTACCTTGGAGGTCCTTTTCCTCAATTTAGCTCCTAAGTCCCTAAAATTGTTCTTTAGGACACTCCATCTGCCTCTGACTTTGTCATTGGTGCCAATATGCACCATGACAGCTGGGTCTTCCCCAGCCCCTCCCAGTAATCTGTCCACCAGATCCATGATGTGCCGAACCCGAGCGCCCGGTAGACAACATACTGTTTGGCGCTTCAGGTCTTTGTTACAGATTGGCCTCTGACCTTCTAAGAATTGAGTCCCCTACCACCAGGATCTGTCTTGTCTTTCCCTTCGCTCCCCTCCCCCCACTCTCACTGGAGGAGTTCTTCCCCTGCCAGCTAGGAGAGTCCCTCAGCTCCAGCAGTGCTGGGCCCTGACTGGTTTCATCAATGTCACTCAAAGGAGCGTACTTATTGGGATGTTCCAGCTCAGGGTTAGCCTCCCTGACACTTCCCCCTCTACCCTTCCTGACTGTCACCCATCTACTCTTTGCTAGTGCCTGCACTTCTTTGTCTCTACCTGCATCTGTGCTGGCCCCTGCCAGCACCTGCCGTGTACGTCCCCGGCTCTCCTTTAGTATGGAGGGACTTCTCAGTGCTGACAGTTGATTCCCCAGATTCAGAACCTGGGCTTCCAGGGAAAAAATGCACTTACATTTTGCACAGCAGTATTCACCCATGATCGGATGGTCAAGGAATGCATACATGCCACAAGATGTACAAGTCGCCTCTCCACACCCAGCGGGCATCGTACCTATTAAATTTAATGATGATTGGGGTTTATACCCTGTCCAAATTACCTAAAAACTAGCTTTCTGACACTAATACGCAAAACAATACACAGGCAGGCCACTCACAATACACAAGTATTAACGATCCACACACACACACACACTACTCACACTACACAGGTACTATGACCCCTGTTTTAAACTCTGGTTTTTAACTCCCCACTTTGACCAGTTCCACTTAGACAGAGTTCCAGCAGACTCAAGATGAGCAGGCTCACAATGAGTTCTACACAAAGTTTTATATAGGCCTCAAGCACCTGTGCCCAATTAACCACTCCCCTTAATTAGTAGGCTGAAGGAAGCAAAGAAAAAAAAAACTGTTTAAAAAGTGTCAGAAAAGGGTATTAAAAAGCTTCAAGGAAAAGCTCCAAAAAGAACCTAAAAATGCAACCCAGCAGTCAAAAAGTCACTCTCCACTCAAGGCTCCACTGTTTAGCTTCCAACTAGCAGTTTGGCCAAAACTGCCAATTTAGGTAAGTAAATCATCTTAAGGAGATTCAGTCTTCCCATGAGATCCAGGGGGACATCTTTCCACTGTTTGGTTTGTGTTTGTAGTTGGAGCAGTAAGGGGCATAGGTTATTGGTTACGAATAGGGATACCGGTAATTAAAATTGACTCCTAAGTATCTGAAGGAGGTGGTGACTTGTAGCCTAGAGTCTAATTTGAATCACTGGTATAGCAGCTTGTTCTAGGGAGAAAAAGGATTGATTTATGCCAGTTAACTCGGAATCTGGAATTGTCATCAAATGTATTCATTTCAGCTAAGAGGTTGGTGAGGGAGTTGCAGGGATCTTCTAGGTAGACTAGGGTATTAACTGTATATGGAGATTCGCTCCTCTTTACCATTTTATGGGAAGGCCTTTAATGGAGAGCTATGGATCGGAACAGCAAGGGGCTCCATAGCCGGAGCAAATAAAAAGGGTGATAAAGGACACCCCTGCCTGGTACCTCTGGTAATTGGGAAGGTCTCAGTCACATGGGAATGAATCTGTATGCGGACTAGTGGTAAGGTATAGAGGAAAGGTATCAATGCTGTGAGTTGGAGGGCTGAACCTGTATAGTTGTAACAGGCGGAACAAATAAGGCCATTCCACACTCGAATGCTTTGCAAGTGTCTAGTGACACAACAACATGGGGTAAGTCAGGTTGTGAAATAGTCTACGGATATTTATTCTGGTTGAGCAGCCTCGTATAAAGCCCCCCTCAGTCGCTCCCGACCAATTTCGCAATTACTTTATTCAAACGATTTGCCAGGACTTTGGCCAAGATTTTGACATTTACATTCATGGGGGATATTTGCCAATAGGAGTTACATTTAAGAGGATCTTTCCCGAGGTTTTAGTATGAAAATAATTGCCTCTCTCATAGAGGGAGGAAGTACTGTCTTTCATGGCCTCATTATATGTATTGAGTAGAATAGGACAAAGGAGGTACCAAAAGAGTTTATACCATTCAGCTGGAAAACCATCCAAGCCTGGTGTCATGGGTCGGTAGCTGCGAAATTGCAAGGGAGAGCACTTCTACAGAGAAGTTTGTCTAGATCATCACGCTCTTGGTCTGACAATTGGGGAAGTGCTGTTTGGGTTAAATAATCGTCAAGTTGGGTCTCGGAGTAGTGGGCCCTAGTGGTACAGTAAAATCTTGGATTGCAAGCATAAGTTCCGGAAGCATGCTTGTAATCCAAAGCACTTGTATATCAAAGCAAATGTCCCCATAAGACATGATGGAAATGCAAATAATTTGTTCCACAACCATTTATTCATAAATCCTTCAGTTTATAGTCCAAAAAAAAAAAAAGATTATAGCAATGTGATGGGTTGTGTAACCATAAAACGTCCATCCACAAATGGAAACCTTGACAAGGGGATTAGAAACAAAATCCAGCAGCGGAGGTACAGAGTATAAAACAGAAGAGAGGTACCTCTAAGTGTAGCAATATGGTTACATTTAATGAAGGTACAACATTTAGCAACTCACATGGTTGATGATCAAAAGAGGAACAACTAAGTATTTAGGAATCCGGGTATAGCTGTCTGCAATTGTAACCGGGAAGACTACCCTGCAGTAGAGTGATCTGAAAGTGAGGCTTGAACCGCTCATGGAGCGCAGCATGGATGGGACAACGTTAGTGGCGGTGAGGATGGTCTATGTAGACATCTTTACCCTGGATGCCTGCATACTTAGATGTGCCTCTTTTAATCATCAACCATGTGAGTTTCTAAATGTTGTACCTTCATTAAATGTATCTATTGCTACACTAAGAGGCACCTCTCTTCTCTTTTATACTCAATTGTGACATGACACTACTTGTATATCAAGTCAAAATGTATTAAAAAATTTTGCTTGTCTTGCAAAACTCTCCCAAACCAAGGTTTTACTGTATAAAGGTTGCGGTAGAAAGATAAGAAGGTGTATGTTATAGCCTGAGGGACATTACTAATCTTATCCTGGGATCCTAGGAATTGATATAGGGGCGCGGTAAGATCTGGTTAGGTGGGTGACGACCTGTCTTATTGCCATGTTCAAACGTCTTCTGGGTAACACAGCATACGTTTTTTAGTAAGGTCCAGCAAGCGGAGCTCATATTCCTTACGGTTGTGTAGCCACGAGGTTTGCGTAGCTGTACTAGGGTTCTGAGCATAGGCCACCTCTGCAAACATCATTGCATTTTCTAGTTCCTCAGTATGCTGTTGGGTATTTTTGCGCAAAATGCCAGTAATGGACATAAAGGTGCCCTTTAGCACAGCCTTAGAGATCTCCCAGGCAGTGGAGGACCCAATTGTTCCCTGATTCGGTAGTCGGCAGTACCTGGCATTCATTCTGTACAATCTCATCCTCCAGCCAATGGGAGTTTAAATGCCACATGTGAGGGCCTGCGCTTGACAGGAGGAGGAGATCCACAGAAAGACGGGCAGGGTCAGATATCCCCCTGGGTAGTTAGAAGACAGCCTGAACAATAGGGAGCACATCAGCAGGGGTAAATGCCAGATCTATGCCAGACATGGTGTGGAAGGAGTCAGAGTGGCAGGAGAAGTGATGCTCATCTGGGTGCTTACATCGCCATATCTCAGCAAGGCCATACACTTGAGTCCAGTCAATAAATAAGGGATAGGGCCTGCCCCCACCCCTCAAGCGGTCCATGGCAGGGTCAAGTACAGCATTAAAGTCCCCTACGAACAGTAGGGGACCAGGGGATCTAGACAGTAATAAAGGGGACAAGTGGGAAAGCAAATCTGATGAGAATGGAGGAGGGAACATACGTTTACTAATGTAAAGAATGTGGAGACAATACGGATAGTAATTACAATGAATCTTCCATCAGGGTCTGTCTTTACCAGCAGAATTTCTGCTAGGAGGGACTTTGCTAGTAAGATAGAGACCCCGCAGGAGTAGTTAGTGTGGTTTGCGTGGTATTGTGTAGCTAGCCAGGGACGTTTAAGGGTCCGCAGTGTGGTATTGATGAGGTGGGTCTCTTGAAGACAAAATAATATGGGGTTTACAGATAAAGATAGGAGAATACTAGGAACCGCTTTTGAGGTAAGTTCAGACCCCTATCATTCCAAGAAATACTCTTAAGCCATAGGAAACCATGTCCAACACAGTAGCATAGGAAGGGTCACAAAAAATGCAATATGACATTGCCTATAGTAGAATCTGGAGTAAAAGTGCAGTAGCATCAGTGGAGAATCCATATAGCCCATAGATCCATAGAAGCATAAAGAACAACAGAAAAAAACCTAAAGGTCCAGTCATTCTCAGCAACCAAAGAGTGAGATGGGACCATAGAAAAAACAAATGCCCCCGCCCTGCTCAACCATCCCAAACAAAGTGAACTTTGGTTCCCTGAACAGAAAATAACCCCAGCAACAGTCATGCGAGGGAACAGAGAAACCTGTGGCCTCGCCACCTACTGGTACGGGGGAGGTAGCAGGTCCATTGAGGCTCTCAAGAAAGGTGCATCTGTCCATCTTGCAGGATATAGGATTCACCTGTAATATAAGGCATAAACAGCAGTTATGAAAGGCACCACAGGTGAAAACATTAGGAAGATCATGTGGTAGAACTGGCTAAGGCATCTGCCAGGCCTTGCAGCAGGGGCAATATAGAGCAACTAGTGAAAAGGGGGTAGAAAAAGTAATTTCCACGAAAAAAAAAAAACACAGCAGCATGAGTGTAGGTACTAAGCAGAGGGTATTGAGAAATCCTGTATATCTTCCAGCAAACATCAGGTAGGATAAGCAGAGAGGTAGGGATAATTAGAGGAACATCAGAAAGCAGCATCAATTGCGGTGTTGTCTGGGTTGTTTTCCAAAGCGAGTGTCTAGCCAGGCCATGGCTTCTTTAGGACAGGAGCAGAAGTGAGCTCTACCCTCATAGATGATCCTTAGCTTAACAAGGAAGAGCATTGCATAGAGGAGGCCTTCAGTGCGAAGTCAGTCTTTCACTGATAAAAGGATATGAGCTGGCGTTGGACTTCCGCTGAGAAGACAGGGTATATGGAGATATTGTTGCCATAAACTTGAGCAGCCCTTTTTCTCTGGCAAGATGCAGGATAGCGACTTTGTCACGTAAATTTAGGATTTTTTTCAATTAGGGACCTTGGTGGGGCCCCTGAGGGAGGGGAACGCGTGTGTGTGTGTGTGGGGGGGGGGGGGGGGGGTACGGCATGCACGATCAATCTCAAAGGCATGGGATAGCACCTTCGCCCCAAAAACATCCTGCAGCCTTGAATGGAGGAATCATTCATTGCGATCCCTCAGAGCATTCTGGGAACCCCACAAAACGGAGGTTGTCCCTGCGAGAACGGTTCTCTCAGTCATCCAACTTGGGTCACCAGCTCATCTGTAGCCGTGCGTACTGCAGCAGCTAAGGGGTGCACCGTGTCTTCTAGGGAGCTGATACGTTCTTCTGCCCCCCCCATCCTTTCCCACAGGTTTTGTACATCCTGCGTCAGTAAGGAGAAATCAATATGGATGCTTTCCATTAGAACTGTGAGGGAGGCCTTACAGTCTTTTATAGCCAGCATGATTTCAGTTAGGGTGGGCTCATCCAGAGAGGGGCCCGGTAAATTTAGTCACTCACCCCTTGTGTAGAGAGCTGTGCTGAGGTAAGGGAGGGCTACAGCATGGCTAAAAGATTGGCGTCATCTTGCCTCCAGTACTTAGCTAGTTGTTCCACCATGGACTGGGGCACAGATGGCCTGTATTTGTTCACCATCATGCCTGTAACGGATGCCCGCCGTCCTTCGGAAGGGTTTGGTGCTTTTGGGAGAATTTTGGATGCAGGATGAGAGGATAAAGCCGGAGCTGTGGATCTAAGCAGCCACTCTCATGAACATCAAGCCATGCCTCCTTTATGAAAATTCTTAGACGGCATTTCATTGGCCTCGGTACTTTGACTCATTAAGAATTTGAACCGCGGGTACAAAACGAGAGGCAAGCTAACCTTTTAGGAGAGGTAAACAATGCTGGTCTACATGTTTCTTTTAACCCCAATAATAACAAAAATGTGACTATGCTCTAGTAGTCTAGACCAAGCAGTTGTCTCCAAACTGAGCACCCTTGATTGTATTTATCTGGCCCTCGGGGCAGTATTCCTCTCACTAACATGAACAATGGGGCATAATTCATGCCACTGACACCAGTAATGGGAAACTCTTTCAATGTCACCAGCAATGGAGCATTATTCTGCTCATGGATATCAATAATGGGACAAAATTCCACCCACTAACACCAACAATTAGGCATTATTTCTCTCATGGACACAAATGATGGGGCAATATTACTGATTCCAGGACATTCCCTACTGGCCACAGTCCGAAGAAGAATAAACTGGCCTTTATTTAAAATCTTTGGAGACCCCTGGTGTAGAGGGACTGGTTTTGTGTCCACCCTCTGTAGCTTTCTGTAGGCAGCGGCCCAAAAATGATTTCCCCAACTGAATTGGGACTAATTGGAGAATAGATTACTCACCCTTCCTTTTTAAAGTGTAATTCTATAGTATTATATATCATAAACTAAAATATGGTAATGAAAAAAAAAAATCTACCTGCCTATATGAGGTACATCCCTGTTTTTTCCCCCAGTAAATCTGCTCCATAACTGTATATCAACTAACAATGAAGTACCTGGAGATACTGCTGAGTAGGGATGAGCTTCGTGTTCGAGTCGAACATACAAATACCGAACGTTATGGACCGTTCACGCCAAATTCGTGTGGCGCTCATGGCCCACAATGCACTGCGCCATTGCAGTGCATTGCTGGCTCATGATTGGCCAAGCATGCACTGTGACCCCGCATGCTAGGCTTATCACAGCGCCGGCAGCGAGGAGACCCATGATTGGCCACAGGCAGAATGCCTGTGGCCAATCATAGCTCAGGCTGTGTAGTACACGCCCCACACTATATAAGGCCGCCAGCGCGGCGGCCTTGTGTAGTGTGTTGGCGTCTGTAGGAGTTACTGGGTGTTCTGTGTACCTTCAACGCAGTATACACCGTTCGTTATCGGCCGATTTTGCGTTCTTGCTCTTCTGTAGTGGGTGTTGTCTGCGTGCCCTGACCGCAGCATACACCATTATATCCACCTATATAGCTAGCTATATTGCTCTTTTGTAATAGAGCTTGCAGTCAGTTGTAGGAGATTGTGCGTGCTGTCTGCGTGCCCTGGCCGCAGTATACACCATTATATCCACCTATATAGCTAGCTATATTGCTCTTTTGTAATAGAGCTTGCAGTCAGTTTGTAGGAGATTGTGCCTGTTGTCTGCGTGCCCTGACCGCAGTATACACCGTTATATTCACCTACATAGCTAGCTATATTGCTCTTTTGTAATAGAGCTTGCAGTCAGTTGTAGGAGATTGTGCTTGCTGTCTGCGTGCCCTGACCGCAGTATACACCGTTATATCCACCTACATAGCTAGCTATATTACAGGGGTGATAATGCTTCCCTATGTTTTCCAAAAAGCTTAAAAATGGAATTTTTGACTGCAGCTACACTTTAAAAATGTACCAGTTCAAAATTACACACAGATTCTACTTAACACAACAAATCTACACAGTCCCTGTCTTGTTTGCACCGCCTGTATACTGCTGTTCTGAGTATATAGGGCCTGGGGGCCCCACGTCTTTCCTTTTTTTAATATGGGTACGGGGTTCTCCTTAATATCCGTACAAGACCCAAAGGGGCTGGTAATGGGCAGGGGGGGCTACCCATGCCATTTTTCTCAATGATTTTCATTCATATTGCCGGAACCAGATATTACATTAAAAACGCAAGCAGTTTGAAATGACTTTTTTTCCGTTAAATGTCATTTTGTGCAGGGACTGTTCTAAACACGGGAAACACATGGCACTTCACAGGCATACTATAGACACCCCCCAGGCACGATATTTAAAGGAATATTTCACTTTTTTTTTTCACTTTAATCATCATTAAAATCAGTGCTCGCGCCAAAACGGCCATTTTTAAAAACATTTTAGGCATTGACCCATGTCCCCTGGGACAGGAGCCAGGTCACCAAACCCTTTTTAGGACAGTATCTTGCATATTAGCCATTAAAATTAGCACTTTTTATTTCGAACGTTCGAGTACCATAGACTTCAATGGGGTTCTAACGTTCGTACGAATTTGCGGTCCGTTCGAAAGTTCTGGTACGAACCGAACTGGGGGGTGTTCGGCTCATCCCTACTGCTGAGCACAGTTCATCAGTGATCAAACCAGATAGAAACTTTACACATTTGCTATTTTCCCCAATTGGTGCTACACTGCTCTTCAGCAATAAGTCTAAACTTGAATGGCTTCCTGACAGCTTAAAGTAATACTAAAGTCTGTTTTTTTCTCTTCTATAAAAATAAACATCTTCTACTTACCTGCTCTGTGAAATGTTTTTTCACAGGGCAGCCCAGATCCTCCCCTTCTCAGGCCCCTCTTTGGTGCTCTTGGCCCCTCCCTCCCTTGTGAGTGCCCCCTCAGCAAGCAGCTTGCTATGGGGGCGTCCGAGCTGCAGCTCCATGTATACATTCAGACAGGTTTGCCCCCCCATTGGCTAACTGACTTTTACCGCAGCGGGAGCCAATGGCATCGCTGCTGTGTCTCAGCCAATCAGAAGGGGGAGTCCTGGATGGCCCGAGGCACTCGTGGACATTGCTGGAGAGAGATGGGGCTCAGGTAAGTAAGGGGGGGGGGGGGGGCTGCTGCACACACAAAGTTTTTTATCTTCATGCATCAAGATAAAAGACCACCTGCCTTTACAACCACTTTTATTCTATAGGGTAGCTGACTGCTACAGAGGCTGGAAGATGATCAGATCTTGCGTATACATCAGACAAATGTGGCTGCAAGAAAGTACAATATAAGGCAATAGGGTACTGTCTAGACTTTTTGTACAAAACTAAATGTTTAGCGTCAAAAAAAAAGGAGGGGTCTAATCTAGGTTGACCAGATGTCCCCGGTTTCAGGGGACAGTCCCCGGATTGAGGACACTGTCCCCGGACCAATTCTGTCCCTGGTTTTGTCCCTGGATTTGACTTCAACAGAAGCTGGGGCAATTTTCAAAGACAGTCATTGCAGAATAAAAAAAAAAAAATCTGAATTACACCCCCCCCCGCTCCTACTAGCTTAGGGGGGTGTATTTTTTACATTATCTGTGTCCCTTTCTGATGATGATGTGCTGGTCAGAGTAGATGGATTATTTCTTTCGTTTCCGGCACATGCCCATTCAGCCCTGCTCACATGTTCTTCTGCCTTGACTCAAATCCTGGCCAGCCGTCTGCCTGCTTATCTCCTTGCCTTCCCCAGCCATTTTCCTCCACTCCCTACCCAGTAGTAGCCGAGGCCCGGAGAGTGAGACCTGAGGCCGGTGGCAGAGGTGGCGATGGGCAGAGAGAGGCAGCTGAGCTCAGCTGACGATGTCCAGCATCAGGAATAGAGGGGAAGCAGATCCAGGGAAGCAGATGGGGCTGCCAGTGCCTTCAAGACTTCAACACAGGTGTGCTTTGGGGGTGTCTGTGAATAGACTACATTGCACTGTGTCTGTCTCTCTGGCATAATGGATGGTATCAGAACTCACAGGCAGCAGGCAATTATTGGTCAGAAGTTAACAAAATCATCACCCAGCAGCCATGTTATGTGACACACTGTGACAGAGCCAGCCAGAGCCATGATAGAGCGCCCTCTGCCTGTGAGTTATCATAATGCTGATGATCTTAACCAGTTTCCAATCACCTGATAGCAGATTTACTGCTACGGGGGGTCGCTCTGCGCAGGATCACGTATATACGTCATCCTGCATTTCTGGGTGTCAGAGCCAATCAGTGGATCGGGCGGACTCGCCTAGTGGTCTGCCTATGTAAACAAGGCAGTTTGCCATTCTGTCAGTGTGGAAGACATTGATCCTGTGTTCCTGCTAAGCAGGTACAGGGATCTATGTTTTCCCTTAGTAAAAGCACCTCCCCAACAGTGAGAAAACATTTGTTGGGCACACATTTAACCCATTGATTGCCCTAGATGTTATCCCCTTCCCATTAGTACAGTGACAGTACATATTTTTAGCACTGATCACTGTATTATGCCGCGAACACACGATCAAACAATCCGCACGTGTGTGGGCTCCGGCAGACTTTTTTTCCCCAAAAGTCCGGCGGACTTAGAAAGTAGTTTTGACTCAAAAATTGTCCGGCGGACAATCCGGCCGCGTGTGTGCTAGTCCGCCGGACTTTTGAAATGAACGGACTTTCCCGCACACGGAGGAAAGTCCGTTCATTTTGAACGCGGCTCCAGGTAGCTGGGACTATCAAAGGAAGTCAATGTTGCCGCCTTCGGTGCCGAGATTGACACGTCGCTGGCCCCGTCACCTGGTATGGACTTAAAGGGGAAGCCCTACGCCGAAAAAATGGCGTGGGGGTCCCCCCCCAAGGTCCATATAAGACCCTTATCCGAGCACGCAGTCCGGTCGGTCAGGAAAGACGGTGGGGACGAGCGAGCGCCCCCCCCCCCCCCAGCCGTACCAGGCCACGTGCCCTCAACATGGGGGGTGCTTTGGGGAAAGGGGGGCCGTGCGCCCCCCCACCCCAAAGCACCTTGTCCCCATGTTGATGAGGACAACATGGGGACAAGGTGTTCTGTCGTCGCTGTCTTCGACTTCTTCTCTTCTTCTTCCTTGAGATGTTGACTCGACGCTGTCTCTGGCCGTAATGACAGGGACGTGTTGCACGGTGACTTATATAGGGACAATGGGCGGGGTCGACTCCACGTGCTCTGGTCATGTGTGGGCAGGTCTGCTCATTCGGAAAGTCCGCCAGACTAAGTCCGCCGGATAGTCTGATCGTGTGTACGTGGCATTAGTGTCACTGGTTCCCACAAAGTGTCAAAAGTGTCACTAATGCCGCGTACACACGAGCGGAATGTCCCACAGAAAAAGTCCGACAGAATCTTTTAACCACTTCAGGACCGCCGTATTGCCATTGTACGTCAGCACAATGGCACAGGCAGGCAGAATCACGTACATCTACGTGATTGCCTTCCAGCGGGTGAGGGGGTCCCATCGGACCCCCTCCCGCTGGATACGGCGGTCCGATTCGGTCCAGGAGCGCTCCGTGAAGAGGGGATGGCCGTTCGTTTTCGGCCACCCCCTCTGGATCGCTCCTGGCCAATGAGAAGCTTCCTCCCCTGTGTATTGTTTACACAGGAAGGAGGAAGTGATGTCATTCTCCTCGGGGCGGTCTT
Organism: Lithobates pipiens; assembly: GCF_037356315.1. Taxonomy (NCBI): domain Eukaryota; kingdom Metazoa; phylum Chordata; class Amphibia; order Anura; family Ranidae; genus Lithobates; species Lithobates pipiens. Next base: position 25,428,684 of record NW_027507685.1, on the reverse strand, counting down.
TTTGACCGGACTACGAGGAGAAGAGTAAAAGTAAGTCTGCACGAACACTACACTGACATGTAGGTACACACAGGCACACAAACCCCCCCCGATCCCCCCCCCGATCGCCCCCCGATCCCCCCCCCGCCCCCCCTCCCCCCCCAGTCACAGTGTCACTGATTGCATTGATCATTTCTTTACTGATCAATGCATTCAGTGTCAGTTGTGACAGTAAAAACTGTCAGGACAGTTAGTGTTAGGTCCAGGGTAGCCCCCTATCACCCCCCAATAAAGATTTAACCCCCTGATTGCCCCTAGAGTTAACCCTTTCACCCCCTTTTGCCAGTGTCACTAAGCGATCATTTTTCTGATCGCTGCATGTGTCGCTAGTGTCGCTAGGTAGCTAGTTATTTTTTTAGGTTCACCGCCAGGTTTTTATATCGCTAGGTACCCCGATATACTACCCAATAATGTTTTTAACCCCCTGATTGCCGCTAGTTAACCCTTTCACCCCCTTTTGCCAGTGTCACTAAGCGATCGTTTTTCTGATCGCTGCATTAGTGTCGCTACAGTCGCTAGGTAGCTAGTTATTTTTTTAGGTTCACCGCCAGGTTTTTATAGCGCTAGGTACCCCGATATACTACCCAATAATGTTTTTAACCCCCTGATTGCCGCTAGTTAACCCTTTCACCCCCTTTTGCCAGTGTCACTAAGCGATCATTTTTCTGATCGCTGCATGTGTCGCTAGGTAGCTAGTTATTTTTTTAGGTTCACCGCCAGGTTTTTATATCGCTAGGTACCCAGATATACTACCCAATAATGTTTTTAACCCCCTGATTGCCGCTAGTTAACCCTTTCACCCCCTTTTGCCAGTGTCACTAAGCGATCGTTTTTCTGATCGCTGCATTAGTGTCGCTACAGTCGCTAGGTAGCTAGTTATTTTTTTAGGTTCACCGCCAGGTTTTTATAGCGCTAGGTACCCCGATATACTACCCAATAATGGTTTTAACCCCCTGATTTCCGCTAGTTAACCCTTTCACCCCCTTTTGCCAGTGTCACTAAGCGATAATTTTTCTGAACGCTGCATCAGTGTCGCTAGTGTCGCTAGGTAGCTAGTTAACTAGGCTCCCAAAAAGTCCCCCACATGTGGTATCCCCGTACTCGGGAGAAGCAGCAGAATTTATTTTGGGGTGTAATTTGACTTCTGCCCATAGCATGTGTGAGCAATATATCATTTAGTGACAACTTTGTGCAAAAAAAAAAAAAGTTTGTAATATTCCCGCAACTTTTGGCAAAATATAAAATATTCCATGGACTCAACATGCCTCTCAGTAAATAGCTTGGGGTGTCTACTTTCCAAAATGGGGTCATTTGGGGGGGTTTTGTGCTATTTTGGCATTTTATGGCCTTCGAAACTGTGATAGGTAGTGAGGAGTTAAATCAAAAATTTGCACCCTTAGAAATCCTGAAGGTGGTGATTGGTTTTCGGGGTGTCGTGCGCGACTAGACTCCCAAAAAGTCCCACACATGTGGTATCCCCGTACTCGGGAGAAGCAGCAGAATGTATTTTGGGGTGTCATTTCACATATAACCATGGCATGTGTGAGCAATATATCATTTAGTGACAACTTTTTGTAAAAAATTTTTTTTATTTTTTTTTTTGTCATTATTCAATCCCTTAGGACAAAAAAAATAAATATTCAATGGGCTCAACATACCCATCAGCAATTTCCTTGGGGTGTCTACTTTCCAAAATGGGGTCATTTGGGGGGGATTTGTACTGCCCTGCCATTTTAGCACCTCAAGAAATGAGATCGGCAGTCATAAATTAAAAGCTGTGTAAATTCCAGAAAATGTACTCTAGTTTGTAGACGCTATAACTTTTGCGCAAACCAAAAAATATACGCTTATTGACATTTTTTTTACTAAAGACATGTGGCTGAATAAATTTTGCCCTCAATGTATGACTAAAATTTAGTTTATTCGATTTTTCTTATAACAAAAAGAAGAAAATATCTTTTTTTTTCAAAATTTTCGCTCTTTTTTCATTTATATCGCAAAAAAAAAAAATCGCAGAGGCAATCAAATACCATCAAAAGAAAGCTCTATTTGTGGGAAGAAAAGGACGCAAATTTCGTTTGGGTGCAATATTGCATGACCGCGCAATTACCAGTTAAAGCAGCGCAGTGCGAAATTGCAAAAAGACCTCTGGTCCTTAAGGTGTTTATTGGTCCGGAACTGAAGTGGTTAATCGGATATTCTGAGCGTGTGTGGGCCTCATCTGACTTTTTTTTTTTTTGAAAATTCTGAAAGACCTAGAAATAGAACATGTTCTAAATATTTCCGACTGAACCAATTCCTATCGGGAAAACCGCTTGTCTGTATGCTGTTCCAAGGGACCAAAAACGACGCATGCTCTGAAGCAAGTACGAGATGGCAGCTATTGGCTACTTGCTATTGAACTCCCCTTTTCTAGTCCCGTCGTACTTGTTGTACGGACTTTGGTGTGATCGTGTGTAGGCGAGACAGTTTTAGTGGAACTCCATCGGAAAACCGGTCGTGTGTACGTGGCATTAGTGTCCGATTTGTCCACCGCAAAATCGCAGTCCCGCTATGAGTCGCTGATTGCTGCCACTAGTAAAAAAAAAAAAGTATGTCCCTGGATTTCATTTTAAAAATCTGGTCACCTTAGTTTAATCGGTTTTCAGACCAGCACCTGATGTCAATGCTTCATATACACTCATTTAAAAAAGTATACCTATTGGAAATAATTGACTCACATATTTGAACAGGAAAACATTAAATCTTCATTCAAACACTGTTTCCAAATGTGATAAAACTGAACAACTGGCTCGAATCTTGGCTGGTTTAGAAGGAAGCAGTCGAGATTCAACCCGTTAATGGGGGGGGGGGGGGTTTGAATGTACCAAGTTGAGCATGGCAACTCTTGGTTGCAGGAAAGAAATTTGCTCCATGTATGGCCTGCCTTAAGGCCCGTACACACGATCAGACTTTTTGACAACAAACATGCAAATTAGCTGTTTTGGAGCAACATCCGACCATGTGTACACTCCATCGGACAAACTTTTTCTGTTTTCATCGGACTTTTGTTGGCTGTGCGAAGAGACAAACTTTTTGACAACATAAGTCCGATGGAGCAAAGTCCGATTGTGTGTACGCAAAACCATCGGACTTTTGTACAAGGTACAAACACGCATGCTCAGAACCAATGCTAAAGATCAGACTACAATACAGAAGTTGACCAAAGATGGCGCTGGAGTAATTGAACGTCCTCTTTTGAAGTGTCATCAGTACGTTGAAACGTCACTACGTTCGTGTTTGTTGCCTAAAAAGTCCTGCTGTGTGTATGCAATACAAACTTGTGGACTACGCCCTTTGTACAAAAGTCCACGGGAAAGTTTGTACAAAGTCCGATCGTGTGTATGAGGCTTTACTCTTATCTAAAAATCTGGTGTTCTTTTTGCCATAAATGTGTATGGTGTCATCATGCCAAGATTAAAAGTGCCCTCCAAGGATGCTGGAAAGGATGTTTTGGATGCCTTTCAGTAAATCAAGGGATTTAAAATGATCCCTAAATTATCTGAAGTCGGCCATCCCAAAATAACAGAAATTTTGTAATGGTTTATGTCAATGTGCATTCATCTAGCGTCATAAAGAGTGCACCAATTTAACCTGCATGGGAGGTGTGACATAGAGACAGTTTGCCATTGTAAATATAAGCAACGACCAGGCCTCCTGGGACAATGTGTTGTGGATTGATGAATCAAAGATAATTGTTTGGCCATAGCAGTGTTTCTCAATTCCAGTCCTCATGGCCCACTAACAGTTCATGTTTTCAGGATTTCCCTCAGATGAAACAGCTGGGGTAATTACTAAGGCAGTGAAACTGATCAAATCACCTGTGCAAAATAATGGAAAGCCTGAAAATATGACCTGTTAGTGGGCCATGAGGACTGGAATTGAGAAACACTGGGCCATAGTAACATAGGACATGTTTGATGTAAATGGAAGACTACATATTCAGAGAAGAGCCTCATAAAAAAGTGAAGCATGATAGTGGAAATGTTATGAATTGGGGTTGCTTTGCTGCTTCAGGGCCTGGGCGGCTTGCAGTCATTGAGTCAAGTATGAACTCTGGATCATATTGATATACATGTGAGGCTGAAAGAGCTGACCTGGAAATTAAACTTTCTGCATGGTACTAATCCAAAGTATACTAGCAATTCTATTAAAAATCGATAAAAGTGTCAGTCCATATAGATTGGTTTGATTGAATCTTCCAATAGTAGGTTAAATCACTGGGTTAGGACAAACGGCACCACTGGGATTGATAACTATAACCTTTATTGGAGGGGGAGCTCTAAGGTTATCTCTTGGATCCATAGGTTAAGGACATATGTTCCATATGGGTTGAATGTAGATGTCGATGTGAATGCCTTTATTGACAATTCCTAAATCGATTTTTGTACACTTTTTCTGAGTCGTACGTATCAGCCTTATATTCAGTTAATTTTAGTTTTGAATTATGTGTAGATATACGTTTTTTTAGATTATTTTTAATATTTATTCTGTCACTAAGGGAGTTTTTCTTACCATATTCCTTTTTAATGTAATCCTTGTTGATTGTCCAGTAGGGGTCACTGGAAGCACTTTAATCATAACCAATGTTGCAGGACTAATCCCATTACTTAATGGGCATGATTTTTGTACTAACTAGATGCCCTCATAGATGGTTTTGAGTCCACCATCTGGTCACTAACATGTCGGACTGGACATGATCTCCATCGTATTGTTGGTGACCCAGGTATATTAATGTACTTTAAGTGGCGTTTATTTAGTTTTTTTGCCCAGCGGGATTGTTCTAGATCAGGAATAAATTGTCCCCTGGGGGTTTCTATAGTTATGGGGGGGGGGGGGTGTATGTAACTAATTCCTGGGTTAATTCACAGGTGATTAAATATACATTTATGAATATTTGGAGATTTACAATATAAGATAGTTGTTGTGATGTATTTTTGGTTAGGTTTGGGATATTTTTACATTTTTGAGGAAGCTATAAGTGATTATGGCCAACTGTGTCTCCCCTTTCAATGACAATTTGTGGTTCTGGGTTAGGTAGTTAGGGTATGACCTGACATGGTGAGTGTAAGCTGTTTTTAGTTAATTGGTCATTCAATTCATTGTTTGATGTATTACATTCTTTTATTTATCATTATTTATCATTAATTGACAATTTTCAAAAAAAAAAAACGCATTATTTTTTACTTTTTGCTATAATAAATATCCCCAAAAAATATATAAAAAAAAATGTTTTTCCTCAGTTTAGGCCGATACGTATTCTTCTACATATTTTTGGTAAAAAAAATCACAATAAGCGTTTATTGATTGGTTTGCGAAAAAGTTATAGTGTCTACAAAATAGATGTTAGTTTTATGACATTTTTATAAAAAATTTTTTTTTTTTACTGGTAATGGCGGCGATCTGCGATTTTTATAGTGACTGCGACATTATGGTGGACACATTGGACAACTTTGACAAATTTTTGGGACCATTGGCATTAATACAGCGATCAATGCTAAAAAACTGCATTGATTATTGTACAAATGTCACTGGCAGTGAAGGGGTTAACCACTAGGAGGCTAGGGAGGGGTTAAGTGTCTCCTGGGGAGTGATTCTAACTGTTAGGGAGCTATGATCAGTGACAGGGTCACTAGGCAGAACAGGGAGATGCTTGTTTACATTAGCATTTCCCTGTTCTTCAGCTCCGTGAGATGATCGCAGGTATCCCCGCGGCGATTGAGTCCGCGGGACCCGTGATCCTACTCACGGAGCTCCCGGCAGGGTGACCACATGACGGCAAATTCAAAGTGACGTACCTGTATACCCATTTGCCCAGCCATGCCATTCTGCCGCCGTATATATACATGTGGTTAATCGATTATACAGAAAAAAACAAACCCATAGTAGAACGCATCATCTCATATTAGACAATTGAGATATAATGCCTTGTTGATTAAAGGAGAGGGACCTGCAACACGTGCTGACAGCATGTCCCCACAACCACAATACAGCTATTACTTCCTCTGTTTATACTCATATTGCAAGATACAACACCAATCATAGTCAGCGCATTCATATAAAATATGCACATATAAAGCATAAGCGATTCCGCAACTGCTAATCACTGAATAAATGCATATGCATATACTTAAACAATTATACAGAGAAACAAAGAACCATTTAACACAGTAAAACACATCATCTCATATTAGAAATAGTTAATAAAACAATTGAGATCCAGCTCAATATTTAACCCTCTAGGATTAAGACTTTTTAACAAAAAATATCCACTTAGTTTTTCTTTGTGATAGATCTCGCACTCGATTAGAGACCCTCCATGATGGAAACACACAATCCATTCCACAAAATTGTAATAATGTGGGATCCTGATTGTGTTTCTCCTTAAACTGAAGAGACACACTGATATTTGAATCCCTTTTTAATATTGGCAAGGTGTTCTGCCACATGCATTTTGAGGAGTCTGTTGGTCCTCCCCACATAAAATAACCCGCATGGGCACCATAGTAAATAGACCACATGCAAAGTATTGCATGTGATAAATTCTTCTATAGAAAAAGATTCACCATCACTATTCGTGACACTCCTCATCCCCCTATTGCTTTTTTTTTTTACAGTCCTACAGCAAATGCATTTTCTGCATTGGAAAAAACCTTTTAAACCAATCTGAGGTTTTTGTTGACCAGATCTGGAAGATTTTCCTGACCTGGTCTCCAAAATTGGGGGCCATTCTATATATGAATTTGGGGTGATTGGGTAACACTCCATCCAAAATCTCTGTCCATACACAGAATGTGCAGGGGCAGACTGACAACTCATGGGGCCCCCGGGCAATAGGAGATTATGGGGCCCCCGGGCAATCAGAGATTATGGGGCCACACAGTATATAATCACACAGTATACACATACATCTACACACAGTATACACAGACATGTTTCTATTGGCTGAGAAGGTACTCGAGAGGTGGGGCATCTATAATCTCAGGATTGTTAGACCAAAAGGATGTTGGTAAGGGGCATTTCAGAGATAGATGTAAAAAAAAACAGATTTTTACATACTGTCCCTGGTTTTACTGAGGCTGGCAACCCTGATGGGGCCCCCTAGTGGCCCGGCCCTTGGGCAGTGCCCGAGTGGCCAAATGGTCTGTCCGCCCCTGAGAATGTGCCAATGTTTTTTAAAAATGTCTTCAATCTCCTTATACTGATAATGAAAATTGGATATAAAGTTCCACTGGTGTTGATCAGATGGTGGTCTTTCATCCTTTTTAACCATACATTGGCCCCTAGGTATATTTGCCACCTCACTAATCCTGTTGTCCAGGACATCCACTCTATACCCTTTTTTCAAGACAAAAGACCACCTGCCTTTACAACCACTTTCATTCTATAGGGTAGCTGGCTGCTACAGAGGCTGGAAGATGATCAGATCTTGCGTATACATCAGACAAATGTGGCTGCAAGAAAGTATAATATAAGGCAGGGGTTGACAAATTTGCTTGGAATCTAGGAGCCAGCTAAAAAAGTTAGGAGCCAGGTCCGTGACGGCGATCTAGACCTGTCCCTGGCCTGACATGGAGACGAGTGAGGGGAAGATAGCCCCCAGCCCCCCACCTGTCTCCAAGTCATTGCCCATAGCTCTTAGAGGGACATTTTATTTGTTTTATTTTTTTCAAATGACGATTTTTTTTTAAAATTGCATTTTAGTGTAAATATGAGATGTGAGGTCTCTCTGACCCCAGATCTCATATATAAGAGGACCTGTCATGCTTTTTTCTATTACAAGGGATTTTTACATTCCTTGTAATAGGAATAAAAGTGACACACTTTTTTTTAAAAGAACAGTGAAAAAAATAAAAATAAAAGTTAAAATAAAGAAAAAAAATTTTTTTTTAAACGCGCCCTGTCCCGCCGCTGACTTTACTGTTGTCTTATTTTTTTTATTAAATACATTTTTTTCCCCCCAAAAAAGTGCGCTTGTAAGTCCGCTGTGCAAATATGGTGTGACAGACATTATTGCAACGACCACCATTTTACTCTCTAGGGTGTTAGAATAAAAAAAAAAAAAATGTGTGTGTGTATATATATATATATATGTGTATATATGTATGTGTATATGTGTGTGTGTATATGTTTAGGTGTTCTAAGTAAATGGAAGGAGATATCCCCATTAGCATTGCTGGTTGTAATTCCAACGGCCACCACAAGAGGGCGCCAGATTCCAGAAGGAATAGGATCACAGAAGGAATAGGATCACAGAAGGAATAGGATCACAGAAGGCCTCAAAGCCGGGGGCTCAATTACCGGCCGCCGGCGGCGCGGCCCGACGCAATCACGCCGGGGGGGTCCACGGAGACAGGAGTCCCCCAGCTGTGCTGCCCCAGGCGCCGGGTCGCTAATTCTAGTCGCCAATGTGACCTGGCGCCCGGGTTTTGTCGAGCCCTGATATAAGGCAATATGGTACTGTCTAGACTTTTTGTACAAAACCAAATGTGTAAAGTAAAAAAAAAAAAGGAGGGGTCTAATCGGTTTTCAGACCAGCACCTGATGAAAATACTTCATGTACACTCATTTAAAAAAGTATACCTAATGGAAATAATTGACTCACATATTTGAACAGGAAAACATTAAATCTTCATTCAAACACTGTTTCCAAATGTAATAAAACTGAACAACTTAGGCTAGCCATGCCCGGCTCGAATCTTGGCTGGTTTAGAAGGAAGTAGTCGATTTTCGACCCTGCAACACATGCTGACAGCATGTCCCCACAACCACAAAATAGCTAGCAAAACACTATGGGTGGCGGAAAACTAACACTGCACATCACCCTGAACACACCATCCCCACCATGGTGGTGGCAGCATCATGTTGTGGGGATGCTTTTCTTCAGCAGGGACAGGGAAGATGGATGGAGCCAAATACAGAGCACTCTTGAACGATGAAAACCTGTTAGAGTCTGCGAAAGACTTGAGACCGGGGCGGAGGTTCACCTTCCAGCAGGACAACGACCTTTAACATACAGCCAGAGCTACAATGGAATGGTTTCGATCAAAGAATATTCATATGTTAGAATGGCCCAGTCAAAGTCCAGAGCTAAATCCAATCAAGAATCTGTGACAAGATGTGAAAATTGCTGTTCACAGACACACTCCATCCAATCTGAAAGAGCTTGAGCTATTTTGCAAAGAAGAAGAATGGGCAAAAATGTCACTCTCTAGATGTGGTAGAGACATCCCCAAAAAGAATTGCAGCTGTAATTGCAGTGAAAGTGGTTCTACAAAGTATTGACTGAATACAAATGCACGCCATACTTTGTATGGAGTACGTTATATACTCCTGCACTATAGTGTATCAGGGGTCAAGTCCTGGGGAAAAAAGTGTGGGAACTCCCACCCAAGATCCACTCGCCCACCAAAAAAAATAAAAAATGAAATGCTCATATGCACGAATGCTTTAAAAGTAGTATTTTTCATCCAATTTTTCGTATTGTGTGTATGAAGCTTAACTGTTAGTACATAAAAAAAAAAAAATCCTCAAACATAAATACGATAATTCTCTGAATAATCAGCATTCATTCAATTGTGCTTCCATGAAAATGTGAACATCATGTTCTGATCTCTATTGGGGAATTTTATTTTGTATATAGAGTGTTTATGTGGTGAATTTACACTTTTCATTGAACAGAGTTTGGATAACACAGGGTTAAATGGAAAGGTCATAAATTAACTGCACATTATCTGGACAGAATGCTTGGGGACATAGTGATGTGTTCCTGCTTAGGAGATGTATGTTAGCTTGGGGGGCTGCAAACTCTGCAGGGCTCCAACACACACTGGCTGTTATTCCAACCGTTCACATATTTCCACATAAACTTCCCTCCTGGCATTAAACTTTGCCAGGTATTGTGCTCAGCTTGCCACCCCAAACTGATGTTCCTCCCTCAGCTCACCTCTCTCTCTGCATGTCCTGTGAGCAGAATAGCTGTGCTCCTCCTCTGGGTTCTCTCATCATATGGCATTGAAGATAGAGGGGGGGGGGATTCAGCGGGACACACAGCGCAAGTATACAGGAGACTGGGGGGGGGGGGGGGGGTATGAGGAGACAGAAAATCAGGAGGTGCCGGCGGGGAGGAGTGCATCATGAGAGGTCTGACTAAATGCAATCTCTTAGCAGCAGAAACCTGATCTGACCCGTCAGCTAGCTGTGATTGATAGGTAGATCAAAGCGGAAGCTGTCATGGGGCCCCCAACTGGCAATGCCTGAATGGTCAGGTGTGGCACGTACTATTGTGAGCTGTGTCAGCAGTTGCTGTGTCGGCAGTTGCTGGTGTAGCACCTGCTACACAGCTTGCATACTTCAAAGTCTTGCAGGACACGGCTGCTAACAGGAACTGAGTTCCTGTTGTGGAAAAAGTACAGGAACTCCGTTCCCATGCGTTCCTGCAGGACTTGAGCCCTGTAGTGTATATAGTTCAGGATTATGTAAGGTACAATATAGTGTGCATAGTGCAGGGATGTGTAATGGACAATATAGTGTGTATAGTGCAGGAATATGTAATGGACAAAATAGTGTATATAGTGCAGGAATGTGGAAAAGAAAAACCTTGGATAAAGATGTGGCTTCACACAAGGGCACAACAGGGCTTAACTGTAACTATAGCAAGCCATTCTAGATCTAAGCTAAATTAACCACTTAAGCCCCGGACCAATTTGCAACCAAAGGACCAAGCCCCTTTTTGCGATTCGGCACTGCGTCGCTTTAACTAACAATTGCGCGGTTGTGCGACGTGGCTCCCAAACAAAATTGGCATCATTTTTTTGCCACAAATAGAGCTTTCTTTTGGTGGTATTTGATCACCTCTGTGGTTTTTATTTTTGCTCTATAAACAAAAATAGAGCAATTTTGCAATTTTGAAAAAAATGCAATATTTTTTACTTTTTGCTATAATAAATATCCCCAAAAAATATATAAAAAAACATTTTTTTCCTCAGTTTAGGCCAATACGTATTCTTCTACATCTTTTTGGTAAAAAAAAAATCGCAATTAGCGATTATTGATTGGTTTGCGCAAAAGTTATAGCGTTTACAAAATAGGGGATAGTTTTATAGCATTTTTATAAAAAAATTTCCTGTTGGCGATCAGCGATTTTTATTGTGACTGGGACATTATGGCAGACACATCGGACATTTTTGGAACCATTGTCATTTATACAGCAATCAGTGCTATTTAAATGCACTGATTCCTGTGTAAATGACACTGGCAGTGAAGGAGTTAACCACTAGGGGGCAGTGTAGGTGTTATGTATGACGTTATGTGTTTTTTTTTTATTGTAGGGAGGTGTGGCCTGGCATGTGACGTCACTGATCATCCTTCCCTATAAAAGGGAAGAGACGATCAGTGACAGCCACACAGGGAAGCACGGGGAGAGGTTTGTTTACACAGACCTCTTCTCGTTCTTCAGCTCTGTGACCCGATAGCAGGACACCAGCGGCGATCAGGTCTGCTGGTCCCACGGTCACGGAGCACAGGATCGGGTCGGGAGCGTGACGCTGGTGGTGCGCTCCCGACCCACGGCTGGGCACTTAAAAAGAAATGTACAGGTACGTGGTTGTGCCCAGCCGTGCCATTCTGCCGACGTACATCGGCGTGAGGCGGTCCTTAAGTGGTTAATAAGGCCTTCACCCTTCACCATTACAAATTGGCATCATTGTCAAACTGCCCTCCCTATAATGTGTAGACCTCATTCAGCTGCTATAAATCTCAATGTTTATACAGTACCTTCAATAATGATATATTAAATTTCATGAATATAAGTCTCCGTGAAAATCTCCACAGAAATATCCTTCCACAACCACCAAGAATCAGTTGTAGCAGCAATCCGTCAATGTCCTTTACATGTAACCCAGCAGTGGACATATATAGAGGTGCTCTCATTTCAGTGTACATCAGGGGTGCCCTACCTTTTTAAGAGCGAGGGCCACTTAAGCAACTTGGTAACAAGTCACGGGCCACAATGAGAGGAGCGGGTGGATGACAGGTCACGGCTACTCTATAGGCCAGGGGTGGCCAACATGTGGCCCGGGGGCCACATGTGACCCGCGGAGCCCTCTGATGTGGCCCGCGACCTCCTGCCCTGGAATGGCGGGTTAGCAAGCCCAGATCACAGGTTGCTGACCCGTCATACCACAGCATCAGTGTTGTGAATGAAGCTGGTGGTAGAGGAAGAAAGAAGCTGTAGAGCAGAGCCCCATAAGCTGATGCTTCCTGTACAGCAGGGGCTTTTGCCACAGGCAGAGTGTATGGCAAAGTTCAGTTAAGCCTCAAGATAGACACAAGTGCACTACGCTGCACCCGCGGTGCGGGTAAACCACAGCACATCAGTGTGAAAGCAGTTTAGGCCCTCCCCAATCGGACCCTCAATTCACCTCTACAGAGCAGCAGATATAAACAGACTTTTGTCCATTTACTCCTGCCTGCCTCCAATCCGATCCTAAAAATCTGATAAAAAAAATAGAAGGGAATTCGTCCACTTCCAGCTGAGTGGATCGGATCAGAGGGCCTATAGCAGGGGTGCCCAACCTTTTTAAGAGTGAGGGCCACTTAAGCAACTTGGTAACAAGTCGCGGGCCACAATGAGCGGAGCAGGTGGATGACAGGTCACGGCTACTCTGATCCGATCCACATAGATGGAAGGGGATGAATTCCCTTCTTTTTTTTTTTTTATAGGATTTTTAGGATTGGAGGCAGGTGGGAGTAAATGGTCAAAAGTCTGTTTACATCTGCCGCTCTAGAGGTGAATTGAGGGTCCGATTGGGTAGGGCCGCTCATGTGAAAAGGGCCAAAACTGCTTTCACACTGATGTGCTGCAGTTTACCCACACCGTGGGTGCAGGGTAGTGCACCCGTGTCTGTCCTGTGGGTTAACTGAACTTTACCAAAGACTCTGCCTGTGGCAAAAGCCGGCGCTGTACAGGAAGCATTGGCTTATGTGGATCTGCTCTGCAGCCTCTTTCTTCCTCTACCACCAGCTTCATTCACAACACTGATGCTGTGGTATGACGGGTCGGCAACCTGTGATCTAGGAGTGAGGACGGGGCTACCCAAACATATACTGCCATGGTCTCCATCAGAAAATGAAAATTATGATAAGTATTTGATAGGAAATTTTCAAAAGACTTATTGCGAGTTATTTACGAAAGGCAAATCCACTTTGCACTGCAGGTGCACTTGAAAGTGCACTTGGAAGTAAAGTCGCTGTAGATCTGAGGGGGACATGCAATTGCAATTTCAAATGCACTTGCAGTGCAAACTGGATTTGCCTTACGTAAATAACCCCCATTTTGTCTTGGAGTGTTTGCTTTCCAAAATTTCCAAAGTAGTCAGGAAATTAGATGCATAATTTCTGTGTAATTTATGCTCCCTGGAAGCCCAATGGCGCTCCTTGGATTTTAAGACCCCTCTGTGTGTGTGGCTAGGCTGTGAAAAAGTCTCACACTTGTGGTACCCACATCCTTGGGGGGCATAGCAGAATGTGTTTTGGGGTGTAATTCTAATGCTGCGTACACACGGTCAGAAAATGTTCGAATGGGAGCTTTTTGTCAGAAATTCTGACCGTGTGTAGGCTCCATCGGACATTTTCCATCGGAATTTCTGACACACAAAATTTGAGATCTGGATCTCAAATTTTCCGTCAACAAAATCCATTGTCGGAAATTCCGATTGTGTGTACACAATTCCGACACACAAAGTCCTACGCATGCTCGGAATCAAGCAGAAGAGCCACACTGGCTATTGAACTTCAATTTTCTCGGCTCGTCGTACGTCACCACGTTCTTGACGTTCGGAATTTCTGACAACATTGGGTTACCATGTGTATGCAAGAGAAGTTTGAGCTAACATCCGTCGGAAAAAAAATCCCATGGATTTTGTTGTCTTAATGTCGATCAATGTATATGCGGTATTAGTCTGCCTATGCCGTGTGTTAGAAATATCTTAATACTTAACATCTTTGTTTAAATAGATGTCACTCACTTTTGTTGAAACATGTAGGGGGGAACTTCTGGTTACGTTACGTCCGCTTCTTTGGAACATGCACTGGAAGGCACAGCCTCATTCCTGGTTTCATTTTCAATTTTAAAGGCCTTGTCTGTACTGTTTAGTCTGTAAGTGCACATTTAGCTTTTTTTCAAGCGAGGTTAAATAAAGATTTTCTACACTATGAGAGGCTTCTTCTCTCCTTTTTTATTTTTGCTGCATATGCCTAGTGGTCTGAGAACATTTAAAGAGATAGTGGCATACTTCTAATTTGATGAAGGATTGAGATTGATGGTGCACATAACATCTTCTGTACCTGTTCTGAATAAGTTCAAGCAATTATCCAGTCCAAAAAAGCATTTTTTTACTTGCTTGTTATATACAAGAGGCCAATATGGTTTGGTAAGTGCCGTGTGAGATGGAGTGGTACATCTACAGGTTCTTACCTTTGGGGCATGTGGGGATTGGAATAAGCATGTGGAGCACATTTGTTTTATGGACTAATTTATTATTGTTCATTTATTTATGGATATGCTTTATCTGTTCCACATTCACAAGTGCTGTCATTGCCCTTTGCCTGTATTTTTTGTTATGCTGTGTGTGAGACATATCTTGTTAAAATTACAACTTTGTGAAAATAATTTTTTACTTAAATTCTTAATTAAAAAAAAAAAAAAAAAAAAGTTCAACTTCAAAAAAACTCATCATGCTTCTTACTAAATACTTTGGACTGTACACTTTCCAAAAAGGGGTCATTTGTACTGTCCTGGCATTCAAGGGCTTTAAGAAATGAGATAGTCAGTAAGTACAGGATTGATCGATTTTCAAACATATATACCATAGTTTGTAGACGCTATAACTTTCATACAGACTAAATAATTTACACTGCATTTTTTACCAAAGAAATGCAGCAGTATACATTTGGCCTTTTTTATGCAAAAGCTTATAACAGGAACTAAGAAAAATGCTTTTTTTTCAAAGCTTACTGTCCTTTTATTTAGCAAAAAATTAAAACCCCAGTGGTAATTAAATACCACCAAAAGAAAGCTCTATCTTTTCCAAAAAAATATAACAATTTCCTTTGGGTACAGTGTTGAATGACAGAGAAACTGCCATCAAAAGTTTGACAGTGCTGAAAACTTACAATAAAATAAAGATTGTTCACTGCGCTATAATAGATACAAAGCAGCTGACATAAAAATTTTGGTAACGATAAAAAATAGAGAAGGGTAGATATATACAGCGCTAACAATAGAGACATAAAAATATGCAAATGAAAAGTCCACTGCGATTTAGCATAAAGATTTCATATTCAGTGAAACTGGAACCACCCACTGTGTATACAGGACAACATAAGGTGAATTAAATGTATCCTCCACCAAACTTAAAAATGGCCTGGGCAGGAAGGGGGTGAAAGTGTCCAGTATTGAAGTAGTTAAAGATAGCTAAAAAGATCATTCCTGCCAGGTTGCGTGCTTGTATGAGGGTCTGGTATGGATTATTTTTTTTACATTTTGGTGTGGGGTTCCCTTAGAATCCATACCAGACCTGAAGGGTCTGATATGGATTTTGAGGGGGACCCCAAGCCATTTTTTTTAAAAATGTTGGCACGGGGTTCCCCTTAATATCCATACCAGACCTGAAAGGCCTGGTATGGAATTTAGGGGAACCCCCACGCATTTTGTTTTTTAAATTTTGGTTCGGGATTCCCCATGCCGTTTTTATCAATGAACTTTTATGTGTATTACGGACCGACAATTTATTGTAGCCACGAGTAGTTTTAAATTACTTTTTTTTTCCTTTACAAATGTCATTTTGCTGTCAGACTGTTCTAAACACGGGAAACATGCGCCTCTTTAAAGGCATACTATAGACACCCCCCAGGTATGAAATTTAAAGGAATATTACACTTTTATTGTTTCACTTTATGCATTATTAAAATCACTGCTCCCGAAATAACAGCCGTTTTTAAAACTTTATTTTGCATTGATACATGTCCCGTGGGGCAGGGCCCAGGTTCCCAAACACTTTTTATGACAATACCATGCATATAAGCCTTTAAAATGAGCACTCTTGATTTAACCCATAGACTTTTAAAGGGTGTTTTGCGGCTTTCAAATTTGCCGCGAACACCCAAAATTGTTTGGCGAAATGGCGAACAGCCAATGTTCGAGTCAAACATGAGTTTGACTCGAACATAAAGCTCATCCCTGTTGGTGGCCATAATGGGCCCTCATATTCTTTAAAGCCTAGTACACACGGACTGAATGTCAGGTGACATCGGCCGGTTCGATAGAAACCCGACATTTGTCCCATGTGTACTGCAGTCAGTCCAACAGAAGCCGGCCGCTTGGCTGGCTTCTGTCAAAGGGGCAAGACTGAAAAAGATCTGCTGATCGGCTCCTGATCAGTGCTGAGAGCACTGACTGGAGTGTTCTGGCAGTGGTAGGGGGCAGCAGTCTCCTTGTCAGAACACAATAGCACAGCAGGGGAGATCGCTGTACTAACATCACATAGTTTGTACAGTCGCTCCTCCTGAGCTGTAATTTTTTTTTTCATTCAGCCCTGCTGGATTTAACGGAAACAAAAAACTAGTAGGGTGTACCAGGCTTTAGGTTTTTTATTTTTTATGTCATAATGTAGAGTATATGGTTTCCTATTTCCTAATGATTTCCTATCATTTGAGCCCAGTCTTGCCACAAAGAGTTAATCCAGGTCTGAGCAATCCTCTTTTATTGTTCAGTGAGATAAATCTTGACAAACAGAGAAAAACTTTGTCAAATCCTCCTCCTTGCAGTGAGTGACAGGTGATTTAAATATCTCGTGCACTAGCCTAAGCCCTTGTACCGTGTTGTCGGAAAATCCGACAGTGTGTGGGCTCCATCGGACTGTTTCCGTCGGAATATCCGACCAACAAAGTTTGAGAGCTATAAAATTTTCCGACAACCTGATCCGATGCGCGTCAGTTCCGATTGTGTGTAGCCTAGTCCGACGAACAAGGTGCCACGCAAAACTTATTTCTTAATTCTTTTTCCTCATTTCATGAATACAATATTTTAATTCGTCACATCTCCCCAATCATTTTTTTTTTGTTTTAAATTTTGTGGTTGGTTTTTTTAATCAAGATCTCCTTTTTTGACAGTTTGCTCATCTTCAGAATTTTTTTTGGTGTGTTTTGTGTGTCAACTTACCACAACACCATTATTATCTTTTTATTTTATTGTTTTATTTTTTAATCTCGAGGAGGTTGTTTAGTGTTGGTGCCCCTTGTTATTAATTTGACTTTGTATTTTTTAAATGTACCTGCCTACTCACAAATAAACTGTCCTTTTTGAAGTAAAACACATAGGCAAGTATTTCTTGAACCAAAAAAACCCTTTATTTAGGTGTCAGCAACAAATAAAGAGGGAGGCAGCGCTGCAAATGCAAAAATTGGTGGGCAGAGGAGTACATATCTGAGGGAGAACAGTCTGGTCCTGAAGTCCAAGAAACCCGGAACAGCAGCAGA
Source organism: Lithobates pipiens (assembly GCF_037356315.1). Taxonomy (NCBI): domain Eukaryota; kingdom Metazoa; phylum Chordata; class Amphibia; order Anura; family Ranidae; genus Lithobates; species Lithobates pipiens. The sequence continues at coordinate 25,411,068 of NW_027507685.1, read as the reverse complement.
TGACATCTATGTTCCCAGGCTGTGGTCCTACAAGAGGCTGCATCTTCTGTCAGACCAGACTGAACCCAGGCCATCACTCTTTGGTCTTCCTTCCACGCTTCCTTCCAGGCTGTGGCTGTGGTGCTGGAGGTGTGGCAAAAGGAGGAGGAGGAGGAGCATGGTCCAAATCACACAAGTGTGTTGTTTGTGTGATTTGGCCCAACAACCCCTTGTTGAGTGTGTGGATAATGAGCTCCTCACACAAGAGGTGTTGCCCCTCCTCCATTTGCTGGAGTTTGCAGGCAGCCAAGGCGGCAAAGGCCTCTTGATATGTGGGGGTGGCTTTGAGGGCCACTGAAGCCTCCCCAATGAGCTTCAGAGCCGACTCCTCCACATTCCCCTCCTTTCTGGCCCTTTTGGGTGGAAGGCGGAGGGAGGGACCTGTGATTGAGTCAGGCTCCTACTCCTGCCCACTTCTTGGCTGCCGATTACCCCTGCCTTCTCCTGGCTGCCACGTTTCACAGCCACCTCCTGGCTGCCGCGTTTCACAGCCACCTCCTGGCTGCTGCATTCCGCATCCTCCTCCTGGCTGAGGTCTTCCTGTGTAATAAAAAGGGGCATAGTTTTAGGTTCATCAAACACACACAATTTTCAGCTCAAGACTGTTGCAAATTGTTAACAAATAGAAAAGACTATCATTCTGAGCCCAGCGTTTTTCATTCTTGGCCCAAATTTTGGCCACTACTGTCTATTGATATGTAAAACACTTTGTAAAATCAGCAATTAGTGAGCAACAATCAAGTTAACATCATTCATTTTTACTCCAAAAATATGTAGAACAATACTATACCTGGCTCAAGCTGGGCTCTTCCACACCTTCCTGTCTGGAAGGCCCAGGTTGAGCATTGGAAGCCTCAGCAGGGGTGGAATGAAGCGTGGAAGGACATGTGGAAGGAAGGGTAGAGAGGGATTTCCTGACCTCAGCCTGGTCTGACAGAAAATGCATCCTCTCCTAATACCACAGCCTGGAGACATAAATTTCATCTGTTGCTGCTTTAGTTTGCATGGACTCCTGCACCTTCCTGCACTCCCTCAGATATGTACTTCTCAGGCCACCAATTTTCGTTCTTAAATAGTTGATGTCTGCCCTGGGGACCACCGGCTTCACAAACTCCAGCAGTTTCTCCATCGCTGCCTTCCTCTTTAATTTGTTGCTGTGGGGATGTGTAGCTTGCCACAGACAGGGCAGCTCCCTGTACTTGTCGATGAACAGGGGGAGAAAGCTATGGTCGTTAAACCCATCCATCTTGTCTGCAAGACACAACACAAGACAAACCCTAATGTCAGGCTAAACTCTCCTAATCTTGTCCCAATACAGGCCTCAATCTAGAAGCAGTATAGGCCAGTGATGTACCAAGTTAAAATTGTACCTTCATTTCAACGATCAGCGCGTCAGCTTCTCCCTCTGCTCACAGATCGTACGTACGACACACGCGTGTTGCGTTTTATATACAGTGCGCATGCGTGAAACTCTGCATGCCCCTGACGTTCTTTCTAGTCTATTCCCCGCCCCTTCTCTTTCGGCACAGTGGGGAGAACATATGGCGGAGACACAGCAGGTGCGCAACAATAATTCCACTAACGAGGAGGAGGACGAGGAAAGCCCGGAGCCAGAAACGTCCAGATCCTGGAGGAGAAGATTTAAGGCCTCAAATATGTCTTTTGTTGAGATGTTGGAGATGGTGGACATATTGAAGAGGAACGACTATGATGGGAAGTATGGACCTTACCCAAACCCAAATATCAGAAAGGCCAAGATCATGACTAAAGTTGTGAAGAGTCTTCAGAAGAATTTTGGGGTACGACGATCCAAGGATCAACTGAGAAAGCGCTGGTCAGACCTGAAACTGAGGGAGCATGATCAGTACAGAAGGATCAAGCGAGTTCTTCAAAAAAGTAAGTAGTTTTCGTGTGTTCATATTATTATTATTATTGCTTGCATATTGCTCCATGTGCTTTGATTTAATGTTGTACAGTTTAAAATGGCCACTTTCATGTTCATGGGGGTTCAATCGTTCGTAGTAAACATTGTTCGTTAGCCCACTCCAAAAACGATGTTTTGCCAAGTTGCGCTTGACTACATTTGTTCACACATCAGGTAAGTATTCCAGCTTTAGAAAGTGTCAAAAATAATGTTTTCACCTTTGAACTCTGCCAAAAAACACAATTGTATGACACTTCCAAGCAATGTTTCATATTCCTATTTCTGCCCTCAAATATCTGTGTGCTGGGTATTCCCTTTTTACATTCTCATAGGGGAGAGAAGACTCAGGACGTCTGAGGACACCAGGGACCCCACACCTCCCAAGGAAGGGGATATACCAACAGCAGAGGAGGAGGAGGAAGGAGAAATTGGCGAAATTGGCACCACAACAGGTGAGTGTCGGAGACCACAGCTTCAGGTAAGCTAATAAATGTATGCCTGCATATTTATAATACATGGTGTGTTTTTTTTGTTTCTTTTTAGGTGATGTGGATGTTGAAGAAGAATTGCATTTTACCAGTGAAAGTGCCCAGATCCTCATTGGGGAGATAATGGGGTGCAATCGCAATTTAGAGAATATCCAGAAAAACATCAATGATGTTCAACAAAAAATTAAGAACATAATTGATGTTTTAGGGAGAGTCTGAAACACCCAAAACTAACTAGTATCCATTTTACATTTTCAAAAACACTTTTATATTTTTAGAAAAGCCAAATTTGGAAGATGCATACAGTGTGTCAACATGTACTATCTCCCATCATGAGGGATTAATGTATGCGTTTTGTGGATGCAACCCCTTCCTTGCTACTAAAGTGGTTGAGATGAAGGGGTTGCACCCCCAAAACACGTACATTGATACCCCATGATGGGAGATAGCACATGTTGACATTAGGCATGGGAACAGGAGGAAACTGGCCACTTTTTGATTCTCAATTTGTGTGCATCTTCCAAATTTGGCTTTTCCAGGGTTGCCACCCCATCTGATGAAGGCAATATCAGCACAGTTTGTACATACTCATGTCTGATATTGTCTTCACTTTTCAAAGTTGAACTTTGTAAGTTCCTGTATTCTGTATGTTATGCTTTGATACATGCCTGTTTACACAAAAATGTTACCCAAAATAATGTTTTATATACACAAAACATGTTGGCTTGTTGTAAAACCCTTTTCTAAACGCACATGTGAATGTGCTTTGAGTAAAAAGTTAAATTATCAACAATGTGTGGCTTCCTTTTTCAATGTGCAAAAGCAGTATTTGTAGTAAAGTTGTTGTTTTCTGTGACAATGGGTGTTATTTACTAAAGGCAAATCCACTTTGCACTTCAAGTGCAGTTTCAGGTGCACTTTTGCAGTGCACTTGTAGTGCATAGTGGATTTGCCTTTAGTAAATAACACCCACAGTGATGTTTAAATTTCCCCAATCACGCCATTTTCATGACCCCACATATTTCTGCCATGGTACTGAAAATATTTTTGTCAGTAATGCAATACATACATTATCAACAAAAACAAGGTGTGTGTGTAGGAGACCCACAACATAATAAGATTATCTGAAGAAGAGACTGTCACCTCATCTCGCACAGAAATTGGGTTTGCACTGTTGTAGAAAAAGGGCCAAAAAAAAAAACAAATAAAACCTAGGAGACACCTAAAACAAAGCCAAGCAGTAAATGAAAACAAAGATTATTGGAGTTTCAAAGAAAAATGTATTACAAAAATGCCTCTCAGACATTGTCTGGCATATCAATGGCCCCCTACCCACAAAGTACTCCACATATCTGGATCTGACCTCGCGGGCGCATTGGGGGGCAAGCCAGGATGAGCAGCTTCAAGGGCCGTGAGGTTGACATTTTCCGGCAAGTCTGCATCAGGCCCAACTGAGGCCACATAGTTTGCTGAATGTTTTTTCAAAAAATTGTGCAGAACGCAACAGGAAAGCACAATATGATTTTGTTTATATTCCGCCATGTGGATTGGAGTCAAAAATAGGCAGAACCGGCTGGCCATTATCCCGAAAGTGTTCTCCACTACTCTTCTGGCTCCGGCCAGTCGTACATTAAAGATCCTCTGATCCAGGGTGAGCGTCCTCATCGGGAAAGGCTGCATCAGATGTTTTGCCAGAGCAAACTCCTCATCCGCGATGAAAACGAAGGGTAATCCTTCGACATTTTCCTCTGGAGGTGGCAAGCCCAGACTGCCACTCTGGAGATGCCAGTAGAACTCCGTCTGCGTGAACACTCCACCATCCGACATACGGCCATTTTTCCCCAAGTCCACATACAGGAAGTCATACGTCGCTGACACCACCGCCAACATCACAATACTATTATACCCCTTGTAATTATAATAGTAGGACCCCGAGTTGGGGGGTGGGATGATGCAGATGTGTTTCCCACCAATTGCACCTCCACAATTGGGAAAGTCCCAACGGCTGGCAAAGTGGGAGGCCACAGTCTGCCATTCGTGTGGCGTTGAAGCTGTGGAGTCAAACAAGAAAAAAAAAATAATCATTTTGCACATCAACATTGCAAGTAGATTAGACACAAACATCTTTGGCCAAGATCAGTATAACATTTTTGGAAATGAGTATTTAAAGCCAAAAGTATAAGATCCCCATATCAGATTCCTCAACCCCCTATCTGATGGCCCATTGCAAAAAGTTTTGCAAGTTTTGGACAGGTAACCCTCTCCACTTCATTGAGAGCTGAATGCAGAAATAATGTGTGATACTTTGGCCAGCCCTTCCTTACTTACACTATTGGCAGCCCACTGGACAGGTAAGAAGTGTCATAATACAAAATAAAGGAACAAACGGAAGCACATTTTGACATTCTGCTATTACCTATCAAGATAATAATAGGAGAAAAAAAAACTTTAACCCCCCTGGCAGTATTCCCGAGTCTGGCTCGGGATGGAGATTTTATACCAAAAGCAGTAACCCCGAGCCAGACTCGGGACCGCATCACTGAATCCAGGGAGATGTTATTTACCTTGTCCCCTGGATCCAGCGATGTCCCCCCGCTGTACGAGCCGTGCTCCGCTCGATCTATCACGGAGCCGATCTCCGCTCCCTGCGAGCGTTGCGACGGAGAACGGAGCCAAATTCAAAAAGTGAAACACACACATTACATACAGTATAATGTAATCTTACAGATTACATTTCTGTATGTAATCATTTCACATCCCCTTTGTCCCTTCTGTCCAGTGTCCTGCATGCAGTTTTATCTTATGAAAACTGTTCTTTATGCTTGGAAACTGGAGATTGTCCATAGCAACCAAAACTGTCCCTTTACATCAAAAATGATTTTAGACCGGCTAGAAAACAGCAACAATAAATTAGAATCACTCGCAGAATTGAGCGATAGCGATTTGTGGGGAGATCCGTCATCAAATACTGAAAAGTAATGACAGTGACAATTCTGCAACTGAGAAAATTTCTGTGTTTTTGATTTGATTACGTTATTGAATCGTTTTTATTATTGTTATATTATTATTTGGTATAATTATTTATAGTTATTTATTATATTATAATTTATGATTTCATTTTTCAAACTTTATCATATCCGGGATGTCTGCTAGATTCTGCTTTGGACAGATTTAAGTGAGTTATTCCTAAGAATTACAGGACTACAATATAAAACGCCAAATTTTCATGCAAAATCATTGTACTGCTTTCAGCACCTAAAATCTGAAATAATGATACCGCCAGGGAGGTTAAACAGTAGCATTTGAAAGTATTGAGTCAGGCCCTTGCACTACATGCTTTGGTGAATTCATCCATAAATCGGACCAGAAAAAAGGTAGGTATAGTGTGCATTGGGTTTGGCAAAGTCAGCAGATAGAGGATTGCTATCAGCTGACCTAACAGTTGGGGGGGAGGGGGGTTCCTAATGAGTTTGGCCCACCAAAAAAAAAAAACTCTGGCACTCTGCATGAATTTAAGCACACACATAACATTTGAACTCATTTTAGGGGGTGTTTAGGGGAAAGCAATACTATGGAGCTGACAAAATACATTGCTAAGTGACTAGGCTATAGGTTGATGGGCCCAGAAGAGCATGCTGGGGAAGTTAGTGAAGGCAAATATGCATGAAGGACAAAAAGGGAACTTGAAAAGCTTCCAGCATGCAGGAGGACAAAGGTGCACAGCATATCAATGACAGCATATTGCATTCATGGTAATTGGGGAATGAGAAAATAAATCCAATAATCAGCAAACATTAAATACATAGAATGTGATGTTAAAGGAGAAAACTTATCTTAATATAGTCCTTCTGCAGGACCTGTATGATGGCAGAACTGGTCTCTGGAATAATGATTCCCAGAGCCTGGGGGGAGATGCCTGTCGAGAATTTCAGGTCCTGAAGACTTCTCCCTGTCGTCAAGTAGTGCAATGTGGTGATGAGCCTCTGCTCCGGAGTGATGGCTTGCCGCATGCAGGTATCCTGCCTGCTGATATAAGGGGACAGCAAAACCAGTAGACGGTGAAAAACGGGGTCTGTCATCCGGAGATAATTCCTGAAATCTTTAGGATTATTCTCCCGGATCTCACGGAGCAAAGGCATGTGCGAGAACTGGTCACGCTGGAGCAACCAATTCTTGGTCCACGAACTCCTCCTCGCCCTGTTCATGGACTGGGCTTGTGTCAAAGCTAAAAGTCCAACACCAAGCCCCTGACAGCACGAACTCTACGACGAGTACGTACACGAAACATGGCTTAAAACGGTCGGCTGGTCAGAACGGACAACAGAAGGCACCGATAAACAGCAATGCCTGAAAGAAGGAACTGAAAACCAGAAACGAGTGGACAATAAGCACTGTAAATCAAAGTGTACTATATACCAAGATACAGTCCGCAATGACCAACAAATGCGAACTGACTACACACACTGATAATCAGATACGCACTGACAAGCACAAAATGAAGAGCAGTAACGATCTGAAGCACAAATCTGAAAATCGTGAATCGTCTCTTACCAAACTTCTACTAACACGCGATAAACACGAGATCAGCAGAAGGAGCCCAAAGGGTGCCGGACGTGGTGCTGAACTTCCCTTTTCTAGTCTCGTCATAAGCGGTTTACGTCACCGCTTTCTTGTCGACCGGAAATTCCGACAACTTTGTCCGAACGTGTGTATGCAACACCACTTCCGGACTAAATCCGTCAGAATTTATCCAACGGATTTTGTTGTCCGAATGTCCGACCGTGTGTACAAGGGCTAAGAGACGTGCATTATTTTTTAATTCCCTCCCACTCCTTTTTCTGCTGCTCTGCCAGGATTGGATGTTCCACACCTCAGCATAATTAAGTATGCTGAAGCCATGTGGTTACTTTCCAGTCTTTTCACTGGATGTTAGTAGAGATCATAGCAGAATTTCAGTGTAAAGCCTCATACACACGATCGGACTTTGTACAAACTTTCCCGTAGATTTTTGTACAAAGGGCGTCGGCCAAGAACTTGTATTGCATACACACGGCAGGACTTTTTCAGCCAACTTTCACCAAATCACGTGGTTTTTCTGCTCTTTACCGCCACCTTTGGTCAACTTCTGTATTGTTGTCTGATCTTTTGCATTGGTTCTGAGCATGCGTGTTTGTACTTTGTACAAAAGTGCTATGGTTTTCTGAACACACGATCAGACTTTGCTCCATCGGACTTTTGTTGCCAGAAAGTTTGTCCGTTCGCACAGTCAACAAAAGTCCGATGAAAACCGAAAAAGTTTGTCCGATGGAGCGTACACACGGTTGGATGTTGCTCCAAAACAGCTAATTTGCATGTTTGTTGTCAAAAAGTCTGATCGTGTGTACGGGCCTTTTAAAATACACAGGAGAAAATGCATATTGACAAGGGGAGTGTAGAAGTGGGCGGGGAGTCTACTGACATCACGACTCCACCCACCTGGCTCCAGACAACAGACCCACCCACAGAATCTGCAGTTTTTCAACTCTCAGGGAAGACATTTGAAAGTTAAAGATACATGCAGGAGACATGTATATCCTACTAGATAACCCCTATGGCAGTAGTTTAGAAAGGATGACATTGGGTTTACGTCCACTTTAAGTATACATAAATCTGACATACAGAAAACAATCTAGTTGCGTAGAGGTATGAAAACCTCTGAAATATTTAAACATCTTAATACCTATGTATGTAAGTCAATTCAGCTATAGATTTAGCAGCAATTAAAGAAACCATTTTAAATTCTTACAGCCATAGATGTTTTCAGGGAAGAGGTTGATATACAGTACAATATATATTTTTTCTTTCTATTTAGCCTTTAAATACAGTTTAAATGAGAACAGTGTACTGGTAGAACACATATAATAGCCATCGTGTTTACGCAAGTAGCATGAAGCCCAGCTTATTAGATCTTTCCTTTTTTTTTCCCATCTTCATCAGTCTTGCTTAAAGGACAGATAATAAGTTCGCTTAGGCACATTCACAATTTTTCCTTCAATCTAAAATGAGACATTAAACAAATGCTGCAAAACGAGAAAAATACATATGGTGGATATTGCTTTCATGAATTGGGCCTTTAATAATTTACACTGGCAGCAAAATACTTGGAATACAAATAATCTCACCCATATGCTGTGCTGACAAACATAAAACTGGAATAATCAAAGCCGTAATGGCAACACTGCGAAAGAACACACATAAAACGCCTCTATAAGCCTTTGGATGAATTAATATGTTCAGAATCCAGCTTCATGGATCCCTAGTGCCACCGCGTGAGTTGTAATTTGTTTTTAAACACTGGCTGCACGTGACCAAGCACTCAAATATAAGAAAACAATAGAGAGTGGAAGTGAATGAATGCACAGCATCCAGCCACGTAAGAAGATAAACAGCAATAGTGTAGTAAAGGCATCCACATATGCTGCCTAGGATGGATTTGCCTGGATTTTAAGGATCTGAACACAGGTGCATTGTTTTCTGTGGAACAATGCACACAGCTGCGTAATGATTCAGAGCCACAAAAAAAAAAAAAAAAAGGAGAATTTTAAGTTGGAGTGCAGTAATTTACATGTATACGCAAGAACATATGTGCATATACACATACCGCAAACTAAAACTTTGGCAGCTAGAAGTGGAAGATTTTTTTTTCATGTATACGCACTTGTACATGTGTATGCATGATATATTTACGGACCGTAACTTGCATTTTTATACAGACTCTCCTAGCAAGATCTTGCTTATAAACATCTGACTATGTTCGTCTGCAAGAGGCCTTATACATTATGATGGCCTCATCACAGCTGAATGATACATCATTTTGTATAAATACCAACCCCCGTGATTATTTTAACAACCACCAGTGTCAGAACCTGCACCCCTTGTGATTATTTTAATAAACACTAATTCTTAAGCTCCACCCCCTTTTGATTATTTTACTAACCACTAATTGTATAAGCTCCATCCCTTGTGAATATTTTACTAACTAATAATTCTATAAGCTCTACCCCTTGCAATTATTTTACTAACCCTATAAACTCCACCCCTTTTGATTATCTTAGTAAGCACTAATCCTAGAAGCTCCACCCCTTGTGTTTATTTACCTAACCACTAACACTATAGGGCTATATTGGAATCAGCATTCTGTTTACTTTATACTCTACTTTTCAGCTGTACAGACTACCAAAAAAAGGGAAAGGTTCATTTTTTTTGCATAATAGAGTTTTGCGCCTCCTCCCAGCATGCAAATAACCCCTTTCCTATCAGGTTGTTTTGCTGGATTAAGGGAAAACTCCACTTTTGATTATAATAATTATAATAAAACATACAAAATTGCTGTACAAGTCATTTTTTAAATTGAATATTAAATATCCATTTCCTGGGGACATGGCTTGATGGTGGAGTGAGCAGCCGTACAGTAACACCACTTTTAATGACCATCCTGCCTTCATCCTGTGTCCTTTTGCTCTGCAAACAGCACCTAATCCTTCCCCATGGGTGTGGGCATCCACCAGGCCAACTAAGAAGGTGAAATACGGGGCCACCCTGACCCCCATCCATGGCGGAACAACGCACTCTGTTCCGGCGGCAAGATGGCTCTGGGACACAGGCAGGGTCGTCAGACACGCTGCAGGCATCCTCCTCTGCTGACAGGGGTTCTGCTACAAGGGTGAGTGAATCATCTCCTGCTCTTTTCACCACCTAACTAGACCCCCTGCTGTCCCAGGACTCCAAACAGCATGATGAAAGCTGCCAGGAGACAGATTCCCCCCCTAGTGAGCCTACCCTGTCTACCATTATGCTGGCCATACAGGATTGCAAGGCCTCCCTCTCCACTCAGCCTCCATACGTATGGATTTCTCCCTCCTGAAACAGGATGTTCAGAACCTATGTGATAGACCTGGGGGCACAGAGGAACGCATAAGCTCCCTGGAAGATGCTGTGCACCCCTTGTCTGCTATAGTGTGTGATACCACAAGTCAGATGGCAGCTCTCCGTGCCAAACTCGATGACTTGGAGAAACGCTCACGCAGGAATGATCTCAGTTTTGTGGGGTTTTCTGAATGCACAGAGGGCTCCCACCCTGAAAAGTTTCTGTACACCTGGTTGTAGGACATTTTTGGCACCGGTGCACCTTCATTCCCATATGTCATTGAGCGTGCACACCATACCCCTCCACGCCCCCCCCGGCAGGAGCCCCTCCTCATTTGCTTACCACACGAATCCTTAATTTCCACGATAAAGTAGCAATTCTACGCCTTGCAAGGGAAAAAGGGACGCTTAAAATGAATGCCAATACCATTTCGGTCTATCCTGATTTCTCGGCCAAAGTTCAACGCCAATGCATCTCCTTTGCCCCAGTCCCGCTTGCTTACTGAAGGCTTACAATATGCTATGCTTTTCCCACTGAAGGCTTACAATATGCTATGCTTTTCCCAGCCAAGCTGCATGTCATCCATGATGGTAAAGCCCATTTCTACACCAACCCCAAAGAAGCCATGGCGTGGCTGAATGATCGATATGGAAATGCACCCAGACGCAGGAGTTGTTCCTTGAAACTACTTCTGATCCATCCCTACAGATCCTGGAATTTCTGCACCTACCTACCTAGGCTATAATGTCTGTGTTTACCAGTTTCACCATGCTGCCTATATACCTCGTGATGATCCTTGTTCCCCCCCGTGCACACTAGCAAGGAGCACCTTCCCAATGTACCCAGCCTTCTCTCCCGGAGCTGTCTTTTTACCAGTTTTTTGAGCGTTATGCCTTTTGATATACAGGGAGGCTGGGGGGACTATAACTTTTCCCTACATCTACAGTGGATCCGTATCCTGGAATGGGACCTCTTTCTAGTTTCTATTTACTGTTGAGAGCCTCCCCAGATTCCGCACTACCCTCGCACCAGTAGGTGGCCTGACCACGGGAAAGTTCTGACCTCAACTGAGAGTTTTTGTGGGGGTTTTCTGGTTTAGGGATCCAAGGCTTGCTATGTTTGGGAGGGCTGAGCGGGGTGGGTGGATTGGGGTTTCAAATGGACTTTTTTTTTCTCTTTTTTAAAATTAAAAAATTTTTTTTTGTTGTTGTTGCCTTTGGAAGAATAGCCTGTTTTTTCATTTTTACTTCCTTCAATGCTCTTACTGATTTAACCTTAGATCTTCACATTGTCTTGTACACATGCTCATGTATGTTCTGGGTGGCACAACCAATTATGTTTTCCATGTGGCTGTATCCTTACGTGATCATTATATACTGCTTACCTTAACATGGCGAAGCCAATAAAGATAGTCTCATGGAATACTGGAGGTTTAAATGTGCCCCAAAAGTGGTACCTGGTCTTCTCCGTTTAAAGAAATGTCGCCCCCATATAATTTGCCTCCAAGAAACTCACCTTACTGGTACCAAGGAGAGATCCCTCAAGAGGCTGTGGTTGGCCCAGTCCTACTACACCACCCACACAAACTACTCCCTGGGGGTCTCTATTCTACTGGCCAAATCCCTCCCTGCAGAAATGTTACTAGTTAAAATGGACCCCGATGCGAGAATTGTTATACTCACATTATAAACTGCCTCCGTGACATTCACCATCGTGAACATTTATATCCCCCCCTCTTTTTCCATGGAGATATTGTCACTTATGCTATTGTCAAGACCCCCAGGCACCTTACTTTATGTGGGCGAATTTAATTCCATTTTGGACCTGACCATGGACCACTTGGGGGGGTGGGGGTGGGGGTAGACCCTTCCGCTCTTTTACTGATTGGACACAAGTTCACGGTCTCATCCGGATGTCTACCAATACTCCTGCCACTCGGACTCTTTCCACACCATGTCTCAGATAGACCTGGCGTTTGCTGCAGAGGACACTCTTCCCATTGTGTCTGCTGTGTCCTACTTACCCAGGGGAGTGTCAGATCATGCTCCTCTCTCTGTGGACGTCATCCTCGTCCCCAGAGTTGTAACCCAGAGTTTACACCTGGCTGGGTACCAATATTATTTCAATGGTGGCTTAATAAGGGGTTATTAAGAATTGGTGTCTTCCTTAATGGAGATCAAATATACACGTTGCAACATTTTAAGGATACGTTGCAAATGCCTCCTAGTGAAATATTCCAATACAATCAAATTGCATCCTTTGCCAGATCTGAACTTAACCTACTGCTGGAATCCCTTACACTCACAACCTTTGAACTATCTTGCCAAGCAAGGGGCTTCCAGAGGGGGCATGTATCTACGGTATACGCCTCTCTCACTGAGCCGGACTCAAAACTTGCCTATATGAGTCAATGGGAAAGGGACCTGAACCTTACCTTTTGATCTGACTGAGTGGCAGGACATCACTTATAATTTATCTAAAGTTTCCATCAATACAACTCTAAGCCCTTGTACACACGGTCGGACATTCTGACAACCAAATCCGTTGGATTTTGTCTAACGGATTTTGTCCGACGGATTTTGTCCGAAACTGTTGCATACACACGGTCGGACAAAGTTGTCGGAAAATCCAATCGTTCAGAACGTGGTGACATTATTTCATTACGACGGGACTATGTTCAGGCTAGTAGCCAATAGCTTTGGTCTAGGAATTTGATCTGAGCATGCGTGGCACTTTGTCCAATTGGAATTCTCTACACATGATCGGACAAAGTCCGATCGGATCATGTTGTCGGAAAATTTTATAGCCCAGCTGGAAAACTTGGTCCGTTGGATACTCCGACGGAAACAGTCCGATGGAGCCCACACACTGTGGGATTATCTGACAACACGGTCCTATCGGACATTGTCCATCGGAATCTCCGACCATGTGTACAAGGGCTAAGAGGCTAATTATAAAGCACTCCTGCGTTGGTACCTGGATATTTAATCTCATAAACTCAGTGACGGGGGTGAACATTCGCAGATCTCCAGGAGTGGCTCTTTTTCACAAACGGCCTGATGAAGTGCTCAGAAAATCAGTGAAATTGATTACTTATATATTGCTGGCAGCGAGAATTACAATTGCTAGGCATTGGAAGCAGTTGGTTATTCCCCTTGATTATGTTAGAAGTAAACTCAATTGGATCATGATTAATGATAAACTCACTCATATACTTTGTAATAATTCCAAAAAATTTGACAAGATATGGGACCCGTGTATTGGTTATATCTTGACTCCCTAATGAACTCCAGGATGACCCTCTCCTCTTTTTTCTTCTTTTTCTTCTTCTTCCTCTCCTTCTTTTTTCTCTCCTATTCTGGTATCTACGGGTACTATACATTTGGTTGCTTATGGGACCTCACACAGTAGTGAGTCCTACGATAATCTCAAAGATCACTGCCGGGATTTCTCCGTGGCTCCTTACCCATTACTTTCCTCCCCCTTCCCCTTTTCCCTATACCATGCCCTTGTTCCTGCTCTCCATCATCCATCATACATAGTAATATTCCTGATTACCGACGAGAAGTAATTGTTCAGTTCCATTACTACTCAGGATCATGTTATTCTTTTTTTTTTTTTTGACAATGTTTGTTTTGTCTTGTTTTTTGATGATGATGGATAGTACATTCAACCCTTGGAGGTTAACCTGAGATTATTTTTTTTTATTTAATTTTTTTTTGCTTAAAATATGCTTTTTTGATGTAATGTTGGATGACAGTTCTCTCTTGTGGTCATACCTTTAATGTCTCTGTATTACTATGTTGACAACCTGAGAATTAGCTTTGTTCCAATAATACGTCTGTTCCTACCAGATTTTGTTTGTTTTCCAATAAAAATATTGAAATATAAAGGTTAAAATTGATCACATAAACAACATGCAACACAAGACATGTTTAAACATGTCTTGTGTTGCATGTTGTTTATGTGATCAATTTTAACCTTTATAATAAAGACTTAGTTTTGTATGGGAATGAAAATGGTCACACATTTCTGCTCATAGCTCTTTCTCTCTCTTTCTCCACCCCTCCACCCCACTGGGAAACTAGAATGGTTAACCCTAGAGGGTGTCTAATAGACTAGGTAGGTTTACCAATAGAATTTATTGAGTGGGACGGCTGGGGTTGAGCCGATATCCACCCTGTTGTTGGAGTATGTGTGGTAAATCTAGCTTTCCCCAAGGTATTGGCTATACTGTTAACTTCTTAAAGCAGTGTGACAGTGTACTTACTTGCACAGAAATGGGCAGCACAGTGGTGTAGTGGTTAGCACTCAAGTTGAACTGGATGGACTGATGTCTTTATTCAATCTTACCAACTATGTAAGAAAAACAACAGGTAGAGCTTCAGATAGTCTTGCACATTGTAAAACCTATTACATAATATCTCAGCAGTGCAGATCCTTTTCCACAACAGTACAGAACTTCTCAGTTTGGTACTTATTTTACTAGGGGCCTACTCCCTAGCGCCAGAAAGAGACTTACAGCACCCACAATCTCTAGTCCATATCTTTGGTGTAAAAAGCATGACTCCACTTTCCTCATTTTCCAATTTTATGGTAGCCCTTTACTTCCCTGCAGGTGTTACACCACCCAACTACACCTTTATCCAGGAGTTTCCTAGCCTTACAGGAAAAACAGAATTCTGCTTCTACTGGTCTCAATTCATTGCTTTTCTCTACTCAACTCCCGTAGCCATCTGCTTATATATCATATGCTCAGAAATAATCTAGCCCCACTTGGGGCATAATGGCACAACAAATTGGTCCAACTGTACCAATCCACAACCAAGTTCTTGGCGGTCTAGCAATGTAGTCAGGTGTTAAAGAGAGTGACAAGCTCTCTCTACATCGTCTTGGCAGACGTCATTTTCCCAAGACCACATTCTTTCACAATTAAAGTAGTAATAAACCCCCAGAACTTTTTGCACACAATAAAATCAATATTTATCAGTAAACTGTTTGTAAAAAATTCTTACCCCAGCACTTGCAGTTTATAACCTTCAAAACTGCTGTCCTCTCTGTGCTGCTTCTCTGGACTTCTGGACATCACAGGAAAGAGTTAGCAGTGGACAGTGCATTCTTAAGTCAGTCTGTTAGTTTGAAGGGAAGGCCAGGGGCAAAAAAACGCCTTGCCATCTTACGCTATGGTGCTGTGTGTTTCTATTGATGCACACAGTGTAGGGAGACACAACTCTAGTCCCTGTATGCAAGGGGGGATCCATAGAACTCTGCAAGGGGAAGGAACCACCCTGAAACATGAAACCCGCTACAACAGTCATAGCACCAGATTAAACTGGAACGCAGGCAAAGGTTAAAAGATAAATAAACTGCATACTACGTAGGTGATTAAATTAGCTACTGAAAGCACTTAAAAAACTAAGGGATTAAAAATCACTTTAACTTTACCCTCAGAGGTACCATGTGCATATTAGTCATCTCCCTAGAATGGGTACTCATTCTTAGTACTGATAATCCAGCAGCCAGTATAGAGTACATAATATCCTTTACTCATCCTTTACTTTAGTGGTCAATAACCCTGTCCTCAGGGCCCACTAACAGGCCAGGTTTGCAAGATAACTGAAATACATCACAGGTGATATCATTTGCTACTCAGTGATTACAGTATTCTAGTCTGCATCTCCCCAAGGTAATACATAAAACCTGGCCTGTTAGTAGGCCCTGAAGACAGGGTTGATGACCACTGCTTTACTTGACATCCAGAAGTGCCTGTAGGAACTACAACAGACAACCCGCCAATGCACTGGTTCTTAAACGTTTTTGAGTCATGGCCCCCTTTACAAATCTAATGAAAGCTGTGGACATATTCACATAAAACACAATTTTGTATTCAATGAATATATGTACTTTTCCACATTTTGTTATGTTACAGCCTTAATCCAAAATTGATTAAATTCATTTGTTTCCTCAAAATTCTACAAACAATACCCAATAATGACAAAGGAAAGGCATTTGTTTGAAATATTTGCAAATTTATTAAATATAAAAAACAAAAAAAATCACATGTACATAAGTATTTACATCCTTTGCCATGACACTCAAAATTGAGCTCAGGGGCATCCCGTTTCCACTGATCATCCTTGAGATGTCTCTATAACTTGATAGAAATCCACCTGTGGTAAATTCAGTTGATTGGACATGATTTGAAAAGGCACACACCTGTCTATATAAGGTCCCACAGTTAACAGTGCATGTCAGAGCACAAACCAGGCCACGAAGTCCAAGGAATTGTATGTAGACCTCTGAGACAGGATTCTATTGAGGCACAGATCTGAGAAAGGGTACAGAAAAGTTTGTGCAGCAAGTTCCAATGAGCACAGTGGCCTCCATCATCCGTAAATGGAAGAAGTTTGGAACCACCAGGACTCTTCCTAGAGTGGGCCACCTGGCCTAAATGCTCAACTGGGGGAGAAGGGCCTTAGTCAGGGAGGTGACCAAGAACCCGATGGTACCTCTGACAAGGTTCCAGTATTTCTCTGTGGAGTGAGGAGAACCTTTGAGAAGAACAACCATCTCTGCAGCACTCCACCAATCAGGCCTGCATGGTAGAGTGGCCAGAAGGAAGCCACTTAGTAAAAGGATCCAGCCTGCCTGGAATTTGCCAAAAGGCACCTGAAGGACTCTCAGACCATGAGAAAAATCTTCAGTTTCTGGTCTGATGAAACAAAGATCGAACACTTTGGCCTGAATGGCAACTGTCAAGTCTAGAGGAAACCAGGCACTGCTTATCATCTGGCCAATATCATCCCTACAGTGAAGCATGGTGGTGGCAGCATCATACTGTGGGGATGTTTTTCAGAGGCAGGAACTGGGAAACTAGTCAAGATCGAGGGAAAGATTAATGCAGCAATGTACAGAGGCATCCTTGATGAAAACCTGCTTCAGAGCACTCTGGACCTCAGACTGGGGCGACCCTAAGTACACAGCCAAGAAAACAAAGAAATGGCTACAGGACAACTCCAAGAGTGGCTCGGCCAGAGCCCAGACTTGAACCTGATTGAACCTCTCTGGAGAGATATAAAAACTTCTGTGTACCGACGCTCCCCATCCAACCTGATGGAGCTTGAGAGGTCCTGCAAAGAAGAATGGGAGAAACTGCCCAAAAATAAGTGTACCAAGCTTGTAGAATCATACTCAGACTTGAGGCTGTAATAATGAATTGAGGAAAATAATGAATCTAATATATTTTGGAATAAGGCTGTAACCTAACAAAATGTGGAAAAAGTGAAGTGCTGTGAATACTTTCCGGATGCACTGTATATGACATACACAAAGTTAGAATAAGGTAAACAATTATAACAAAAAACTCACTCCTTTTCATGCAAAAAGTAATCGCCACTCTACTGCTACAAGAAAATGAGAATTAGCACTTGCTATTATGAAGTGGCACCAGATGGTGGTTGTGCAGAGAACAGCGAGTCAAGGATTCTTAGTGGTCAGTGCTATAAGCAGTGGCAAGGTTCTTTAATTCCTTTCAGTGGGAAACCATTGATTGGTGCAAAGGGGAGCTTTATGCCGCGTACACACGATCAGATTGTCCGGCGTACTTAGTCCGCCGAAAACGCATTTCAGCGGACAATTCGATCGTGTGTGGACTTCAGCGGACTTTTCCAGTGTGAAGTCCGGCGGACTAAGAAAGTATTTTTGAACTCCAATCTTCCCGTCGGACTTGGGTTTCAGCGGACAATACGTTCGTCAGTATGCTAGTACGGCGGACTAAGAATGACGCATGCTCAGAAGCAAGTACGAAAAAGGAAGCTATGGCTACTGGCTATTGAACTTCCTTTTTCTAGTCCCGTCGTACGTGCTGTACGTCATCGCGCAAGTCCGCCAGACTATCCACCAGGATTGTATGTCGGACTAAGTACGCCAGACAATTCGATCGTGTGTACGCGGCATTATAATGAATGTAAATGTTATTTTTTATCTGACCCTCATGGACCCCCTGAAAGCGATTCATGGACCACTTAGTGTTGGTTCACACTAACGTGACTTGAGTGGTAAGCACATTATATTCAATGGTGCCCATTCTCATCAATACGACTCAGCATGGTGGGAATTTTAGGAAGAGGTTCCTGTGCTACTTTGGTGCGATTTACAGTGTGATTTGTCCCCATAGAATACACAAAGTCTCATCAATTTTGCACTACATAACTGCACTGAAAAAATTGTGTCAAAAATGCATTGCAGCAGTGTGAACCGAGCCTTAGGGGTCCGTAGACCCCAGGTTACGAACCCCTGATCTAGATGTACAACAATAAAATCCTTACATCCTGCAGACTGCCCACTTATAAAGCCTGGTACGCATGGGCCAAATATCAGCTGGTATCGTCCCGTGTGTACATCAGCTTGTCCGACAGAAGCTGGCTAAATGCCTGGCTTTTAATAGAATGGGCATGCTCGAGAACCAGCATCCAATTGGCATCTGATCAGCTCTGGCTGCGAGCGCAGACTGGTGTGTTCTGGCAGGGGTGCATTCCCCCTGTCAAAACACAATAGGTCAGCGGGGAGAGTGCTGTACTAACATTGCATAGTTAGTACAGTGAGCTCCTTCCAAATTAATCAGTGTTTTTTTTTTCGGCTCACTATGTATACCAAGCTTAAAGAGGAGCTCCAGTCTCCCCCCTAACATTAAGTCAGCAGCTACAAATACTTTATATACTAATATACTAATATAAGGTCACCTAGATGTCCCTGGATCCAACGCTGTCCGCACATGACTCAATTCTTTAATAGGTTTTGGGTCCAGGCACCCGACATCTTGACTTGACTTCACAGCTGGCTTCCAACTGCACATGCTCGAGCTGCGCTTTGTGAATAATCCTGCAGTCTTCTGGAACATGTGATATGTCCGAGAAGGCTGCCGAGGAACAAAGGGAGGCCGAACATCCGCTTGGATCGCTGCGGGAATCAAAATCAGGTACCCACTCTCCACCCCCTAAAATAAAGTGCCAAAATTAAGGGAGGAGGAAGAGGAAGAGTCAAACGTCCCCTTTTGGAGGAAGTTCCGCTTTTAGACCCCTTTCACACTGGGGCGTTTTTCAGGCGCTTTAGCGTTAAAAAAAGCACCTGTAAAGCGCTTGAAAGAAGCCTCATCTGCAGTCCCAATGTGAAAGCCCAAGTGCTTTAAGAGCCCTTTCACAATGTCAGCGCCCGAAAAACGCTCGTAAAGCGCCGCTTAAACTAGCAGCGCTTTACCAGCGTTTTTCGAGCGTTATTGGGGCGATTTTAACCCCTGCTAGTGGCCAAATAAAGGGTTAAAAGCGCCCACAAAACGCTGCTGCCAATAGCGTTTTTCAGGCTTTTTTCAGGCGTTTTACAGGCGCTCCCCATTGATTTCAATGAGAAGGGGCGCTTTAGGAGCGTTGTATTCACCGCTCCAAAAGCGCTGCAAAGAAGCTGCTTGAAGGACTTTTTTTGACGCCCTGCCAGCGCAGCGCCTCAGTGTGAAAGCACTCGGGCTTTTACATTGGGATTGCAGTTGCAGCTTCTTTCAGGCGCTTTTTTTAACGCTAAAGCGCCTGAAAAATGCCCCAGTGTGAAAGGAATCTCGGTGTGAAAGCACTCGGGCTTTTACATTGGGATTGCAGTTGCGGCTTCTTTCAGGTGCTTTTTTTAACGCTAAAGCGCATGAAAAACGCCTGAAAAACGCCCCAGTGTGAAAGGGGTCTAAGTGTCCTAGATGGACAAGCTTATAAACGATCAGAAAAGAGATGCACATTTTTTTAAATTTACTTCATCTCTTAGTTCTGCACATCCAACCTAGTTGAGTGCTGCTGTAGAAAATGCAAGCTATTCTGTAGCTACAAATAAATAATTGGCTACATGATGAATTTAATGTTATGCTACTGAGAAATGTAACGACTGGCTGGAATGAATCTCATTAAAGCCACATTTTTTTTTATCTCTTCATAAAAAGACTATAAATATAACAAAATATAGTTTAATAACTAGAAGAGGAAAAGTTAGTATTTTATCTGAATATTAATATATTATTATAAACTGCAACTCCCTCCTCATTGGCTCACCTTTAAATAGACTATCCCCCTTCAGTCCATCATGAATGCTGCTGCCAGACTCGTACACCTTACAAACTGCAGTGTCTGCTACCCCTCTCTGCCAATCCCTCCATTGGCTGCCACTTGCCGAATGAATTAAAATTTAAAATACTAATACTTACAAAGCCACCCACAACTCTGCCCCCAGCTACATCACTAGCCTAGTCTCAAAATACCAACCTAATCGCCCACTTCGTTCCTCCCAAGACCTCCTGCTCTCTAGTTCCCTCATCACCTCCTCCCATATCCGCCTCCAGGACTTCTCCCGAGCCTCGCCCATCCTCTGGAACTCACTACCCCAATCTGTCAGACTGTCTCCAAATTTATCCACTTTTAAGCGATCCCTGAAAACTTTCCTCTTCAGAGAAGCCTATCATGTCTCCATCTAACAACTGCACTATTTTCTCCATTAGCTCATACCCCACAGCTACTACCCTTTTGTATAACTTGACCCTCCCTCCTAGATTGTAAGCTCTAACGAGCAGGGCCCTCTGAT
Organism: Lithobates pipiens; assembly: GCF_037356315.1. NCBI lineage: Eukaryota > Metazoa > Chordata > Amphibia > Anura > Ranidae > Lithobates > Lithobates pipiens. The sequence continues at coordinate 25,390,100 of NW_027507685.1, read as the reverse complement.
TCCCCGTCTTGAATTGTATTGTAATGTAATGTCTACCCTAATGTTGTAAAGCGCTGCGTAAACTGTCGGCGCTATATAAATCCTGTATAATAATAATAATAATAATATATAGCAATTTAATACACATGTTTATGTGCTTGTTGATTTCTTTTCTTTTATCATATTGGTGATTGTGATTGTTGCTTTCACTAGGGGAATTTGCTGAAAAACTTTTTTATGAAAGCTAAATCATTTTTTTTTAGGGGGGGTGGGGGAGTTGGTCAGTGAGCCGTGCCTTGGGTCTGTAACCCCAATGAGCATTCTTAGCCTTTGTACACGCGGTCGGAGTTTCCGACGGAATGTGTCCTATCGGACCGTTTTGTCGGATATTCCAACTGTGTGTGGTCTGCATCGGACTGTTTCCGTCGGAATATCCGTCGGACCAAATTTTCCAACTTGCTGGAAATATTTTCTGACAAACTGCTCCGATCGGACATACTCCGATCATGTGTAGAGAATTCCGATCGGACAAAGTGCCACGCATGCTCAGATCAAATTCCTACACCAAAGCTATTGGCTACTAGCCTGAACGTAGTCCCGTTGTAACGAAATTACGTCATCACGTTCTGAACGATCGGATTTTCCGACAACTTTGTCCGACCGTGTGTATGCAACAGTTTCGGACAAAATCCGTCGGACAAAATCCAACGGATTTGGTTGTCAGAATGTCCGACCGTGTGTACAAGGGCTAAGAATAATAATTAACTATACAATAAGTCACTTAGAGTATAGCAAGTCTGAAAAATAAGGACTTGATGTGCTTAAAAATGATGATTTATGCATGCACTTGTGTTATCATACCGCATGCTTTTAGAACTGTGTTAGAAATCAGTAAACTCAATATCTTTGAAATGAGCTTGAGTCTATTTTCTCTTCAGGAAGCTCTTTTTATCTCAACTTGTCAGGCTTCAAATACATTTTAAGCTCTTTATAAATTACTTAGGAATTACATAGATTTAAGCAAGCTCTATATGTATGTTGGTTTTCATATATAAGCTGCAGATTTCTTCCTCTCTCAGCTGCAGTAAAGATGCTTATTTTTAGCATGTGTTAAGAGTACTAACTGTCCCTTGGAATAGAGCTGTTTACCAACTGCAGTCAATGTTAAAGGCCAGCGTCAAAGCTCATGGTAATGCAGGTCTGCCACCTAGAGGAAATGAGGACACATCAACTATTTATGTTGCAGAGTTTCTAACCAATGTGCCTTCTACCAGCAGAGCAGTGTCATATTTTATTCATTTAGTATTCCTATTTCATAAAGAGCAATACAGAGTTTCTACAGCACACACCACTCTATTTTTTTTTTTTTTTTTTTGCATGAATACAATGTCCTTTCAAAAATAATATTAAAAATAATATATATATATATATATATATATATATATATATATATATATATATATATATATATATATATTAATAATAAATAAATAAATAATAATAATAATAATAAATTAATAAATAATAATAAATAAATTAATAAATTAAATAATAATTAATAAATTAATAATATAAAAATAAACAAAACCTTCTCTCTCATTCCACTTGTTGACATAGATCACATGCTCTTCGGTCAGCTTTACCCCTTTTGGGCACCCAATTGAATTATCTAAACATGGGACGTTATGAAGAATGAATTTATTATGATCAGGACTAGGGTTGCCACCTTTTCATTAAGTCAAACCTGAACACATTAGTGGCACACAGCATTTTTTATTTTATTTTTTTATAGTATAAACATATAAACTATACATATATTTAGCAATTAAATAACATTTCTAATCATATGAAGTTAATCACAAGTGTTCCCCTTTCACATTAGAGTCCACAAAGTTGCCCTTTTACATCCGAATCCACAGAGTTCCCCTTTTACATCTGAACTCGAATAGTTCCCTTACAATGTAAGGGGAGACTCTGCAGTCTCATATGTAAGGAAGAACTCTGGGGACTCTAACATAAGGGATGCTCTGAGAACCCTGATCTAAGGGGGGAACACTGACAACTCTGATGTAAGAGGCAACACTGTGGCCTCTGGTGTAAAGGGGAACTCTGATGTAAAGGGTGCGCTGAATACCCTGATTTACATTAGTGTACTCACTCAATGGCAGGAGCGAGAAGGATAGTGAGCTCACTCATCCCTTGGCAGTCAGCACCTCTCATCCAGATGTATCTGAGGCTGGACTTCAAATTTCCGTCCCCCACTTTCCTTTTTTGAGGCACAGCGCTGGGGATTGGAGTGTGGGCAGACAAAGAGGGGTAGGGGCCGGACAGAGAGGTGCAGATCGAGCCCTCTCTCCTCTCCTGTCTGTGTGTGTGTGGGGGGGGGAGGGGGAGGAGGGGTAATCATTAGTGCTGGCTTTGGGCAGTGTGAAAGAGAGTGTAAGGCCGCGTACACACGCGCGGACTGTTTGCCCAACTTTGTCCGTCCAACAGTTTCGGCAAACAGTCCGCTCAAACTTAGCATGGACGGACATGGCCACACACGACGGACGAACAGTTTGCTGAAACCGTGCGCGATGACGTGAACGGCACGTACGACGGGACGAAAAATACGACGTCCTATACACTGCATTATAGCTTTCGGCGTGAAAATCCTTTCTGAGCATGCGCGCAACTTTGTTTGACGAACAAGCCTACACACGAGCGGACTGTTCGCTGAAACAAGGTTTCAGCGGACAGTTTTACGGAATTTCCGAAAAACCTTGTCCGTCCAACTGTCCGCTGAAACTGTCCGCTGAAAGCCCACACACGAGCGGACTGTCCGCCCAAACACTGTTCAGCGGACAAAGTTGGACGAACAGTCCGCCCGTGTGTACGCGGCCTTACAGACACTCTCGGCTTAGACAACTGCAGCCAGCAACCCTGCTGTGAAGCCATAGTCCAGTCTGAATCATGTGTCCGGGTTTCAGGCAGTTTGAAACCCGGACACATGATTCCAAACCCGAACTGTCCGGGTGAATCCTGGACAGGTGGCAACCCTAATCAGGACACACTCCAGAACCATGGACTCAAATATAGATACTCATGAACTAGTTCCTTTACGGAAATTAAACATAATCTTACTAAACTACTTTCATTTCCTCAGTATTGCTCCTGAGACCATATAATTATCTGCAAATCTTAAAATTTTTCAACAGCTAACACTACTCCATTTTCAGCTTGAAAAAGTTGTATTGTTATCATATCTCTTTGTCATTCGGTCCTTTTTTTGTGTTTTACGCCAGTAGTATATAGCCTGACAAAGATCGTTAAAGCCCAACTTGGGGAAACTTAAAAACAATCCCTTGCTTTGCCTGTTCTGACACAAAGTGTCCGCCTATCGGATAGTGTCCAGGCCGTACTGCGCAGGCGCAACTCTTGCGCAGTGCGGAGGACAAGGAGACTCCAAAAGTCTCTGAAGAAGAACGGCGCCTGCGCACTGAGTCCAGGTTGAAGCCCCACCATCCAAGTGGACATATGGTTTCTCATAGTAACAGGGCCCTTTGCGGGATCGCTTCGCTCGCCATGCTTCGGGCGCGGCCTCGCTTGCCACGCTTCAGGCGCGGTCTTGCTTCGCTTGGCTATTTTATACTCTAACTCTATGTCCACTTGGATGGTGGGGCTTGAACCTGGACTCACTGCGCAGGCGCCGTTTATGTTTGGAGATGTTCGGTTTCTCCTTGTCCCCCGTACTGTGCAAGCGCAGTACAGGGCGGATACTATGTTATGGGGGACACTATCTGATACATCACCTGCACTGAAAGAATTATTTGCTTGTTTTGGTTTAGAGGGGAAAAATGTACTTATCTGATCCTCCGCTCCTTCCAACAGCCAGGGGTAGATCCAGAGTCTAGTCTCGGGAGGGGCACTGCCAGAAAATCGTTTTTTTTTGCAGGCAATTTATCGGGGAAATGGGTGGTATTGGCACTTCAATCATCCTGGCACCATGGTTGTTATGGTGTCAGAATGATTGAAGCGCATTATTTCTATTATTACATTGTTATATAAAATGAAATAGTTCAACTCACCATAATGCAGAATCAGTGGGAGCCCTGAGTGTGTCACTTACCACTGTCGCCTGCCACCAGATGCAAATTGTCACTTGCCACAAGTTGCAGATTGTCACTTGCCATGTCACCTGTCACACGTTGCGGATTGTCATTTGCCATGTCACTTGTCTCCAGATGCAGATTGTCACTTGCCACAAGTTGCATATTGTCACTTTCCACGTCACCTGCCACATGTCACGTGTTGCTGATTGTCACTTACCACGTCGCCTGTCACCAGATGCAGATTGTCACTTGCCATGTCACCTGCCACAAGTTGCGCATTGTCACTTGCCACGTCGTCTGCCACACATTACGGATTGCCACTTGTCACGTCGCCTGTTACCAGATGCAGATTGTCACTTGCCACGTCACCACCAGTTGCAGATTCTCACTTGCCACGTCACCTGTCACCAGATGCAGATTGTCAATGCTGATTGGCCAGCCTCTCACGCACCTGCTGACTGGCCCGCCCGCTCACCCACCGAGCCGCCCACCTGCTCACTCACCCGCCCGCTGAGCTGCCCGCCAGCCGCCGATCACTCACCCACCCCCTGAGCTGCCGAGAAGCTTATTATAAGCATTTTACAGCTTCAGCATTTTTGATTAGCCAATAGAAAGCACTAGGGGGAAGAGAGGTGGAGGAGATTAGGGGTAGAGAGCTGCTGTTTGAGCAGAAAACACGTGACAAAATGCTCGTAAAATCACGCATTTTCAGGCATTTCTGTTGAAGTCTTTGTAACCAAATACAAGTGTAATTTGCCAAAAAGCTCATGTACTTTTTTGAGCAACAGGCGTTCTGCTTCAGAACACTCATGTGTGATCAGGGGCCATTGAAATGAATGGGATTTGGCTTGTTGAGTGTTTTAGAGCTACAAGCTTAAAGCAGAAAATCACTCAGGTGTGAACGGGACCTAAACAAAATGAGCAATTAACCCTTGCGTTGCTGGTGCAGCTACACTGCAAGGAATCACTTTTTAAATTTTCCTGGAATTGGGTTTAAAAGTATATCTAATGGAATTTTTTTTTTTCATTCCATTTTGAATAGAATAGGGGGAAGTTACAACCATTGTCACTTTTTTTTCTGCTATCCATATCCCATTGGGGAAATTTTCCTTCGTTACCTGTCCTGAAGACTCAACAGAAAGTGAGAATACTTGCTTTTGACCTATTACGGAAGGTCAATCCTGCTTGCGGCTCATAACCCTGCCAGGGCTTTTGTATCCTTCCAGGAAACGAGTAGCCGTAATAACGAGATCCAACACTTTAAAGGTACTCGGAACCCAGAAAGGATAAAACTCACCATAGTATAAAATCCTTTGTATATTTATTAGAAATAAAATGGCTGCACTTACATCATATAACTTGGAATCACACATGTAACAAAAAGCTGGCCGGCTCAAAACTGCAGCCCGTCCTTCCGGGAATTGCGTACGCGGTGATGTCAGCACGTCCCTGTGACTCCCAGAGTCTGCACGTATTTCAGAGCTGGGGGCTCCATTCCATTGCTGGCATGTCCTCAGCTATGTTCTCCACTGCTCTACGGCTCCTGGAATGTCTGCTGCCCACCACCTCTCCAGCTCTTTCTCATTCAAGACATCTTGAATTATTATTATTACGTTATTTGATGTAAGTGCAGTCTTTTTATTTCTAATAAATATACTATATTTTATACTATGGTGAGTCTTTTCTGAGGGATCCTATATGATCGAGAACCTTTAAAGTGGTGGATCTCGTTATTACGGCTACTTGTTTCCTGGAAGGATAAAAAGGCCCTGGCTGGGTTATGAGCCGAAAGCGGGATTGACCTTCGGTAATAGGAGGTCAACGCATTTTGGTAAGCGAGCAATCTTTAAAGTGGAGGTTTACATTCAAGACTACACAATTTTAGGTGACGGATGGTGCACTTATTATTGGATGGACTTTGTCACTATATGGATTTTTTTCAGCAGCTTTATAGGAGAAGAATTTTGTGCTTTGTGTGTGTCTCACGGGAAAGTTGCTGCTGTATTGTTTCTTATAAAAGAATAGCGCAGTTTTTTATTTTATACTTAGAACGTGAAAATAGATTTCCAATGTGAGGGATATCCCCTCTTATATTCCTGTTCTAGTGGAAACTCAAAATTTCGAATTTACCATTACTTTCATTCCCAGTGACACTGGTGATCAGGAAAGAGGGGATCTCCCTAATGTGGGCCACAGCAATAAAAATCTGACAGTGGTTCTAACCCTTCAGCGCTCCAAATCTAACAACATTTTTACCTTTAGTTGTGCTTAAACATGTTTCGAGCGCTTTCACCATTACATTTTTGAGTTTCCTTTTTTAGGGGTACAGTATCAGTTAGACCAGTTCTCAAGAGATGTTTATAGACACCTGCATCTACTATATTTGGTATAATAGTACTGTCTTACCTTTCAGAGATTATTTGATTTTGAATTATTATTCTTTCTTTGTCAGAGCCAGCTGATTGCCAAGCTGTCCTATCTCCTGCAATGATAACGGAAATGTATAAAACAGATATGAAACAAAGGTACTTTCAGAATTACATGAAAGAAAAATAAAGACTTTGGTAAAACAGAACTCTACGCAGATGTAACTGACAACCATTATTGCAGCTTTGTAATCATTAATACATAATTACATTTTTTGTAAAATGTAAGTACCTGAATTTGACCTGGTGTCAGTCTTCAAGTCTCTATATAGCAGAGCTGGGATGAGAAGACTATACAAGGAGCCAATTAGTTTATGTACTGGTAAGAAGTCTGCTGATAAGAAAAGAATGGAGAGTGAGAGAGGTGAGCTCATCACTGTGCTGCTTCTACTTTCACTTTCCAGTAACAAGCTGGGACGGTGTAGGGAGACCTGGGCTCTGGGGAAGTGGGCTGAATGATGCTGAAAGATTGGAAAATAAACTGCGCTACAGTATTTACTATATGGGTGATCTGAATGATGCTGGCAATCAGACCAAGGGCATCTAGCTATCTCTTTCTAGCTACAGCTCTCTCTAATGTAAGTGAATATTGCAGCAAAAGATAGTTTTGTTACTCATCTTTTAGGCCCCATTTGTACATTAGCAAAACTGGAATGTGCTCGCATTTTTTGTATGTTTTTCATGCATTAATGCATTTCACTCCAAGGGCAGCCCATTCACTTGAAAGGGCTGCCCTATGCATGACAAACACCCTAAAGGAGCTCCAGAACCTTTTTAATTTGTGTTTTGAAGTGTTTGTAGCACGTTTTGTCATGCGACAAACTCTGCTACCTGCGCTTGGGGTGCCATTAACAATAAATTTAACTGATTGATTTAATTTCCTTTGGCAGTCAGTTATCAGCCCTGAATTCAGGGAGAAGAAAGGTAGGCTTTCATTGACTTACAGCCTGACAATGACCCAACATTTCTGTTATTACAGGAAGAAAATACAAGTGAATAACTTCATAGCCCTGTACTATCCCTGAGTAATAAGGCTGCAGTTATAACAACTTGTAGACAACACAACTAGTGGAGCTTCAGGTTTTTCCATTGCTCATTGTTGCTTGGTGTTTTTCAAACTTCAGGCTTTCTGATTAGTGTTCAATCTAAAACTGAACAACCTGTATGTTAAAAATGGCTGAATTCACATGAATAAATGGGTTTAAGGGGAGCAAATCATAAAAGTATGTTATATAATGGTATCAGCCAAATGATCAGACCAGTGGTGATATGCAATTTCTACTTTACTAAACAATGGAGGTCAACATAACATTGCATAGGAGATATCATATGAACAGAGAAGTGCATTACAGAACATTAGTATTAACAGTGGTGAAAAAGGAACTGAAGAAATGAGAACAATACTACAAATGGTCCACTAGATAGCACTAGAGTTCCTGAGTTCAGGTCAGCTTCTGAACGGGGAAAGAAGACAAGGTTTCTCACATGTCCACCATATGAAGGAAGGTTTTGGAAAGCTCATGGCTTTGTGCATCTGTGACTGGCACAGGCTTCATCTTGGCACTGCTGCTGCTGTCTTCGGTCAGGAGGTTCTGGTGGCTGAAGATAGGGCCACTCCACTGCATGCACAGCCTCTCCACACAGACTGTAGCAAAGTCCTCTCCAGTGACTGGGGCTTACATAGATGCTGTGTGCTCTTGTGTTCACTGCTGGTCGCCCGCATGCCAGACTTAACAGGGGAGAACCCAGCATCTGGTGACAGTTCACTTGCCCTACTGTCCCATCAGACAGGGTCTCTCTGAGCACAAGAAGCAGGGAGGAGCTGGGATTTATATCCCCTGAGTGTGTCCAAGAGCTCAGGGGATGCTGGGAGCAGACCAGAGGATTTTTGGAGTTAAAATTAAAGGGACTTGCACCTGACTGTGGATAAACGGTCACTCTGTCACAATTCCAGGCAAGTTTACAGACCATACAAAGTCTTCTTGCGCAAAGCGTTCAGGTGGTTTCCCAAAGTTAGGCCTCTGGGAGCATCGCAAGGGTTGAGTTCCAGGCTCTCCTCTGCGAACAGGCGATGGCACATCCTCACTTTCAGGTATTTCATCAAGCCTCTCGGGACAACTCAAGGGCTGAGTTTCAGGTTCTTCTTCAGGACCAGTCAAAGGCACATGCTCACTTTCAGGCATTTCAGTAGACAGTGGGCCAGAGGTCTCCACAGTGGGAATAAGAACCTGAGCCGGGCAATCATTGGAACGAATGGGACTGTCTGAACCTGCACATTCTTCTGCAGGCCTTGGAGATAGTAATGAGGGAACAGGGAGTAAGCACCATTGATTCTCTAATGGTGGTGCCACTGGTGTCTCTGGAACCTGCTCTTCTGGTCCTCTAGATCAGGTCTCAGGAATCTCTCCATAGTTTCTAATGGGCTTAAGTAACCTGAGGTGTAGCCTTCTAGGCTTGTGTTGGGCACCTTCTTTCTGGATGTCATAGACTGGCACTCTTGGAATGGGTTGCTGTAACACAACTCCAGGCACTTCCTCCCATGGAGTTTGTAGCTTTTCCTGCTGATGTGCACCTTTTCGCCGAATCAGGACCCTGTCTCTAGGTTTCAGATAATAGACCTCTTTTCTTGACTCATCTTGTTCCACTCAAGTTCGATCCTTAATAAACTTGTACTTCTGACAGCTGTCGCCTCCACTCTTGAATCTAAGATGCTGGAGTATACTCTAGTTCTTCAGTGGGGAGAACACCCCATAGGTCTTTGAGGCCTCCAAGAGTGCGACCAAACATAACGTGGAAAGGGGAGCAACCTCTCGCTGAGTGCACTGTATGGTTATACTTTCAGACCACTTCAGCCAAGTAATGGGTCCATCTGGTTCTTTTCACATGGGCCAGTCCTCTCAACAATTGTATCAGGGCATGATTAAATCTCTCACATGCTTCGTTACCCTGTGGGTGGTATGGGGTCGTATGTATCTTCTTGACACCTAAGGAGCGACACCACTCCTGAAAGAACACACTTTGAATGCAGGGACCTTGATACGAATGTATCTTCTGAGGACAGCCATAAGGGAGACAGAAGTGCTTCCATACTGGTTGAGCTGCAGTCTTTGCACAAGTTAGCACGGCTACTGCAAACTTGGTGAAGTGGTCCACCATAACATGGACATGGCGATATCCATCACCTGACATGTCCAAGGTAAGGAAGTCAACTATTAGTACTTCCAATGGGGCAGATGTGCTCCAAGTCATGGGAGGCACTTGGGCTTCAGCCCCCTTCATCACTGAGCATACCGCACAGCGCTGACATACTTGCTCAATCAACTGGAAGAGCCCCACACACATGGCTTGAACCAGGCAAATGTCTTGTGTACACCCCAATGTCCTCCTTCCACATGAAATCTGCCACTGCCTCTATGACCTGCCAGGTTACTGATGAGTCATGGGGGAACATTATCCTGCAATACAATACGACATCTCTCAAGATGAGATGGGACCACTAAGTCAACATTTTCTGTGTGTCTGGTAACAGTTCTGACCTTTCTCTTTTACTAGGCCACTGCCGTAGCTGCACTGCCTCTTTTATTGTGGCAATCACTGGATCATCCTTCTGCGTTTCTGCCCCATTGTACTCTTCAAATATGTGGATGAGGTCCACCCGTGGTCTACTCTTAGGTCTTGCCCCCATTAAGGGTGAAATCTCTTCTTCTTCAGCCTCCTCATCCACATCTTGCTGTGGTTGTACGGAAAGGTACCATGATAGGGCATCGGCCACCTGATTGCCTTTTCCTGGGTGGTAATGCAGGGACAAGTCAAACTTTGCTAGACATGCCACCCATCTTTGTTCCAGCGCACCGAGTTTGGCTGTCTGGAGATTTACTAATGGGTTGTTATCCATCCAGACTTCAAACTTAGCCCCTGTGAGATACTCTGCAAAACATTCTGTGACGGCCCACAACAATGCTAACAGTTCCAGCTTGAAGGAGCTGTAGTTTGCAGGGTTTCTCTCAGTTGCATGAAGGCTGTGACTGGCATAAGCAATAACCCTTTCATCACCATCCTACACTTGTGAGAGCATGGTCCCCAGGCCCTGGTTACTGGTATCAGTCCGTAGCCGAAAGGGAAGAACAAAATCAGCAAAAGCCAATACAGGAACTGACGTTAACTGCTGCTTTAAGAGGTCAAATGTTTCTTGCTGTTCCGGTCCCCATTCCATCTTCTTGTGACCCTCTTTGTCGTCTACTCCTTTTAGTAATTTCTGAAGTGGAGCAACATGATTGGCATAGTGCTTGATGAACTGTCGATAGTACCCTGCTAACCCTAGGGGGTCTCTAGCTGCAGTCACAGTTGTTGGGGCGTTCCACTCCTGCATGACCTTGATCTTCTCTGGGTTGAGAAACACTTCTTGTTTGGATATGACATGTCCTAGATATTGGATTTCATGTTTGAACAGATGCCATTTCTTTTGTTTAAACTTCAACCCATACTGGTATAGCCGGGCTAACACAGCATCTAGGCGGACAAGGTGCTCTTCAACGTTAGCAGAGAACACCATCATATCATCTAGATAAATCAGGATGTTATCTAAGTTGATGTCTTCCAGACAATGTTTCATTGTCCCATGGTAGGTAGCCTGTGCATCCTTTTGAACTGTCTTAGTCCCATAGGAGAAATGAAAGTAGTTTTGGGGCGATCTGCTTTGGCGACAGGGATCTGCCAATGCCCACTGGAACGGTCAAGCGTAGAGAAAAAAACTTGGCTTTCCCTAGGGCTGCTAGGGACTCTTCAATTCGTGGCAGAGGATAGGCATCTCCGGTAGTGACAGCATTCAAACATCTATAATCTACACAGAAATGGAGGGGGCCATCTTTTTTCTGCACTGAGACGATGGGAGCCACTCATGGGCTCTTTTATGCCTTGTTAAATCATTTTTTCCAACATCTGCTTGACTTCCTGATAAAGGTGATGGGGTATGTTTCTGTGGTGCTACCGGATGGGTGGACTAAAGGGACCTGCAACTGACTGTAGATAAAGGGGCACTCTGCCACAGGTATGTTATTCTCTCCTACCAGTTTTAATATGTTTTGAGTCAATGACCTGGAACAAATGTGCAGTTTAGGGAAGCCAAGGAAAAGTCTGAAGTTCGTATCCGCATACTTGTTATGGGCTAGTGATGTATTGTATTGAAGCAAGTTAGTATGACAGCCTAGCAAATGGCATTTTCACAAGGTGAGGGTCAGTTCTTTTTCCAGATTTCCATTAAGCTGAGCACATTCCAACATATTTCTGCAAAAAGCTTTTAATAGAATGCAGTTTTTTGTACTTTGGATATACTGTATGCCAAATGCTATTATAAGGTGCTATTATAAGGTATGCAAATTTGCAGGACATGAGATCAATAAGAACAGGGTCCCTAAAAGTAAACCTGTGTAATACTGGATGCAAGACAATGTGATGCTTCATGATATATGGGCCACACATGGGTTTACTTTATGGATTTTGTAAATCAATGCGCTTGAACACAGTGAGAAATGTCATCTCTTTAATAGTTTATGAATTGTCATGAACTGAAATGCCTATTGTTAGCTAGAAAAAAAATAGAAAATAAGGTGAAAGATGTGGATTTGTCACCATGTATCAAATGGTCATGTCATGTTTCAGATGTCTTGATATTACTAAGACTGGCTATACACTTTCAGAGCTTTTGTTTATGTAGCACTACCCTTTGAGGAGTTGCTGGTTGTATTGTGTTTTTCTGCCCTTGAGAGAATGATCTGCCTTAAAGTGTTACTAAACTCACAACAGTAAAATCAGTCTGTATATGCAGCATAATATGTTTTTTATACTCACTGTGGAACTTAAGGGGTTAATCCTCTACATTGTGTAAAAAGGCTGTTATATCCTGTATGCACAGATCCTTCCCTCCCTGCACTGTCTATCTGTGGAAGGCCAGCTAACACAGGCAGAGTAGCCGACCTGCACATGCTCAGTTGTGTCTTTTATGCTGGAAAGCACATTTACTTGTTGATCAGAGCTAGCCAGGTCACGTGATATTGACATCACACATGTGGGCGTGTATACAGGCTGCAGTGGAAATCTCCTCCTTCCTAAACTCTCAGCACTGGAGAAACTCTGCTGTTTATCATGTAACCATGGCATACAGACCATCCAAAAAAAAAAAAAAAATTATTTTCATATTGCTGGGTTTCGTAACACTTTAAGCTCTGTCACTTACCTATACACCTTTGGATGCTTAAAATATTTATTGGGCCATGCTTCCTGCAACAGTTAATTACAACTGCAGATAGTAACACAGTGGGGGTTATTTACGAAAGGCAAATCCACTTTGCACTACAAGTGAAAACTACAAGTGCAAAGTTCACTTGCAATTGCACTGAAAGTGCACTAATGCCCCGTACACACGAGCGGACTTAAGTCCGACAGACTTCCAAAGGAGTTCCGTCGGAGTTCTGCTGGAATTCCGACGGAGTTCTGACAGACTTTTCGGCCGAACGGACTTGGCCACACACAATCACACTAAACTCCGACGGATTCGAACGTGATGACGTACGACCCGACTCGAATAAGGAAGTTCATAGCCAGTAGCCAATAGCTGCCCTAGCGTCGGTTTTAGTCCGTCGGAGTAGCATACACACGAGCGGAGTTTTCGAAGGGGACCGGGTCCGGTGGAGTTCCTTCGGGAAAATTTGAAGCATGTTCCATATTCTAAAGTCCGTCAGACTTTGGTGAATCAAAAGTCCGTTGCAGCCCACACACGATCGGATAGTCTGACGGACTCGGTCCTTCGGACTTTGGATGTTGAAAAGTCCGCTCGTGTGTACGCGGCATTAGAAGTGCAGTTGCTGTAAATCTGAGGGGTAGATCTGAAATGAGGGGAAGCTCTGCTGATTTTATTATCCAACCATGTGCAAGCTAAAATGCCGTTTTTTATTTTCCTTGCATGTCTCCCTCAGAATTACAACGACTGCACTTTCAGTGCAATTTCAAGTGCACTTTGCACTTGTAGTTTGCACCTGTAGTGCAAAGTGGATATGCCTTTAGTAAATACATGCAAACCCTAAAGATTTTGAATCACAGAAATAAAAATGTAAAAAGACCTAAACTATGAGCAGTTTACCTCTAAACAGAGTCTAACTGATATGAAAAGTCCCTATCTGCTCCAATGGCCAGTGGACTAGATTCAGTCCCTACCAACGCTGGGGCCCTCTCTCTAACAGGAAATAAATTGTAATCCAACAAGAGCCTTCCTTTCTGCCCCTAATGGCAGAATACAATCATAGGTAAAAATTTGCAACCTGAGCAAATTAAGTATAAGCTGCGTTGGTCAACTGGCCTGTCTCCATTCTGGAGTTCTGGCTAACTCCTGGCGAGAGATTACACTCCATTTCCTAAGTTCCCCGTCCTGCAGCTGGTGGTGAATAGGGCTGTGACTGTCTCTTTCCCTGGAATCCCAGATGGCAGTCTCTCTGTGAGAATGTGGTAGAGCAATCCAGACTGCAACTCTTCTCCTAATGCAGCCACATGGTCCTGAGCAGATTTGCAGTGTAGTCCCTCTCTCCCCTCTACACCTGAACATGTCTCTCCTTGCTTGATTGCTAGGGGCAGGCTTTATGTGTCAGGCTGCAGTGACTTTCTAGAGACTGTTTTTCAAAAACATGGCTGTCACCCCTCCATGCTTGGGGAAAATTTCACTTTAAACACTGTTCACCAATGCAAGGGAAAGTGGAAAGGAGTGCACTGCAGCAAAGAGGAATGTTCTGCAAACAGGCTAAAGCAGTACCAAACCAGATTGCACACTCCCCTCATCTAAAGTTTTACTAAACTCTTTTACATTTTTCAGCAAACATAGCAGACAAAGAAAATTCCCACCAAGGTGAGATGGGAAGCAAGCTAGGAGCATACTTCACAGGTGGCATGATGGGTAGCACCCGAGCATCAGAGGACCTGTGCACAGTGGGGATGATCTCCTCTAAAGTGTTCCAATGGGTACATTCTTGAAGATCTCCATTGATTATGAGGAAACGTATTGTTGGGGGCTTCTGGTGACATCACTTCTGGCCTGTGAAGTGCATTCTGATGCGGTGCTTCTGGTTTTTTTTTTGCTTTTCCAATAATTGTATATAAGTTCATTCATTTTTAAAGCATTTTAGCTTCATAAATAAACTACATGGTAGATTTCCTATTTTCATCCTTTACATCTGTCTGAGTACTGTGGTCTGTGAATAGAAGCGATATTGATAGAGATTTTGCATGGTAGTAAATTTGTATCAGATGAGGGTTATCTTGGATATGAAGTAAATCAATGTTGCTCCAATAATGAACAATTGGGGGACAGCCATGAGTGGAGACAAAGAAATGCCTGTTTGACTAATTTGCCAGCACTGAGTCATATACCTCTGGTGAATGTGGCAGGACTGAGAGGGAGGCATGGAGTGTTCACCACACGCAAGCAGGGATATATTGATTTTTGCACCATATTTATTGGATTTTTTTTAAGCACAAAAGCACCTTATAAGCACGGACTTAGGCCTCGTACACACGATTGGATTTTCCACAGGCAAAACCTCATCCGAAGGGCGTTGGCCAGCAACTTGTCTTGCATAGAAACGGCAAGGAATTGTCGACCAACAAACACGAACGTAGTGACGTACTACGTGGTTTTTCAGCTCTTTGGGTTCCTTCTGCTAATTTTGTGTTAGTAGAAGTTTGGTGAGTGTTGATCCATGCTTTTCATTTCGCGCTTTTCATTTTGTGCTTTTCAGTTCGTGACAAGGGACACCAGCATAGTTGTATTTTTGATCTTAAAAACTACAGGATAATGGTGTTGTGGCAACTTGCCCAAATAAAAAAAAGCATAATAATATTATTCTTGATATCACTGGAAAAAAAAGCCTTTGGAAATTAATTTGCAATAACTCAATAATCAGTATCACCAGCAAAGCAGCTTCATTATTATCCCATTAAAGAAGAAGAGAATTGTGCGCTGCATTTCGAGATTTCATAATTTGCCATGTCACGAATGTTAATTCGCCATTACGAACGCTAGTTTACAAGACCGACCTCTTCTGGCTCATTCTTGCTTCCGAGAATGCATATTTGTACTTTGGACTTTTGTCTGACGGATTTGTGTACACATGATCTGAAAATCCGACAATAGATATTTGTCCACGGAAAATTTTAAAACCTGCTATCCAACATTTGTGTGTGGAAAATCCAAAAACAATTATCCGATGGAGCGTACACAAGGTTGGATTTTCCGCCAACAGCGTGTTATCACATATTTCCCGTCAGAAAAGCCGATTGTGTCTACAAGGCTTTAGAAGAAATAGAGACATTATAAATAGATTATCACAATTTATTGTTGAATGCCATACATTTATCTTGTAAATGGATATTTTTGCACACAACAGATAGCACTGTGATTGTCAGTATAATGCTGGGGACGTGACTAGTCGTCTGCCCTGCCTGCTTTTTTTTTCTTGGGACAGCATTAAATTAACTGGTGTGACTTGAAATGCCACCAGTTACACAAATGAACTGGGGATGTTGAAGCGTGGAGTGATGAAGCACGCAGGTGTTTTCTCCTGTGCAAATATGGTGATTATACTCTATTTATAGGGGGTCTGATCGTTTGCTTTTATAGGGCATAGGAAAAGAGGAGGAACCTAACTATAAGAGTTTCCATTATTTTCAAGGAGAATAAATGTTTGAAGAATTTTAACTATTTGTGGATTTTTTGCGTCCAGGGCCACTGCCTCTAACCGCATGTAACCAACCCATGTGTGGCTACGGCATCTGTCCGTCTGTCATTGATTTGTAAAGGCTGCTCCCTCAACTGAACACAAATGACTGTGAATTTCCGGCCACATAAATACGCTCATTCATGGCGGAGTATGGCCCTCTTTGACCATGTGACTAGAAGCTGCGCCTTACATAATGGACAACTGTGTATAATATCTCAGGACAATGAAAATAAACTGTACACACAATCAAATTTCTCGTCGGAAAAACATACAACGGCTTTTCCGATGGGATTCCGCTGAAGTTTGCCTTGCATACACGCGGTCGCGCAAAAGTTTGCTGAAATTACGGCTGTCAAGAATGCGATGACATACAGCACTACGACGAGCCGAGAAAATTAAGTTCAATGCTTCCAAGCATGCCTCAAATTGTTTCTGAGCATGCATAGGAATTTTGTACATCCGAATTGCCACAGACAATCACATTTTCGGATAGGAACTTTTTGCGACCGAAAAATTGAGAGCATGCTCTCAATCTTTTGCTGGCTGGAATTCAGCCAGAAAAAGACTGATGGAGCATACACAGGAAAAACTCTCATCGGTCTTTTACAGGCCGAAATTCCATATGTACGCACCATTAGAGTATAGAAAGCAAAGAAGGAAACCCAAAATCTGAAAATGGATGTGGCCAGCAGAAAAACAGAACTTGGACATGTAGCAATTCATTTTTAAAAGACTATAAGACCTCATGCAAACTGGAAGTTTTTGCAGCTGCCCCTAGGGGCATTTGGCGTTTTTTTTTTTCCTACTTCTAAACTCTCTTGCCACCAAATGCTGCATAAAACCTATGGGGTTTATTTAATAAAGGCAAATCCACTTTGCACTACATGTATTGTACACTACCACCGTATTGTTAGGAAGGGACAGCCATACCTCAGATGGACCACAACTTTCCACAATTATTTAACCAGCACCACCTTAAAAGACCCAATAGACTCCTTGCCTGCTGCTATGACAAGAAAATAAGGTCTAAGGTCTTAGAGAGCCAATATACTCATGATTAACCAGTTGTATCTGCCACCCAATCAAAGGCCCCCAACCGTAATTACACTGGCTCAGGGACAATTAACCACGTATGTACTACCAGATCCAACCTAATTAATGCCCTGATGTTACCACAGTATTGCTAGGAAGGGACATCCATACCTCAGATGGGCCCAACCCACAATTTTCCACAGATATTTAACCAGCACCACCTTTAAATACCTAATAGACCTGCTGCTATGACAAGAAAATATGCCTGCTGCTATGACAAAAAAATAAAATAAAAGGACGAAGAAATTGAATGGCAAGTTAGCAACATAAAACTCGAAAACCCACTACAAATACCGCAGCACCATGAGAAAGTAGAAGGCTCCCCCAAACCAAAACAAACAAGGGAGGGAGGGTGGGAGAAAACTGTCTGATGCTGTGATGAGCTCTGACTGAGCTGTGGCATGATCCCCCTGTTAGCAGAGTATTGAAATCATGCTGGAAGCTTGTTGTATGCAGTAACACAGCTTTACTTTCTTGGAGAAATATCAATGCATATCTTTACAGGAACAAGGAGCATCCAAGTACATAGAGGATAGACAAACATCCTGTTATATCATAGATAACATAACTATACACTATAATACTACAGCACCATCTGCTGCTTAGATGCAGTATATAGTCAGTTTATAAGCAACTTTGCTGTTGTACTTTTCCAACTCCCCCTCCTCTCTCCCCTCTACAGGACACACCCTCTGCCTTGAACACTTCAATCTACTAAGCAGACTGCAGCATATCAAAATCACCCACTAATACTCCACCTCTTCTGCAGACCCCACTCATGCTGGCCCTCCCCCTAGTTTCACTCAGTTCCAGGCCATATACTTGACTGATGGACCTGCAGAGTGTAGAGACTCAGATTATCTATAAAACATTAAACACTTGACCAATCCCCCTCTTATAAAATGACCAGACGACACATTTTTTTTGGAGTCGAATGGCCATAGCAGCCTTTTATTACAAACCATTTAATACAACATTCATAAGAAAGTTCAATGCATATAATACAGTCAATACATAAAAAAACCAAGCTCAGTTAATGCCCGGTCTAAGGTCTTTGAAGGCCTATATACTCACAATTAACGGTTGTGTCTGCCCCCCAATCAAAGGCCCCCAGCCACAACTACACCGGCTCAGGGACAATTAACCACTTACGTCATACCAGATACAACCTAATTAATACCCCAATGTTACCACCGTATTGTTAGGAAGGGACACTCATGCCTCAGATGGGCCAAAACCACAATTATTTAACCAGCACTGCATTCAAAGACCCACTAGACCCCCTGCCACAGCACACGACCATGACACCTTATGCTGCCCCCAAACCGGAAGGCCTGATGAATACCCTCCTACAATCCTAGAATGTCATAAATCAATGCCAATGACATTGAGATGCACACCATTTCTTCTCAGATATCACCAGGTCTCATCCTCCAGCTCTCGTATTGCCAGGTCCCCATTTCGGACAAAAAAACTCCAAAAAACTTGCTACCTCCAAGTTCACCTTTATCCTGACTTTGTTGATCTTTTTAACAGAGCGAGCCATACACTGTGCAGACTTGGCAACTATATCGGACCACACAACTTAGCCTGACCCAACAGATAGCAAACCTTATAAGTTACAATAAATGAGGGAGCACATATTACCAAAATATGACTGTTTCCCACCGCTGAAAGCGCTGAATGACCTGGTCATTAAGTCCCCATCGGACCGCCTCCATTGCCGCCCCAATCTGAAAGTAATGAGAAGAACAGTTGTCTGCACTCCAACCAGCGGACAACAGGCATTTCCTGAACACCACCCTAAACTGGAATGGAGACATTGCTGTCCCTTCTGAATGCATAAAGAAAACTTCCGGAAGATTTGGCCAAAACCGTGAAAACCCACCCCCCCACAGCCCAGACCGTGAAAACTGGAGAAGAGGGAACCACCATAACTCAATTCAAGAACCCCTGCCTGACTGATCAGTGTTAGATTGTCTTAACAGAATATCCACTGTAGTGTCCCGTAACCACACATTGGTAGAGAGGAGGGGGGTGTTGGAAAAATACAACAGCAAAGTTGCTTATAAACTGACTATATACTGCATAGGTATTATGCCTGCCTAAGCAGATTGAGAAATTGCACAGCACAAAGTTGTTAAATAAATAAAAAAAGTTTTTAATTTTTTTTGCATTGCCCGGTGGCAGAAAAGATCCCCTTCAGATTTTCAAGTTTGTCCAAAAGCAAACGACATTCCACAGCCACGGAGTCGATGGCAATACCCAGAAACCACAACTCAGTGGCCGGGCCCTCCATCTTGTCAGGGGCCAATGGCACACCCAGAAACTGGAAAACATGATGGACCCTGGCCAAAAGTGAGGCATACTTCCAGCAGGCCCTATGAACAAGAAATCATCTAAGTCATGGATGACTGAATTAAGCCTGGAAGCATCCCAAACTGCCCATTCCTAAAAGGAACTAAACATTTCAAACAACAAACAAGAAATGGCACAGGACATTGGTAAACATCTATCAACAAAATTCTGCCCTTGCCATTTGCACCCCAGCAGATGGCAACAAGGATGTACCGGCAAGCAACGAAAGGTCAACACAATATCAGTTTTGGCCAATAACGTACCTTTACCATACCTAGGAACCCACGACACTGCCGTATCAAAAGAAGTATAGGACACCATGCAAAGCTCCGGATCAATAGCATCATTCACTGAACCCCCTTTAGGATGCGACAAGTGATGAATGATAACGTATTTGGTTCTTTTTTGGGGATAATACCCAAAGGGGAAATACTGGCAGCGAATCAAAAGGGACCAGCCATGCGACCCAAAGCAACTACTTTGAAAAGTTTTCCTGAAAACAACCACTGGATGTAAACAAGATTACTGCAATCTATCTGCCATAGGAGGAACAACCAGCAACTGGCAGGGTATCAGAAAAACCCTACGAAAAACATAGATGCAACACACAAGCTGCCTTCCTGTTAGATTAACGCTTTAGGAAAGGGGCCATCTTTTCTACCTTCGCTTTACTCTTTCCAGCGTAACCTCCATTTCCGTGCTTGAAGCATCTGGACAGTGCATGAGACACCCTGAACAGTCATAACTGGGGGCGTGCGTGCGCGCCAAATCGCTGGGGATCCGGTGCACGTGCCCAGCAGCCACGATGTCTGCTGGGCACCCACGATTGCCTGATAACAGAGCCAGGATGCGGATCTGTGTGTGTAAATACACAGATCCCCGTCCTGTCACGTCCTATCAGGGGAGAGGAGAACTGATCAGATGTTCCTTGTACAGAGGAACACCGATCGGTCTCCTCCCCTCATCAGTCCCCTCCCACCACAGTTAGATTGACTCCCTAGGACACACATTTAACCCCTGCAGCGCCCCCTAGTGTTAACCCCTTCCCTGCCATTCACATTTATACAGTAATCGGTGCATTTTTTATAGCACCGATTGCTTTAGAAATGTGAATGGTCCCAAAATAGTGTCAAAAGTGTCCGATCTGTCCGCCGCAATGTCACAGTCACGATAAAAGTCGCGAACCTGAAGTCGTTACTGTTCACCGGAAGTAAACATCTCAATACCGGAAATAACGTATAAGGTGGCGGTGAACCATTTGTCTGGCCATTTTATTGCATTTATCATGTAAGCAGCCATTTTTTAAGTTTAATAAAATAGTCTGTTATTTGGGTAATACACTATTGGAGCTTATTCATCTTTACATGTGGATACTGTCAATCTATGTTAGCACTCATTCAGCACTTCTAGTGGACGCTCATCTTTGCATTTGGCACAGTTGTACTATGGATCCAAGGGCCCGCACAGATGGCTAAGGCCCCTATTCAAGGCATTTTTGAATGCCTATGAGGTAAGAGCACTGTGAGCACTGTGAGCGCACCAGTGAAATTGCAATCAACGTCTGACAGTGGGAATCTTGTCGGTAAGAGCACACTCACTCACCTGGAATTCATTATTGAACTATTTTTGGTTGACGCCATTTTCTGCACTTTTGTAGCACTTTAGTCCTGTTTTGCACCATATGGACTGTCAGCACTTTTTACTTTTTATTTATTGCATCAAGCACTTTATATTATATATATTTAGTCAGTTCTTATATACTCTGTATGTCATTTGCTTGATTACACGCATTTTTTAAGATTTTGAAGATATTTCACTTAGAGGTTATGCGCATTATCTTCATTGTTTGCACAATTTTTATTTCTATCTTATGTGATTGGTGACCAATATTTGATTTTGAAGCATTTCCGTTTATACATGCACTTGGTAGTTATAGTAGCGCAGAGGTTCTCTTACGATTCAAAAATCGCAGATCGCCGCCATTAGTAGTAAAATAAATAAATAAATAAATAAAAATGACAAATCTATCCCCCATTTTGTAGACACTATAACTTTTGCGCAAACCAATCAATATACACTTATTGGGATTTTTTTTTACCAAAAATATGTAGAAGAATACATATCGGCTTAAACTGAGGGAAATTTTTTATTTTTTTTAAATGGGATATTTATTATAGCAAAACGTAATAAATATTGTGTTTTTTTTTCAAAATTGATGCCCTTATTTTGTTCATAGTGCAAAAAATAAAAAAAAGAGGTGATCAAATACCACCAAAAGAAAGCTCTATTTGTGGGGGGGGGGGGGGAAATCCCAAAAATTTAATTTGGGTACAACGTCGCATGACAGCGCAATTGTCATTCAAAGTGTGACAGCGCTGAAAGCTGAAAATTGGCCTGGGCAGGAAAGGGGTGAAAATGCCCTGTATGGAAGTGGTTAAAGGGGGGGGGTGAGGGGGGGTGAGGGGGGATGCTGACACCTGAACGTTTTTTTTTTGTTTGCAAATGTTTTTATTGCAGTATTTTGAGCAAGTACAGAACATAAATGCACAGAGAGAACAAAAAGTACATTCAAGAACCAAGGTCTGATTGTACAAGTATACAGGTCTCATTGTGATTATAAGAAGGGAAATTATAAAATAACAGAATACAAAATAAAGGAAATATAATTAGGGCCGGTTCACACTGCAGGCGCGGCGTGGCGTCTCCGACTTGCCTCGCCGCGACCTGCGGCGACCTCAGCGGCGACTTGCAGAGGACTTCTGTATAGAAGTCAATGCAAGTCGCCCCCGAAGTCGCCCAGAAGTAGTACAGGAACCTTTTTTCTGAGTCGGAGCGACTCGAGTCGCTCCTCTCAGAATGGTTCCATTGTACAGAACGGGGGCGACTTGCGGGAGCGAGGCGAGGCGAGTTGTGTCGCCTCGCATCGCCCGCTGTGTGAACCGGCCCTTAAAAAAACAGTATTGCTTCTGCAAGATAAAATACATGATTACTTGTGGACATGTTTAAGTCAAGAATATCTATATGATAGAATCAACGGTACTGGATGCTTTACCATAACTGACATCAAACCTCTTTGATTATTGTAAATGGGGAGAGATAAACCCCCAAACACAGATTATGTCTGGTAAACTGACCAGTTATCTCACTTGTGTTCAAAAATATGCATGGAATCCATGAGAGTGTGATGCACTCTTTCCATCAGTCTAATAGATTCCAGGAGCACCTGTGACCAAGGAACAGAAGGGCAATGCCAGTTCAGGGCAATTGCCCATTGGATGACACTAAAAAGTGTACTGTATGTGTCAACTTTTGATGGGGAGGAGAGACCTCTGGGAGCTCAGTGAATAAGATGCATATCTGATAAGTCAAGGTCACAGGTACCCCTGTTATTTGGAGCACCATCAAAGAAGTTTGTAGTTATAAAGAACCGTGCAGCTCCAGAATGTGTGGAGGAGAGTACCCCTGTCTCGGCATCCCCTGAAATATGTGTCGGGAACCAGTGAGTAAATTCTATGCAACCTGAAGGGGGTGTAATACCATTGGGTGTGCAATTTGACTAAGGTCTCCTTGATAGTGATGAAGCGCATGCATTTATGCATATTAGAGACCATGTCATTCCAATCCTCCACCGAGATCTCATGGCCAGTCTCTGCCACTCATCCTAACATAGCTATTGATTTGGGCGTAGTATTGTGATCATTAAGGGTAATATCTCAATTTTATATCAATACCTTATCTCTGGAGGACTCCCCACAGAGGTTCTCAAATGGTGATTTAACTGAGTCCACGGCCCTGGTAACATACTAGAAAATAAATGTCTGTGTACATTAATGAGGAAAAAAAACGAACTTAAAGAGGAAATAAACTCTCCCACCCTGATGCTTCTTTTCATTTAGTCCATTATAATAAGTAATTATCAAACTATAGCCACTGTAATCCAGCCCAAATCGCATATTACTTACTGTTTAAAGAAACTTTAAAAAACTTGTTTCCAGGGGTTAGGCTGCGCCATCTTAAGTATTGTTTTCTGAGTCCACAGTGGAGTGTATTTCCGCCCTTACATTGAGCACTTCCTGTACTGTTAACCAAGCCTCCTTCTCAATCCAACGTTTCTATGGCAACCCTGCTTCCCTGTTCATAGCTGACTTATTTATTTCATAGTATTTACTTGTGCTGATTACCTAGTGTTTGCCTGTATGAGTCCTATCAGCTTCAGCTCATAAGACTGCACTACTGCTGTCCCATTCCCTGGTTTACACTGTATGTGAGGTCACATGGTGTGTAGAAAGAAGCTATGAGTGATTAGCAGCCTGCTGGGAGTTCAGTGGTGTGCCGTAGGAAGTCCTGATAACAGATAGCTAAGACATAGAGAGTGTGCCGTAAATCAGGGGAGATCTGGGCATGCTCAGTGACATCATTCTAAAGAACAAAAAGGATTACAACAATACTAAGCAAGTAAGGAGATATCTACGAGCAGTGTTCATTGGGGTTTTTTATGCTGATTCACATGGGACAAAGTTGTAGGGGAGGGTTTACAACCACTTTAAATGATTTTAGCAAATGACTGCAATATAACAAAGAGTGAAAAATGTAAGGGAGTCTGAATACTTTCTGCCCCCACTGTATACACAGACTTATAAGATGAAAAACATAAATCACTGTGCTTAGGTACGATATCTGTAAGCTGCTAGCATTCAAATTTGTAATACCAAATTTAGAAGCGATTATTTTTTCATTGATGTGCACATATTACTCGTGGGACTTTTTTTTTTTTTTTTTTTCATAATTGGTTATACATAAGTGTGTTATATACTGTACCATGAGTGGTTATAGATATTTGGAGGATTTCATGTATTATTCAGAAAGTTTTATGATTCTTTACACAATTCATTGGATATATTTTGTTTGGTATAATGGTTCACTTTAGCTCTGTACTTTTTTGTATTATAAACAGACTTGTGTCCTTTTACATCCTCCTACTTCCGAGTATGTCTAGGTCCAGAAAAAAAGGAAAAAGTCTGCATTCTTTTCTGTTTCTCCGAACCTAAATGTGATGCATTGGAGGTAGCTTGATGTAAATAGAAACAAGTCAGTTTACATCCAGTCTCCTATAGAGCCATCATAGGTTCATCCCTGTCTGCTGTGTGAATGGACACGAATGTAAAAAAACTGACATCTGTCCTGTACAGCTCCGATTCGGCAGGGGATCTACTAAGGGATCCCCTGCTAAACGGAAGTGGAATGGCACCATGTAAAAGGGCCCTTAAAGTGGTTGTAAAAGCAAAAGTTTTTTTATCCTAATGCATTCTATGCATTAAGATTAAAAACTTTCTGTGTGCAGCAGCCCCCCTAATACTTTCCTGAGCCCATTTCGATCCAGCGATGTTGCACGAGAGATTCGGCTGGCCAGGATACTCCCTCCTGATTGGCTGAGACAACAGTATCACGCCATTGACTCCCACTGCTGTCAATCAAAGACAGTGAGTCAACAAGGAGAGAGAGGGGGCGGGGCCAGGCCATGGCTCCGTTTCTAAATGGACACAAAGAGCATAGGCTCGGCTCGAGTGCCCCCATAGCAAGCTACTTGCTGTGGGGGCACTCAGCAGCGGGGAGGGGCCAGGAGCACCGAAGAGGGACCCAAGAAGAGGATGGTCTGGGCTGCTCTGTGCAAAACCACTGCACAGAGCAGGTAAGTATAACATGTTTGTTATTTTCAAATGAAAAAAATTTGACTTTAGTATCACTTCAAGGTAAACCTAGATTATGGGTATTGTCCATTTCTGCTGCTTACTGCTGTGTGAATTTCATGGACATTGCCCCCACAAAGGCCACAACAACACATATATAGATTAAAATAAATCCCGTCTAAGTGAAAATGAGACAGATGATGAAAAAGCAAATATGTATTTGTGTGTTTTTGTCAAGCTGCTTAAAAGAACGTATGATTTTTTTTTTCCATTCCGGAGGAGGAATAATGAATGACCCTAGAGACAGCCACCTTGATGTACAGCAGGAGTCCACATCAAATACAGGAGATGGTTAATTATCTATCTTTAATTTGATGCAAAGTTTCAACTTCAGACAGCTATGTCAAGTCACATATGACGATGATTTTTGATGTATGTATCAGAAGGAAAATAGCAACAGCACAGCTTGATGCAGCCCATTCCTACACCCTTACAAGGAAATTCTTCTGTAATACAAGAAAAAAAAAAAATAGATCTTTCACTCACTGCCATCGCTTACATTCCTAGTTTTAAAAGGACACAGATAATTATTGATTATTTTTTTTATGTGTGATGCATTGCACGTGATGTGATTTAAGAAATTGTTGCAGGTGTAAAGTGTAGGTATCCAGAGATGCCTGTGCATAACTTCAGCAGCCTTTAAGACCAAACTTTTCTGATGATGACAAAACTTTCCTGCCTCTTCCTGCATCCAGCATTCCTATCATTGTGACGGGCCAATAGAAATATGTAAAGGGAGGGAGGCAGTGGACAGCCCAAACACTATCCAGGTTCAGAGCTTCACTTGACAGAATGGCTCAGAGTTCAACTGCACCAGCCATGTATGGGAGCCTGTTGCATATGTGTGCAGGTACCTCTATATGTCTGCTCTTTACACCTGCAAGAGTTGGTTTAACCACTTCAATACCAGGCAGGGGCGGACTGACCATTGGGCCACTCGGGCACTGCCCGAGGGCCCCGTGCCACTAGGGGGCCCCATTAGGGAAACCAGGGAAAGTATGTAAAAATCTGTGTTTTTTTACATCTGTCTCTGAAATGTCCCTTACCGACATCCTTTTGGTCTAAAAATCCAGAGATTATAGCTGCCCCACCTCTCCAGTACCTTCTCAGCCAATAGAAACATGTCTGTGTATACTGTGTGATTATATACTGTGTGTGTGTGTTTGTGTATACTGTGTGGCCCCATAATGTCTGATTGCCTGGGGGCCCCATAATCTCCTATTGCCCGGGGGGCCCCATGAGTTGTCAGTCCACCCCTGATACCAGGCACTTTCGCCCCTTCCTGCCCAGGACAATTTTCAGCTTTCAGTGCTGTCACAATTTGAATGACAATTGTGCGGTCATACTACACTGTACCCAAACTAATTTTTTATAATTTTCTTCCCACAAATAGAGCTTTCTTTTGGTGGTATTCGATCACCACTGGATTTTTTATTTTGTGCAAAAAAAAAAAAAAAGACCAACATTTTTAAAGAAAAACATTTTTTTTTCTTCTTCGTTTTGGTTATAAAATTTTGTTTTCTCCTTCACTGACGGGCACTGATGGGCACTGATGAGTTAGCACTGATAAGGTGGCACTTATGGGCACTGATGAGGAGGAAGGATGAGGATGAAGAATTCATGGGCACTGATAGGTGGCACTGATATGCAGCACTGATGGGCACCAACAGGTGGCACTGATAGGTGGCACTGATGGGCAGCACTAAAGATGAGGTTCAGACAGGTGTTACTGTAGGTCACTGATTGGCAATGTGATGGGCACTGACTGGCACTGTGGTGGGTACTAATTGGCACTTTATTGTGCACTGACAGGCAATCCTGAGGGGACACTGACTGCCTCCATCATCTGCTCTCTCCTCTGTCCCTTCCGCTGCTTCAAAACGATCTGACCTCTTTTAACAGCATCTCCCTGCGATCATGAGACTCCAGGCTCTCTCCTCCCCGCCTGCCCAACTGACATCAGCAGGGGACTCTCGGCCCCACCCGCTGGAGCTATCAGATGGGAAGAGCAGAGAGCCTGGAATCACGTGATCATTGAGAGATGCTGCTAAAACAGGTAGAAATCAGCTTTTTTTAAATATAAAACACAGGCACTTGGATACAGCTTGTTATCTGAGAGAGGGGATGATATAAAAATGAGATAGTGGCTTAACAACCACTTTAAGTGAATGTGATACAAATCCGCTTACACAGAAGATACAAAAGTATTTTTTTTTTACTTGGATTAGGTGATATCGCTGTCTGTTTCCCCCTTTGACTTCATCTGATTTTCTTTATATTCCATGGGTGTCAAACAGAACAGGAAGAAATCCACCCAATGGGACACAAGTCTTGGAAAAAAAATAAAATATATATATATATATTGTGACAGAGCGAGGCTCTGTCCCTATGAAATTGGAGGAAAACGAGACGCAGACACAGAGTTTGCATATCTCCAGCCCTGTGTCTGGGTCTTGATGTTAACGAGCAGGGTGTGTGCCCAGCTGCATATAAGCCATATAAATGAAGGGCTGTTGGTGTAGGATGGAGGAGTGTGAACAGCTTGCTGCTGGCTGAAGAGTGGTTTGCCCTGTGGGAGACTAGTCCGTGTAAGGGACTGGGAAAGGCTGACAACCTTGAGAGTCAGGAAGACTAAGGAAGTCGGTGAGTCCAGGGGGCTGGAAAGAGTTGACAAATCTGTTGGGAGCAAGCAGAGGAACTGTTGACAATTGAGAGCCAGGTGGCTTGGTATGTTCATTTGTGTGCTGAATGAATTTAAACCCCTGCGTGGGATTACTGGATGAACTAAATATTTTTGTTTTCTTATAATAAACGTGGGCTACCAGGCCCTTAATAGTGATGGACGAACTTCCGACGGGACGTTTCGCGAACGCGAAACGCGAACGGACACAAACGTTCGCGAAAACGACCGTTCGCCGCGGGCTCCATTGACTTCAATGGGAGGCGAATTTCGCAAACCTTTAGGTCGAATTTGCGGCCACGGGGTAATTATTAGGGGGTAGCACGTAGTCCCACCACCTGGACAATAGCATAATACATGTATGAGGTGAATTTGGGATCGATAACTACAAGCATTTTTTTTTTATTTGGGAAATTGTTCTGACAATTCAGGAGGACTATGGAGCTAATGAAGGCAATGGAGGAGAGGGAAGGTCAGGGACCAGGGTAGGCAAACAAGAGGGTGCAGGAGATACAGAGCACTGACAGCAGCACCGTAATACAGAGCACTGACATCAGCACCGTGACATACAGCGCTGACAGCAGCTCCGTGACATACAGCGCTGACAGCAGCTCCGTGACATACAGCGCTGACAGCAGCTCCGTGACATACAGCGCTGACAGCAGCTCCGTGACATACAGCGCTGACAGCAGCTCCGTGACATACAGCGCTGACAGCAGCACCGTGACATACAGCGCTGACAGCAGCTCCGTGACATACAGCGCTGACAGCAGCTCCGTGACATACAGCGCTGACAGCAGCTCCGTGACATACAGCACTGACAGCAGCTCCGTGACATACAGCGCTGACAGCAGCTCCGTGACATACAGCGCTGACAGCAGCACCGTGACATACAGCGCTGACAGCAGCTCCGTGACATACAGCGCTGACAGCAGCTCCGTGACATACAGCGCTGACAGCAGCTCCGTGACATACAGCGCTGACAGCAGCTCCGTGACATACAGCGCTGACAGCAGCTCCGTGACATACAGCGCTGACAGCAGCTCCGTGACATACAGCGCTGACAGCAGCACCGTGACATACAGCGCTGACAGCAGCTCCGTGACATACAGCGCTGACAGCAGCTCCGTGACATACAGCGCTGACAGCAGCTCCGTGACATACAGCGCTGACAGCAGCTCCGTGACATACAGCGCTGACAGCAGCTCCGTGACATACAGCGCTGACAGCAGCTCCGTGACATACAGCGCTGACAGCAGCTCCGTGACATACAGCGCTGACAGCAGCTCCGTGACATACAGCGCTGACAGCAGCACCGTAAGCAGCCCCAGGAGGAAGTCAGCACAGCACAGGGATGGTGTGATCCCCTCATAATAAGAACCCCCAGGAGGAAGTCAGCACAGCACAGGGATGGTGGGAGCCCCTCATAATAAGAACCCCCAGGAGGAAGTCAGCACAGCACAGGGATGGTGGGAGCCCCTCATAATAAGAACACCCAGGAGGAAGTCAGCACAGCACAGGGATGGTGGGAACCCCTCATAATAAGCAGCCCCAGTAGAAATATGACACCGCTCAACCTCTTCAAAGAGGAGGGTAGGGGCATATAGTACGGTGTGCTTTTTTGGGTCAGGGAAGTGAGCCAAATGAATTAAGAAGGTCTGTGTGCTTGATTCCAAAAATTGTTTATAGACATATACATGGTCTACTGATCACATGTGTTGAATTCCTCCGAGATCCATGCCTCATTCATTTTTAGAAATGTGAGGTAGTTAACACTGTCGTGAGCTAGGCGAGTACGCTTATCGGTCACAATCCCCCCTGCTGCGCTGAACGTCCTTTCGGACAGGACACTGGATGAGGGGCAAGCCAACAGTTCGATTGCAAATTGGGCAAGCTCTGGCCAGAGGTCAAGCCTGCCCACCCAGTAGTCTAGGGGTTCATCACTCCTCAGAGCGTCCACATCGGCCGTTAACCCAATGTAGTCGGACACCTGACGGTCTAGGCGTTCCCTGATGCTGGATCCGGATGACACCTGTCGATGGGTCGGCTGAAAGAATGACCTCATATCCGAAGTCACCAACACATCTTCAAACCGGCCTCTTCTTGCAGGCGCTGTTGGATTGGTACCCGCAAATCCTTCTCTGGGAGTGGGAATTGCTCCTCTGCCAGCGCACGCAAAAGCAGAATGCAGCATTTCTCGAAGCAAGGCCTGGAAGTGCTGCATTCTGACAGCCCTCTGCGACGGCGGTAACATTTCCGCCATTTTGTGTTTGTACCGGGGATCTAAGTACGTTGCCACCCAGTACTGGTCCTTGACCCTCATGCTTTTTATACGGGGGTCCCTATTAAAACACTGGAGCATGAAGGCCCCCATTTGCACTCAAGCGGAAGGTATGTGGTGGTGGTGGTGTTGTTGGTGGTAGTGTCTTTGGGGGTGCACATAGCAGAGAGTGAAGAAGAGGGTGCAGATCGAGAGGATGAGGAGGGTGCAGAAGAATAAGGCTGAGTGAGCCACTCAACCAAGTCTGGTGCGTCCTTTAAAGTAATTGAACGCACCTTCTGCAACTTCCCACTTTGGCTCAAGGCTGTTGCTCCTGCCCTACCCCTACCACCCCTGCGGAAGGGCCTGCCTCTTCCTCTGCCTGTCATTTTTTAAATCACCCTGTGACAAAACTCTTAGTCCCTATACCGCTGAAGGACTGCTGCAGTATAGGGCAGCGGTCAGCAGTAGTGCACGTCAACCCTATGTATTGTGGACCGATAGCGGTCCTTACAGAACAGCAGACTGTACTGCACTCAGGCCTATGTACCGTAGCACCCTATACCAAGTTACCAGTCCTTATAAGAACTTTTGTGGACCAAGCAGGTTGTGTGTTAGTGATTAGCAGACTGTACGTCAGTCCCTATACCAATGAAGGACTGCTGCAGTATAGGGCAGCGGTCAGCAGTAGTGCACGGCAACCCTATGTATTGTGGACCGATAGCGGTCCTTACAGAACAGCAGACTGTACTGCACTCAGGCCTATGTACCGTAGCACCCTATACCAAGTTACCAGTCCTTATAAAAACTTTTGTGGACCAAGCAGGTTGTGTGTTAGTGATTAGCAGACTGTACGTCAGTCCCTATACCAATGAAGGACTGCTGCAGTATAGGGCAGCGGTCAGCAGTAGTGCACGGCAACCCTATGTATTGTGGACCGATAGCGGTCCTTACAGAACAGCAGACTGTACTGCACTCAGGCCTATGTACCGTAGCACCCTATACCAAGTTACCAGTCCTTATAAAAACTTTTGTGGACCAAGCAGGTTGTGTGTTAGTGATTAGCAGACTGTACGTCAGTCCCTATACCAATGAAGGACTGCTGCAGTATAGGGCAGCGGTCAGCAGTAGTGCACGGCAACCCTATGTATTGTGGACCGATAGCGGTCCTTACAGAACAGCAGACTGTACTGCACTCAGGCCTATGTACCGTAGCACCCTATACCAAGTTACCAGTCCTTATAAAAACTTTTGTGGACCAAGCAGGTTGTGTGTTAGTGATTAGCAGACTGTACGTCAGTCCCTATACCAATGAAGGACTGCTGCAGTATAGGGCAGCGGTCAGCAGTAGTGCACGGCAACCCTATGTATTGTGGACCGATAGCGGTCCTTACAGAACAGCAGACTGTACTGCACTCAGGCCTATGTACCGTAGCACCCTATACCAAGTTACCAGTCCTTATAAAAACTTTTGTGGACCAAGCAGGTTGTGTGTTAGTGATTAGCAGACTGTACGTCAGTCCCTATACCAATGAAGGACTGCTGCAGTATAGGGCAGCGGTCAGCAGTAGTGCACGGCAACCCTATGTATTGTGGACCGATAGCGGTCCTTACAGAACAGCAGACTGTACTGCACTCAGGCCTATGTACCGTAGCACCCTATACCAAGTTACCAGTCCTTATAAGAACTTTTGTGGACCAAGCAGGTTGTGTGTTAGTGTTTAGCAGACTGTGCGTCAGTCCCTATACCGCTGAAGGACTGCTGCAGTATAGGGCAGCGGTCAGCAGTAGTGCACGGCAACCCTATGTATTGTGGACCGATAGCGGTCCTTACAGAACAGCAGACTGTACTGCACTCAGGCCTATGTACCGTAGCACCCTATACCAAGTTACCAGTCCTTATAAGAACTTTTGTGGACCAAGCAGGTTGTGTGTTAGTGATTAGCAGACTGTACGTCAGTCCCTATACCAATGAAGGACTGCTGCAGTATAGGGCAGCGGTCAGCAGTAGTGCACGGCAACCCTATGTATTGTGGACCGATAGCGGTCCTTACAGAACAGCAGACTGTACTGCACTCAGGCCTATGTACCGTAGCACCCTATACCAAGTTACCAGTCCTTATAAGAACTTTTGTGGACCAAGCAGGTTGTGTGTTAGTGTTTAGCAGACTGTGCGTCAGTCCCTATACCGCTGAAGGACTGCTGCAGTATAGGGCAGCGGTCAGCAGTAGTGCACGGCAACCCTATGTATTGTGGACCGATAGCGGTCCTTACAGAACAGCAGACTGTACTGCACTCAGGCCTATGTACCGTAGCACCCTATACCAAGTTACCAGTCCTTATAAGAACTTTTGTGGACCAAGCAGGTTGTGTGTTAGTGATTAGCAGACTGTACGTCAGTCCCTATACCAATGAAGGACTGCTGCAGTATAGGGCAGCGGTCAGCAGTAGTGCACGGCAACCCTATGTATTGTGGACCGATAGCGGTCCTTACAGAACAGCAGACTGTACTGCACTCAGGCCTATGTACCGTAGCACCCTATACCAAGTTACCAGTCCTTATAAGAACTTTTGTGGACCAAGCAGGTTGTGTGTTAGTGTTTAGCAGACTGTGCGTCAGTCCCTATACCGCTGAAGGACTGCTGCAGTATAGGGCAGCGGTCAGCAGTAGTGCACGGCAACCCTATGTATTGTGGACCGATAGCGGTCCTTACAGAACAGCAGACTGTACTGCACTCAGGCCTATGTACCGTAGCACCCTATACCAAGTTACCAGTCCTTATAAGAACTTTTGTGGACCAAGCAGGTTGTGTGTTAGTGATTAGCAGACTGTACGTCAGTCCCTATACCAATGAAGGACTGCTGCAGTATAGGGCAGCGGTCAGCAGTAGTGCACGGCAACCCTATGTATTGTGGACCGATAGCGGTCCTTACAGAACAGCAGACTGTAACGCACTCAGGCCTATGTACCGTAGCACCCTATACCAAGTTACCAGTCCTTATAAGAACTTTTGTGGACCAAGCAGGTTGTGTATTAGTGTTTAGCAGACTGTGCGTCAGTCCCTATACCGCTGAAGGACTGCTGCAGTATAGGGCAGCGGTCAGCAGTAGTGCACGGCAACCCTATCTATTGTGGACCGATAGCGGTCCTTACAGAACAGCAGACTGTACCGCACCCAAGCCTATGTACCGTAGCACCCTAGACAGACCAAGTTACCAGTCCTGATAAAGAGCTTTGTGGAACAAGTGAGTTGTGAATGATTAGCAGACTGCAGCAGAAGGGCAGCAGTCAAGTATAATATTCTTTCTATATTTGGAAGAAAGAATATTATACGTGTACAAGCCTATTACCGTACCACTGATACCAGTCCTGAAAAGAACCTTTGTGGAACTAATAGTAACAGCAAGTCTTTAAAATTATCCTCACTGCCTGACACACTGCTTCCTGCCTGTCCCTATACAAATTGGCAAAAAAGAGTAGGCTGGAACGATTAGCTGGAACAGCTCTTTTGTGGACCTGATAGTAACAGCTAATGATGATGATGATGATGATGATGATGAAGAAAGACTAATCTGGCTGAGCTGTCCCTAAAATAGCAGCATACAGCGCTCTGTCCCTTTATCTAAACTGACAAAAGAAACTCAGGCTGCTGACCTAACACCTATACCAGTCCTGAAAAGAACTTTTGTGTACCAAATAGCTAGCGTTTTCTCTGTCCCTACTCCACACAGGATCCTTTCCCTACAGTGACAGAAGAAAGAATGTAAAATGGCCACCGGATCGGGTGTATTTATAGGTTAGGGGGAATGTCCAAGTGTCCATGAGCTGTCATGTCTCAATTGGTTGTCCTGTAACACATGATAAACGTGTCACGAAAGGTTAAAGTTCTTGTATACATTAAACACGTAAGTCCGCCGGGGCGAACGACGGAAAAAGGCGTTCGAACCCGCGGACGGCGAAAGTCGGAAATTCGCCGCGAAACGACCGCCGGGCGAACCGTTCGGCCATCACTAGCCCTTAACCATAAAACGCCTGCCTGATGTAGACTAAAACGTGCATCTACCAATTGTGCTTAATCACCCCAACATTACAAGTGGTGCTCGAATGCGGGCATGTAGAAGGTGGAATCCGGGTCCTTGCTCCATGGTGAGTCGCATCAGGAACTACTGCTAGCTGTGTGTGGCAGCCAGGCGAACAGCATTGCCTATACGTTTATTTGATGGACTGTGTTGCATGTGGGTTGTGTACCTGTGAAGGAAGAATCAAACCTCAGATTTTTTTTTTTTTTTCTCTTTCTCTGCTGAGAACTGTTACAAGCTGCTGTGTGCATGTGATTGCAAGGATGGGACGGTCAAAGCAAAAAAAAGGAAGCAATCCTTGCTAAAGCCAGGGAGCGGCTATTGTGGCTAGAGGGTATTTCACCACATGCCCCAGCCACACCAGAGAATTTGTCTGAGTCTGACATCGCTGTGATCTGGGGTAAATTGATCATGTCACCCCGAGTTAAAGGAGAAGTGAAAGAGGATGTTGTTCCTGGCAGCCTGAGCCCAAAGGTGCCACAGCATGACGCAAGGAGGCCTCTGCGCTGCATTAGTTATAGTGAGTGGGGGCATGCTGTTGCCCATTGCCCCTTGTCACAGGAATGTTTGTGGAATAACCAAGCTGGATGGGAGGTTGATGAATTCTGGAGCTCATCTACTAATGATTGTGATCAGCTGTGTCCTCAGAAGTGGTATCCAATGGCAACGAGTGAGAGCCAGTCATGGAGGAGATGCCAAGAAGTGAGCTCAGCATGGCCTGAGAAGATGTCTCCACCTTGTAGGACCAGTAAAAAGGGGGCCAGTGACATGTGAGACAGAAAATGAATGGTTCAAGCGGAATCGCAAAGAGTCGGGTGCACTGCAAGGGGCTGAGATCTTGGCCTCTGACTATGTGCAACCCATGCTGCCTACAGAGGAGGTGGGAGACTTCCTTGTACGATTTGAAAAAGTTGCTGTAAAGAGAAAATGGCCTAGGGACCGGTGGCCAAAACTGCTGCAAACCTTATTGCGGATAGAGTTCCGGTCGGTTTACCATTTGATGGATGGGGACCAGGATGACTATCGCAAGTTTAAAGAGGAAATCCTTCTTAGAGGAGAGTTCCATCGTATCATGGGCCCCCAGCAATGCTCCAGGATGGGAGAAGTGTCGCCGGAAGTCCTAGGAATTGGAAATCCAGAGAAACGTAAGGTTTTCTGTCATGGCCGCTTAGGCAAAGGGGTCAGTCCCGAAAGGAGAGTACATCAGCTTGAATCCTGCATGAGTTATAGCCAACCAGCTTTGGAGCGCAAGTCTGCAGTTACCCCTAGCAACAAGGATCTTGTGTTACCTACAGGGGGCGTCAGTGGGTCCAGAAAGGCTGCAGTTTTGCTCCATGGCCACATGGGGGAGTCAGCCTGTGGAGACACCACACCAGTGAGACAACGCACTCAAGTGAAGGCTATGACATCAGCTGCAGGAACTGGTAAGACTGTTTCAGTTTATGATGCTGAACCCAGTGAAGTTGGAGTATGTCCAGTGGGGAGATCCACAGTACAAATGGACATAGACTTTCTGCATTGTGCTACCCAGAGCAGTGGGGAGGCGCAGCGTAAAGCCCAACTAGACGTAGGGCTAAAGACTGAAAAGGACATGGGGACTTTGCATATGCCTGCTATGATCCAGCAGATGGCTGGGAAAATTGAGCTAGGGGTGACCAAAACAGTGCTGGTACCATGTTCCCTAGTGACAGCTGCTGCAGGGTTGCCCAGGGAAACTTCCAAGGAGCTTGCAGTGTTGGAGCAGAGAGTTTCCCAGGTCAGCTATGGAGCTGCCCAAATAGGCAAAAGTGCCCCTTTACAGAGAGCGGGTGCTGTGAAGAGTCGCTCAGAGGTTATGGTGGCTCATAGACAACCCACAAAAGCAGTAGTTATGTCTACACATAATGAGAATATTGAGGGTCATGCTGACAATAGTGTTGGCCAAAGTAATGTGATTGGTGATTATGATGCTGAAAAATGTGTTTCCTGTAATGTTATGACTGAGCCGCACAGTGAGAGAGTGTGGGCGCAGCCCCACAACCCTATGTGTAGCCCAGTGGGCAAGGGGTTAATTCAGCCTGCAAAAGTTGAGTATACAAAGCTGGATGTGTCTGTAGTGCCACCAGAAAAAGGTGTTCAAAATGGTGTGCTGCACCAAGCTTTAGGTGATGAAGCATCACCCCAATGCAACGTTGATAAAAGTGTGGTGTCACAAAATGATGTATATAGAAGTGAGGAATGTGCAGTTAAAGCTAATGAATCCCAGGTTTCTGTGCGGCTTTCTACAGCAGGTGATGCAACGCTGTGGAACGCCCATGGTGGAACCACAATGGACTGGGACAGCTGGGCCAAACAATTGCTAGCCATGCTGGGTAAGGCTAGCTTAAATAACAAGGGTGTGGACACAACTGCTATGCCAGACAGGGGGATCGCAGAGCCGCTGGTGGTTGAGGGCGTCCTGGTCCCTGCAAAGGTTGCTGCCCTCCCCTCTGAAGAAACAGTTCAGGGCACTGGCATCGCAGATGTGTTGTCCACAGCTCCACAGCTAAATGATATTGAGTATCAAAGTGATAGTGTGACTTGTAATGACCTGCAGAGGCTCACCAACACTGGTGCAGAAGGGATAAGTGTGAGACAGGTGTCTGACAGCTCTCCAGGGGAGAAACAGTCTGTGATGATGTGTACCTCCAAGGAGGATGAGGTCTCTTCAAATGTCTCACCCTCTCAACCTGCAGTCGCTGAGCCCCTCCATGTCTTGGACAGGGTAGAAGACCCTAGAAAGTTCTGGTGTTTAGACATGGGATGTTTAGAGATGACAGAAACTTTACTAGAAATGCTAGAGTTGGTAAAGATGAACTTACTGTATACTTGGGTATCTCCGCCGCAGTTGGACCAGGTGGTGCTGCGTAGCACCAATGGGTGGAGCCAAGTGGTACAGGCAGTGCTGGGAAACCTTGACCAACAGTGGAATTGGTGGGACCAATGGTTACCCATTTGGCACAGGATCTCCAGATTCTCTGTGAGCATACTTCTAGTTATTGATTGGTATGGAAGGCACG
Organism: Lithobates pipiens; assembly: GCF_037356315.1. Lineage (NCBI taxonomy): Eukaryota > Metazoa > Chordata > Amphibia > Anura > Ranidae > Lithobates > Lithobates pipiens. The sequence goes on along the minus strand of NW_027507685.1, from coordinate 25,352,588 downwards.
CGAGAGAACTGCTTGAGATATCAGAGGTCTCTCCGTCTGATGCGGTGACTAGAAACATCTCTGCTGGTGTGGTCCGAGGTGCGGCGGAGCAGTGGTCAGTAGAGGGCGCAGATACTGCCTTACCCGCTAGGCCTCATGAGAAGGAAGGGCCCAGAATGGACTCAGCAGTAGCAGAGATGCTTTCTGTCACTCGCCCAGAGGTACAAGTTAAGGTGCCCGGAGACACTATGGAAGAAAGTGTTAATATTGGTTGCCATAACAATGTAATGTGTTCACATGGAAAAAATGGGTTATGCTTGGGTCAGAGTAGGTTGTTAGAACAAGTACCCATGGAGTGTTGGACAACGGGTGAGGTGGAGCTGTGCTATGGTCCCGTCGGATGTAGTCCCTCCTCGGGTCTTCTTCTAACAAACACTGAATTGGAAAGCTGTGATCTGTTAAGAGTTCGTTCTGTAAACAATGATTTGGTTGCAGTGGGTAACAAGAGAAACTGTTTTGAACCTGAAATACAGATGGTGAAGGGTAAAATGGGTATTTGTAAGTTGAAAGGAGGGCTCAAGGAAGGCAGAGTTCCCCCAAGAAAAGTGAATAAGCCCAGGGACCCCAAAAGAAGAGGAAGGCTGAGTATAGGAAAATATAGGAACCTGTTAAGATCCAGGGGGGAATGTTCCTGGAAGCGCACCCGGAAAAAAGGTTGGGCCTACGTGGCTGACAGCCAGCACAGAGGTGTCCCAACCATCGTGATGGGTGCTGGTGTTCCTCCCTCCGGATCGAAACAAAGGGGGGGGATATGTGACAGAGCGAGGCTCTGTCCCTATGAAATTGGAGGAAAACGAGACGCAGACACAGAGTTTGCATATCTCCAGCCCTGTGTCTGGGTCTTGATGTTAACGAGCAGGGTGTGTGCCCAGCTGCATATAAGCCATATAAATGAAGGGCTGTTGGTGTAGGATGGAGGAGTGTGAACAGCTTGCTGCTGGCTGAAGAGTGGTTTGCCCTGTGGGAGACTAGTCCGTGTAAGGGACTGGGAAAGGCTGACAACCTTGAGAGTCAGGAAGACTAAGGAAGTCGGTGAGTCCAGGGGGCTGGAAAGAGTTGACAAATCTGTTGGGAGCAAGCAGAGGAACTGTTCTCAATTGAGAGCCAGGTGGCTTGGTATGTTCATTTGTGTGCTGAATGAATTTAAACCCCTGCGTGGGATTACTGGATGAACTAAATATTTTTGTTTTCTTATAATAAACGTGGGCTACCAGGCCCTTAACCATAAAACGCCTGCCTGATGTAGACTAAAACGTGCATCTACCAATTGTGCTTAATCACCCCAACATTACAATATATATATATATATATATATATATATATATATATATATATATATATATATATATATATATATATATATAATTTCAGTAAAATGAAGAAGGTCTGGGTGTTATGGCTGTCCCCTATATAACTCTTACATGTAGTAAAATAGTAACAGAGGGATTCAATCTTCAAATGTCCAGTTTTAACTGGGACATGGAAGAGCAATTTATTTCAGCTTTATTTCATCTGCTGGGTAAGTGATAACAGAATGAAGGTGTTTTTTTTTTTTTAATAAAGGAACTGTTACTAAATAAGATGGGCTGACTAAGTGATATGGGTGTTTACATTGAAAATCCCATTTAAAGTGTTACTAAACCCAGGACAGTGCATTCACTATATCTGGTCTCCCACACTAAACAGAACATGGAAATGCAATCATTTTAGTAAATGTAAACTGATAAATACTTTTTCTAATCATCAGTATATAGCAGTCTTATGACTTCTATGAGTGTCTGGTTAAAGCTTGTAGGATGAGTTTTTTAATTTTACTCTGACTGTCCTATGAGGCTGCAGGACCCCTGACCATCTGTCTGGACAGTGCTAATTGGCCCTGTACCGGTCTCATGCACCCTTCCAAGAAAAAAAATAAAAAATTCTAGCAATACACACCAAACCAAGCATTTGCAGAATGCCCCTAAGGCTTTATTCTATCAGGGGATGGATTGGGGACTGTGAAAGAAAGAGAGGATCAGAGAAGACAAAATTAAACCTATTTCCACAATGTAGAGGCTTAAACCCTTAGATTCCACAGTGAGTATAACGAGCATGACTTACTGCATATACAGACTGATTTTACTGTTGTAGAGTATGAGTTTAATGATGCATACCTTGGGCATTCCTAGGATTACTGCCACTAAAACGGTACCTCTGATAAATCTCCCCAGATAACATCTAGTCCTTTTTGATCACAGGCAATCTGATAATATAGACTTTCTGAATATATTCTCCATCACTCTTGTAGGCAGGTGCAGTGCAGCCTTCCTCCAAGGGTGGCTCTATCTGGCTGGAGGTCATGGGTTGAACCAGGTCCCTCTGAGGCCTCAGTAGAACTTTTCAGGGAAGAAGCTGTCCGATTGGACACTACTGCCCTAGTTGACCCAGGAACCATCTTTGAAGTGGACAGTGCTTATAAAAAGTGCTGTCCCCTTTGGGTTGAAGTACTGCACATGTGGGCAGGTTAGAGACAGATCTCTCGCTGGCTAGGGACAATCAGAGTAGCTTAGGGTCAGGTTGCTGTGAAGCAGGTACAGAGCAAGGACTGTAGCTGGGCACCTTCAGAGTCATCTTGTTTTGGACCAGGTTTTTGGACTGCCTTAAACCCGTCTCCCATGTCGGATGTTGTAGGGTGTCTCCAGTGTGTGATGTGCGCTCTGTCTGGTTCATTGTAAGTGTTTCGATCAGTGTGGCCATTTCAGCATAGTTCGCTGTTCTTGCTCAACACTACTATGTTATTATGCTTTGCTGTATCAACCAGTTTTTATGTGAGTTTCCTTCCCCTGTAGGCAATGAGCCTGGACTTCACCTACACTCGGCCATTTCCAAAGTGTCTTTACTGTAAAAGCATTTTAAATGGGACATACAGAAAATGATAGCACAGTCTCATGCTTTGTTCCCAGAGGGTATCATCTGAAATAAACCTCTTCCCTTGCTCTATGTTAGGAGCAGTCCTGTTCATTCTCACTTGTCACTGTGGAGATGACTGATGTAAAACAAAAAGCCTGTTTTCATTTTTTTGTGACAATCTAAACATGAGCATAGTGGAAAAAGTTAAACTATCATTTCAAAGATCAACAAGACGTAAAAGTCAGTTTAAACCTTTAGAATACCGCTTAAAGTGATAATAAAGTAATTTTTTTGTTAATGTAGTGGTACCCTCTTGAGGGCTGCTGAGTGTTGTAGTCCGTCTGTCACCCTACCCAGCCAGGCACACAGTTCTCATTCACCCTCAGGCAGAAAACCAGTCCTTGAACTTTGTTTTTATTTTTATTGAGAGGATTAAACTTGGATGTGGATGGGATATTCATGAGATGCCCAAACTGCCGAACAATATATATGGGACTGACTATATACACCTCTGGTATATACAAGTTCAACACATCATTTGCTTGCAGACTATCTCTCCTCAACACCTCCAGCACATCACTTGCTTGCACTTCACGTACCAGCTAGCACTGATTTCATTTTTTTTCTAACATATTTCAATATTGACCAAGCAGACCAAGTTACGGCATCAATATATAATTTTTAACTTTGTTTCATTATACTGCTAATTGGTACTTTCCTCATTTCCCTATTTAAAAAATCTCCTTGTATGCTGATGATGCATTACTGTTTCTTGAGGTACAGAAGGTTCTTTAAAGTGGTTGTAAACCCTTACAAACCACTTTGACCTACAGGTGAGCCTAGATTAAGGCTTACCTGTAGGTCCAAGAAATATCTCCTAAACCTATACGGTTTGGGAGATATTTACAAAAAGACAGGCACCACTGTCTTATGGCTCATGCACCGTAGACAGCGGTGTGCAGGTGCACTAGGCATGCCGCTGCTAACAGCGATATGCCATTAGTGGCGGCTCCCGTACGCATGCGTGGGAGTGACGTCATTGCTGCTCCGGCACTGTGAGTGGCCGGAGCAGCGATACCCGGAAGAAGATGGACGCTCCGTGCTACAGAGGACATCGGTGACATCGCTGGCTCCTGTGTCAGGTAAATGACACATAATGGGCTACTATGAGATGCGTAGTAGCCCGTTATGCTTTACCTTTGCAGGGAGACAAAGAGGAAGTAAACCCATCAGGCTTTACTGCTAAATAATAGTCTTCGATATAATCTTGTGGCTCTGTTGGAGTCCAGAGCCCTGGGTTGTACCTGTAGGGGGTCTAACTATGACACTTATGAATAGAGTTTGGAAGGAAATGAGGAGTATAATGAAATTTGAAGGAGTTTCGAATTATCCCGCTTTGGGAGAATAAGCAATACAAAGAAATATATAAATTGGAGGGATTTGAAAACTGGCATTCTAAGGGGCTTCAATTTATAGCACAGATGTATACACATAATGTCCTGCGCTCCTTTCAGGACTTGCAAAAATCCTTTCAGTTGCCTTCCAGTAAAATTTTTACTATTACGGCATGCAATTCAATCTCAGTTTAGAAGGGAGAAGATAGTGATAAAACCTACCCCACTTATAATATCATTAGCAAGGGGGGAGGAAAAAAAGGGCTTGATCTCATCTTTATATGGTCAACTGATTAGACCATATCAGGATAATGATGTTAGCCCGGATAGAATAGGCTGGGAGAAAGACATAGGGGACATTTCAGATGAAAATTGGCAAATCATCTTGAGAAGGGTACCCCTAGTTTCATTATCACCGGCTCAATGCCTGATGTAATTATTTATAATAGATAGGGTATACAGAACACCAGTCAAATTATTTAAGTGGGGCAGGCGTGATTCTCCGGAGTGTCCTAGATGTAAATGAAAACATTCTGAAAGAACAAATCCATTGTAATAGGGGGGTACCCAATAATTTGATTAAAATATGGAAACTATGGATATCAGATCCACTGATAGCCCCATTCTCACTAGCACTGGGGGATTCTGTATTGAGTGGTTAGTACCGTTTTTGCTGTTGAGTGGAACAGTAAAAATGGTACTACAAGGAAAACGGGGTAGAGGGTTATACCAGAGGGCAGGGGAAAAAAATTGTTGTAATGAAATAAGATGTTGGTAGAAGCAATCTTCTGCTTTGTCAGCCTGAGTTATATAACTCATTATGGAAGGTACGCTATGGATTTGTCGCCCGGTGTGTGTCTTTTTTTTGTGTATGTTTGAGTGTATATGTTTTTTACTATTTGTGTCCAAAGGCTGGTTAGGAAGTATATATGATAGTGGTACAGAAGAAAGAAAAATACAAACATTTCTAAAGGAACTAATTTCATATTTGCCATCATTGTAAAATTTTAGGGAAATTTTTTTGGCCGTAGGTGGAGTTGCATTATAATCAGGGGGGCATGCATTTGTAGGCATGACACAGGTGGAATGAGCGTGGTTTACGTGAAATAGTGGGCTTGGCTTAAATGGATGTGGCTCAAAGGGGGTGGGGTTAAAGTCTGAGATGAATGAGGGATGGAGAGGGAAAGGGGGGGAGAGGGATGGAGGGACAGCAGCCCCAGATCCTACACCACAATTGCAATATGGGTTTTACAGAGTTTGACAATCAGCAGATAAAGATACTCCAAACACCTAGTGTTAGCGCTTCAGTCATCCCACTGCCATGATTTTTATGGTGTCAGGATGATTGAAGCGCATTATTTCTATTATTACATTGTAATATAAAATGAAATCATTCAACTCACCATAATGCAGAATCATTGGGAGCCCTGACCGTGTCACTAGCCACGTTGTCTGCCACCAAATGCCATCAGGTGCCCCCAGCAGAGTCCCTCCTCACATCAGGTGCCCCATCAGCGGAGCCTTCTTCACAACTGTGTCCCCAGCAGCAGAGCCCCTCCTTACATCTGTGTCTCCATCAGCGGAGCCCCTCCTTACATCTGTGTCTCCATCAGCGTTGCTCCTCGTTACATATGTGTATCCATCAGCGGAACCCCCCCTTACATCTGTGTCCCCATCAGCAAAGTCCTCCTTACATCTGGTGTCCCCATCAGTCCTCCTTACATCTGGTGTCCTTATCAGTTCTCCTTACATCTGTGTCCCCATCAGTTCTCCTTACATGTGGTGTCCCCATGTGTTCTCCTTACATGTGGTGTCCCCATCAGTCCTCCTTACATGTCGTGGTGTCCCCATCAGTCCTCCTTACATGTCGTGGTGTCCCCATCAGTCCTCCTTACATCTGGTGTCCCCATCAGTCCTCCTTACATCTCGTGGTGTCCCCATCAGTCCTCCTTACATCTTGTGGTGTCCCCATCAGTCCTCCTTACATGTGGTGTCCCCATCAGTCCTCCTTACATGTCGTGGTGTCCCCATCAGTCCTCCTTACATCTGGTGTCCCAATCAGTCCTCCTTACACCTGGTGTTCCCATCAGTCCTCCTTACACCTGGTGTTCCCATCAGTCCTCCTTACATCTGGTGTCCCCATCAGTCCTCCTTACATCTGGTGTCCCCATCAGTCCTCCTTGTATCTGGTGTCCCCATCAGTCCTCCTCACATCTGGTGTCCCCATCAGTCCTCCTTACATCTGGTGTCCCCATCAGTCTTCCATACATCTGGTGTCCCCATCAGTCCTCCTTACATCTAGTGTCCCCCCGTGACATGCAGACTGCCCCGTGACATCCAGACTGGCCCCCCGTGACATACAGACTGGCCCCCCATGACATCCAGACTTGCCCCCCGTGACATTCAGACTGCCCCCCCATGAAATGCAGACTGGCCCTCCAGTGAAATGCAGACTGGCCCCCCCCTGTGTGCGGCAGCTCAATCTCTATTGTTGCCATCCGGCCAGCCTACTTCTACTACTACGGTCTTCTTGAAAATGAAGGCAGGGACCGAGGGCCCCTTTAGTGTAGCAAAAATATGGTAGTCCTTGGTGCTAGCTGTACACGTGGCTACTGAGCCCAGTACCACATCTTCAGGCCCTGCCAGCCCTCTTGGCTGCAGCTGTCTCTCTCTCCACTGCCCATAACAGCATAGTCCATCCTACTGGCTCTGCACCCATCCCAGACTGCAATATCCCAGTCCTCTCAGGCGTGCCTCCCCAGTCCTCTCCTGACTGTGTGTCACTCACCAGCCCTCTAGGCTGCGACCTGTTGTTCCTCTCCTGGAGACTTTGCCTGGCAATGCTCTCCCGCTGTCCTCTGTCCTGTCCTCTCTTGCTCCCATGCCACCTGTCCAGGACACCTCCCTGTTTTGTGAGAAGGGTCCCGTCCACACCCAAGCCCCAGGCCCATGGTTACCCCCCCAGACTGGGGAGCTCCCTCAAAGGCCCCGACACGTAACAATCCATCTCTAGTTTCCACCCGAACTCCTTTGCAACTGGGTTGAACCTGGGTATTTAAGGAGGCCTGTCCCCTAACAATCCAGATTGGGGATTGGTCGCTCATTAGAATACCCCAGACACGACCACCTCCCCTCTCCTCCTTTCCTTCCAGAAAACACTAGAACATTCTGGAAAGAAGTGGGAGGTCTTGGTGATGTTGCATGTCAGTCACCCAGCTCTGCTTTGAATCACTCCCAACCCAGATCAAAACACACCCAGACTTGGCTGCCAGCCAAACCTAGAAATTCACCTACTCTCACAAAAACATGCACTATCCTTCTAGCGCACTAGAGGGTGCTACATTAAAAATAATAAACATGTCATACTTACCTGTGCTGTGCAGTGAATCTGCACAGAGCAGCCCAATCCTCCTCTTCTCGGGTCCCTCTTTGGTCCTCCCGCCTCTTGAGTGCCCCCACAGCAAGCAGCTTGCTATGGGGTCACCCGAGCCGAGTTGCAGCTCCCTGTGTCCATTCTGCGAGGCTATTTAAAACACCTGAACATTTTCAGCAAAATGGGGATTTGGTCACACCATATGACCATATAGTGCTTAAGCCCACTACTGCGTTAAAGTACTCTATTATCCTACACTATTCATAGAATGAAAGATCCTGCTTCTCTTACCCATAGGAGAAATACACTCCTCCATATGGGAGAACTAAAGGACTCCTCCTATAACACATGTGGACACTAATAAGAGGTAATGGCGGGCGGATGGGGTGCTCCAGCCCAAGGGATCTGGTCAGGACCCTTACAATAGACAAACAAAGACTTGGAGGGCACACCCTAAAAAATGCATTAACAATGATGCTGCTTGCTATAAGAACATGCAAACAGAACAAAAGATTACAGCGCACACATGTAAAAAATGCCATTTAAATCTTGTAAGGCTATTTAACCACTTCAATACCAGGCTATAGTCATATAACCTCTGCAGATGGGATCTCCCAACCTGGGTGGGTGTCATATGATGTCCTTGGCGTCTTGACGCTCCTGTGGCCCCCAGGGGCCCGCAGCGAGGCGATCAGGGATGAGGAGTGTCCCTCGGACACAGCCCATCCCAGATCCGTGTAAAGAGCCAATAAAAAATGTCTTTACCACGTGACCGGCTGTGTCCAATCACAGCCGGTCACACAGAATCTCAACAAACAGCGGTAACAAGATGTTACCGGGTTCTCCTCACACACTGATTGTGTGTGAGAAGAAGATTGCGGTAACATCTCATTACCACTTACACCAACCACACTGATTGCCCCCCCTAATAAAGAGGACCTGTCACCAGCCATCAAAGTACCTGTCACCAGCCACAAAGTACCTGTCACAGTTCATCTGAGTACCGGAGTACCTGTCACAGCCCACCTGAGTACCCGAGTACCTGTCATAGCCCATCTGAGTCCTGGAGTACCTGAGTACCTGTCACAGCCCATCTGAATACCCGAGTACTTGAGTACCTGTCACAGTTCATCTGAGTACCTGAGTACTTGTCATAGTCCCTCTGAGTACCCGAGTACCTGTCACAGCCAATATGAATACCCGAGTACCTGAGTACCTGTCACAGCCCATCTGAGTACATGAGTACCTGTCACAGCCAATCTGAGTACCCGAGTACCTGAGTACCTGTCACAGTTCATCTGAGTACCCGAGTACCTGTCACAGTCCATCTGAGTACCCAAGTACCTGTCACAGCCCATCTGAGTACCCGAGTACCTGTCACAGTTCATCTGAGTACCTGAGTACCTGTCACAGTTCATCTAAGTACCTGAGTACCTGTCACAGTCCATCTGAGTATCTGAGTGCCCGTCACAGTCCATCTGAGTACCTGACACAGTTCATCTGAGTACCTATCACAGTCCATCTGAGTACCCGAGTACCTGACACAGTTCATCTGAGTACCTGTCACAGTCCATCTGAGTACCCGAGTACCTGACACAGTTCATCTGAGTACCTGAGTACCTGTCACAGTCCATCTGAGTACCTGTTACAGTTCATCTGCATACCTGTCACAGTCCATCTGAGCACCCGAGTATCTGTCACAGTTCATCTGAGTACACGAGTACCTGGGCACCTGTCACAGCCCATCTGAGTACCTGTCACAGCCCATCTGAGTATCTGTCACCACCCATCAGAGTACCCAAGTACCAGTCACCAGTCCATCAGAGTTTCCGTGTACCTATTTGTAGCCCATCAGAGTACTGAGTAACTGTCACCAGGCCATCAGAGTACCCGAGTACCTGTCACCAGGCCATCAGAGTACCCGAGTACCTGCCACCAGGCCATCAGAGTACCCGAGTACCTATCTCCAGCCCATCAGAGTAACCGAGTACCTGTTACCAGCCCAACAGAGTAACCGAGTACCTGTCTCCAGCCCATCAGAGTACCCGAGTACCTATCTGCAGCCCATGCCTCATAGAATATACGGTTGGGTGTTTGCTTTCCAAAATGGAGTCATTTTGTGGGTAATTCAAGTGTCCTGGTGCTCAAGGACCTTCAAAAGTGTGATAGGTAGGAATGAAATGAGATGTGTAATTTATGCTCCTAGCACACCTGAAGGTACTACTTCAATGTTGGGCCTCTGTATGTGGGCAGGTTGTGTAAAAGACTCACACATGTGGTATCGCCATACTTGGGATGAGTAGCACAATGTGTTTTGGGGTGTAATTTTTGCTATATACATGCTATGTGTTAGAAATATCTTATAAACTGACCACTTTGTGTAAAAAAAAAAAAATGTTTTAATTTTCTTTACACATTTTCCGAAGACTTGTGTAAAAAAATGAACCGTTCAAAAGACTCATTATGTCTCATAGAATAGACGTTGGGGTGTTTGCTTTCCAAAATGGGGTAATTTTGTGGGTAATTCCAGTGTCCTTGTGGTCCAGGACCTTCAAAAGTGTGATAGGTAGGAATGAAATGAGATGTGTAATTTATGCTCCTAGCACGCCTGAAGGTACTACTTCAATGTTTGGGCCTCTGTATGTGGGCAAGTTGTGTAAAAGACTCACACATGTGGTATTGCCATACTCGGGATGAGTAGCAGAATGTGTTTTGGGGTGTAATTTTTGCTATATACATGCTATGTGTTAGAAATATCTTATAAACTAACCACTTTGTGTAAGTTTTCAGAAGACTTGTGCAAAAAAATGAACCGTTCAAAACACTCTTTATGTCTCATAGAATAGACGTTGGGGTATTTGCTTTCCAAAATGGGGTCATTTTGTGGGTAATTCCACTGTCCTGGTGCTCCAGGGCTTTCACAAATGTAATAGGTCGTTAGGAAATTAGAGGTGTAATTTATGCTCCTAGAATCCCCAATGGTGCTCCCTGCATGTTGGACCTCTCTGTGTGGCCAGGCTGTGTAAAAGTCACACACATGTGGTATCACCATACTCAGGAGGAGTAGCAGAATGTATTTTGGGGTGTAATTGGAAGTATGCATATGCTGTGTGTGAGAAATAACTTGTTATTTTGACAATTTTGTGAAAAAAAAAATTCTTAATTTTCCCAAGAATTGTGGGAAAAACTTCAAAAAACTTACCATGCCTCTTACTAAATACATTTGACTGTCTACTCTTCAAAAAGGGATCATTTGGGGGGTATTTGTACTTTCCTGACATTTCAGGGCCTCAAGAATTGAGACTGGCCGTCAGCGCATCAGGTGTGATCAGGTGTCCACTAATTTGGGTTATTTTTACCAAAGAGATGTAGCAGTATAAATTTTGGCCCAAATTTATGAACAAAAATTACTTATTTGCAAGGGACCTTGCAAGCCAGCAGGGGTGACGCTTGAGGAGTATCTGTGAGTGCCAAGCCAGGGACCCAGCAGGGAAGCGGGGGTGACGCTTGAGGAAGATACTGAGTAATAGAAGTGGAAGAGCTCAGGGGATCCAGTGGTGATTGGGTCTGAGAATCTAATGAGAGACTAGGAGCTCAGTGAGTGAAGACCTACAGTGAGAGACTGTAGCGTGCGAGGATAACTATTCTGTGTTACCAATAGTTAAGTACAATTACAGTTAGTGACTGTTACAAGATTTGTTGCCATAGGAGACAGCAGTACTACCTATGCTATCTGGCTGGAGGCCTACCACTGTATAGCTGTCTACCTATAGAAGTCTCTGAGTCTGCAAATTATCATTGCATCTACTTAAGGGTGTCCTGGCCCTAACCCCCTCTCCCACAGTTCTTGTTCAAGAGACAATAAATCTCTTTGCATTCAAAAGTGTCTGACGCCCATCACTTCAGCTTGTATTACACCCACCATGCCTTGTAACCCACTCTACCAAGAACAATGTCCGCTCTCCCTGACTCTGGAGGTCACCATTAGGCCTCTAGAGGTCTGGAAAATCGCTACACCAAGATAAACCTATTTGGTTTAGATGGTGTCAAGCGTGTGTGGTGGCATCCAGGCGAGGAGTACAAAGACAAGTGTGTCTTGCCTACAGTCAAGCATGGTGGTGAGAGTGTCATGGTCTGGCGCTGGCACTGGGGGAGCTACAGTTCATTGAGGCACCCATGAATGTAAAAATGTACTGTGACATACTGAAGCAGAGCATGATCCACTCCCTTTGGAGACTGGGCCGCAGGGTAGTATTCCAACATGATAACGACCCCAAACACACCTCCAAGATGACCTCTGCCTTGCTAAAGAAGCTCAAGGTAAAGCTAATGGATTGGCCAAGCCTGTCTCCAGACCTAAACCCTATTGAGCTTCTGTGGGGCATCCTCAAACAGAAGGTGGAGGAGCGCAAGGTTTCTAACATCCACCAGCTCCGTGATATTGTCGTGGAGGAGTGGAAGAGGACTCCAGTGGCAACCTGTGAAGCTCTGATGAACTCCATGCCCAAGAGGATTAAGGCAGTGCTGGAAAATAATGGTGGCCACACAAAATATTGACACTTTGGGCCCAATTTGGACATTTTCTTTTAACCACTTGACCACTGCGCACTTAAACCCCCTTCCTAACCAGACCAATTTTTAGCTTTCGGTGCTCTCACGCTATGAATGACAACTACTCAGTCATGCAACACCATACCCATGTGAAATTCTTGTCCTTTTTTTCACACAAATAGAGCTTGCTTTTGGTGGTATTTAATCAGCGCTGGGTTTTTTATTTTTTGCACTCAAAAAAGACTTAACATTCGGTAAAAAAATAAATCTCTGTTTCTGTTAAAATTGGCAAGTATTGGTGAGTATTGCAGAGTATTGGTGAATATTGGCAGAGTATTGGCAGATTATTGCAGAGTATTGCAGAGTATTGCAGATTATTGCAGAGTATGGGCAGAGTACTGCAGAGTATTGGCACTGAGCAGCGATGTGGGCACTACAGATCCAGCCCACAGCGCTGCTACAAACAATCTCTTCCCCTCTCCCCTCATACTGTACAGATCAGTACAGAGAGGGGAGGGAGGAACCAGCATCATGACATGACGCCGGTTTGTTTACAAGTGATAGCTTCGTCATTTGACAGAGTGATCATGTGGTAAATGGCCGCTAACAGCGGCCATTTACCTTGATCCGGGAAGACGCGGCGGTCACAGATATTTCCGAGAGCGCGCCCCAAGGGGGGGAAGAGAGCAACATTCTGGGAGGACATCCATGGATGCCCTTCCAGAAAAAGGCGACCGTGCTGTACCCGTCTTTCGGCTATGGCCCGGTCGGCAAGAGTGAATAATACACTCTTCATCAAATGTGCGTTAAAATGTATGGTTTTCCCTTCCATGAACAAGAAAATAATGACGTTATGCTACTGGGCTGATAAAATAATGCTGTGGGGCTGGTATTTATTCCCAGTCCGGCCCTGGTCTTGTCTATAAAGGCCAGAAAAACCTCATTCTTTTAAGCTTATTTTAATTTTGTGTTGAGGGTGAATTGTCATATTACATCACATATGTTTTTATGGTTTGAGTGTTTTTTGGCACTTTTAAATATTTTTTTATTTTTTATGTGTATTGTATGCACTTTACACTATTATTACCTTCTAGAGGCATGTTAGTATTATAAGATATAACTTTATTGTATGCACATTGGCACAGTTTAAATTTAAAGAGACAGCACACCCACTTTTCATGAAGTAAAGTTCAATCCACACCCAAGTGCGAGCCAAATTGGGAGCTTATCCCTACTAGTTACCTTTGTTACTGACTTTACCCCTAACATCTGACCAAAATTCTGGTTGTCGAAATTCAGGGGTCAGGGTCGGAGGCCATATTGACCCAGTGGGGTGGGGAGTGAAGGGTGCTGGGGGGAGCCAAAAAGAACAGGGGTGGAGAGCACGGGGGGTAGAGAGCACGGGGGGCTGGAGAGCGATGGGTGGAGCTTGAGAGCACCAGGGGGCCAGAAAGAACAGGGGTGGGGAGAATGGGGGGCTGGAGAGCACTGGGATGGGGACTGGAGAGTGATGGGGAGAGCTGGAGAGCACTGGGGGAGTGGAGAGCACTGGGGGGAGTGGAGAGCACTGGAGGGGGGAGAGCACTGAGGGGAGTGGAGAGCACTGGGGGAGAAAAAACAGGGGGGAGAGCACTGGGGGGGGGGGGAACGGGGGGGGGAGCACTGTGGGAGTGGAGAGCACTGGGGGGATTGGAGAGCACTGGGGGGATTGGAGAGCACTGGGGGAGTGGAGAGGACTGGGGGAGTGATGAGCACTGGGGGGAGTGGAGAGCACTGGAGGGGAAAGAACAGGGGGGAGAGCACTGGGGGAGTGGAGAGTACTGGGGGGAGCACTGGGGGGGAGTGGAGTGTACTGGGGGGAGCACTGGGGGGGAAGTGGAGAGCACGGGGGGAGAACAGGGGAGAGAGCACTGGGGGAGTGGAGAGCACTGGGGAGAGTGGAGAGCATGGGGGGGTGGAGAGCACTGAAGGGGAAAGAACAGGGGGGAGAGCACTGGGGGGAGCGGAGAATACTGGGGGGAGCACTGGGGGGGAGTGGAGAGCACAGGGGGGGAGAACAGGGGAGAGTGCACTGGGGGGAGTGGAGAGCACTAGGGGGAGTGGAGAGCACTGGGGGAGTGGAGAGCACTAGAGGGAGTGGAGAGCACTAGGGGGAGTGGAGAGCACTGGGGGGAGTGGAGAGCACTAGGGGGAGTGGAGAGCACGAGGGGGAGTGGAGAGGACTGGGGGAGTGGAGAGCACTGGGGGGAGTGGAGAGCACTGGGGGGGGGTGGAGAGCACTGAAGGGAAAAGAACAGGGGGAGAGCACTGGGGGGGAGTGGAGAGTACTGGGGGGAGCACTGGGGGGGAGTGGAGAGCATGGGGGGAAGAACAAGGGAAAGAGCACTGGGGGGAGTGGAGAGCACTGGGGGGAGTGGAGAGGACTGGGGGAGTGGAGAGCACTGGGGGGGATGGAGAGGACTGGGGAGTGGAGAGCACTGGGGGGAGTGGAGAGGACTGGGGGAGTGGAGAGCACTGGGGGGTGGAGAGCACTGGGGGGGGGGGGGTGGAGAGCACTGAAGGGGAAAGAACAGGGGGGAGAGCACTGGGGGGAGTGGAGAGTACTGGGGGGAGTGGAGAGCACAAGGGGGACGAACAGGGGAGAGAGCACTGGGGGAGTGGAGAGCACTGGAGGGAGAAAGAACGGGGGAGTGGAGAGCACTGGGGGGGGGGGGGGAACAGGGGGGAGAGCACTGGAGGGAGTGGAGAGCACTGGAGGGAGAAAGAATGGGGGAGTGGAGAGCACTGGAGGGGAAAGAACAGGGGGGAGAGCACTGGGGGGAGTGGAGAGCACTGGGGGGGGGGAGAACAGGGGGGAGAGCACTGGGGGAAGTGGAGAGCACTGGGGGGGAAGAAAAGGGGGGAGAGCACTGGGGGAGTGGAGAGCACTGGAGGGAGAAAGAACAGGGGGGGAGCACTGGGGGTGGGGAAGAACAAGGGGGGAGAGCAATGGTGGGAGTGGAGAGCACTGGGGGGAGTGGAGAGCACTGGGATGGTGGCTAGAGAAGGATGGGGAGAGCTGGAGAGCAGGGGGGGTATCAAGAACAGGGATGGAGAAAACTGTGGGGTGGGGGCAGGGAGCATAAGGTGAACGGGGGGGGCAGTAAAATAAGTTGGATAGGAGAATTGGTGGGGGGGGCGGCATATAGAGGAAAAGAGCTTTCTATATTCCTCCATGCAGCCGCTGAATGCTTGATTCTCTTCCTCTCACTCCTGAAAGCATTCAGCGGCTGCATGGAGGAATATAGAAGGCTCATTTCCTCTATATGCGCCCCCCCCACCGATTCTCCTATCCAGGCACACAGGGTGAGCTGTACGGACGGCTATCTCCTTCTATGGATCACACAGAGCTGGCTGGGTCTGTGTTCGGCGGCTCCCCTAGACTGGCTCGTGTGATAGGTGGAACGTTGATTCTATCTACTATCACACAAGCCGGTCTGGGGGGGCGGGACCGTGTTACAGCACAGCCGCCGAACACAGACCCAGCCAGCTCTGTGATCCGCAGGAGAGAGGGGAGCAATGTATGCAGCTGCAACTAAAAGCGGCCCCAGGGCAGGCAGCATACCGGGAAATCTCCCGGTATCCCGGTAGGCCAGTCCGGCCCTGGACAAGATGGAGTTCCCTTATCTAATGTGGGCTTGGACATTTTTAATCTGGGTCTCCAAAATATTATAGAAATGGCCACGGTTGTGGGGTAGGCCGTTTTTTTGTTGTTAACAAAACCGGTTGGTGGGGGACTTTTTCTGAATGTTTTTTATTTATGGTAGTCGCTTGACTGAGCTAGATATTGATAGATATTTTAAAGTTTTTTTTACATTTTTTTATTTATTGATACATTTAATAAAGATAATAAAGATAAAGGTTAATTTTTTTTTTTTTATAAATTCTTTATTTATCAGGGTACAACATACGGAAATACAGACAGCTCATCAGAGAAAAATACGATGGCAATACATGTTATGCATCACTATATCTGTACTTTATGCAATCATAATAACACTTTACATAAAGTTTCTTAGGTAGTTAGAGGCATAGTGAGATTCCAGAGAGTAGGAAACCTCCGCACTCCGCATTGCACCATCAACTTTTCTTGGCCTTAGCCATTTTTCTAGAAAATAGAAAAAAGATTGGTGCCCTAATCCACCAACTCCGAGGAGTCAGTACCTGATGAACCAGCATCGAATAGGACGGAAAGCGAGAAGAAAATGTTATGGAAGAGAAAGGGGGGGGGGGGAGGATGAAAGGACTGGGAAGTAGTATAGAGGAGAGGAAGAGGGGAGAAAAAACAAAAAAATAAAAATAAATACTTGCAGTGTACATACAATTAAGTACATACATACATGCATACTTACATGAATGGGGGGGGGGGGGGGCAAGGTGATAGGGGCTTGTACCCCTGGCCAGTCGCAGCCGTGCCAAGTACGGAGCAAGACAGCTCCCCCTCCTCAAGGGGGTCTGTTAACCAGTTGTCCGAACTCCACCGAGTAAATAAACTCATGCCATTTTTTTGAGATATTCTCATGTAAGCCTTTTTCCGTGGCCACCAAGTCCTCCACTGCATGTATGTCAGTTACCGTTTTTAGCCATATGGCCACTGTGGGTGGCTGGGTCTGTTTCCAATACAGAGGGATACAGCTTTTAGCCGCTGTGAGCAGAAGCGGCAGGATGGATTTCCTGTCATTTTTTGGTGCGATTGTGTGGTGGTGTAGGAGGAAGAACTCGGTGGAATCCAGGACCACACAATCTGTGAACTTCTGTACAATACGATGTACCTCCGTCCAGAAGGGTCGTAGCAACCTGCATGACCAGAATACATGGAGGAGAGAGCCGACCTCCTCCCCGCATCTCCAACACAGGTCAGTGGTCTGTGGGAACATTTTGGGAAGTTTTGCCGGTGTGTGGTACCAACGGGACAACACTTTATATGCCGCTTCTTGGTGTCTTGCACTTATGGAAGTCTTGTGAGAGAAAAGGATGATCCGCTCAACCTGTTTATCTGTGAATTTCAATCTCAGATCTCTTTCCCATCCAGCCATGTAGGGTGGTCTCACCTCCGGCTGCGATGATATCAGCAGCTGGTATGTTAGAGAGATTGCATGTCTCAAAGGGGACCGGTCTAGGCAAAGCAACTCAAAGGGTGTCAATGGTCTCCTGAAAGCGTCCGGTGGAGGTAAGGATTTGATGAAGTGGGACAGTTGGATCTTCTGCCAGAAGGAGAGTCTCTGCAATGCTGGGTCTTCCATTATTTGTTGTCTATTCTTCCATTGTCCATTAGTAAGAAAATGTCTGACCTGTGATCTCTCGGTCAGTAACAGATCCAAAAATCTAGGATCTTTAAATCCCGGAGTAAAAGCCAAGTTGCCCACTGCTGGAGTGAGTGGGGATGGAAGTGGTACGAGATCCAGGGCATGGAAGACCTTCCATGCTGTCCGGATTGTCGTTCCCACTGTAGGATGTGTTGCTACTTCCTTCGACAAGGGCCGTTGGCACCACGGAAGCCAAGCCAGCTGCATCCCCGTCAGGGAGTTCTCAATTTGTACCCACTGTTTCAGGATATCGTGTCTACTCCAATCAAGTATTCGAGTGAGATGACATGCTGCGTAGTAAAGAAGGGCGTCTGGGAGGGCAATTCCTCCCTTAATTTTTGGGAGTTGAAGTGTTGTATGTGCCAGTCGTGGGGGTTTGCCAGCTCAGACGAAATGGGTTATCACCCTATTAACCGCTTTCAAAAAAGCGTTAGGTATGTGTATCGGAGTGCTTGAAAATGGTAGAGGAGTCTAGGTAAGATATTCATTTTCACTATGGCACTGTGTCCGAACCAAGTGAAGAAGCCATGTTGCCAATCCTTCAGGTCCTTCTTAATTGCATTCAAGAGAGGTGGGAAGTTGAAGCGGAAAATCTCTTCTGTCTTAGCCGGTAGCTGGATCCCCAAATACTTAATATGGGAGGTAGCCCATTTAAAAGGAAAATCCAGCCGAAGTAGTGAAATTAGGGAGGCAGGCAAATTAACTTTGAGTGCTTCTGATTTCTGGTAATTGATGTGGTATTGTGATAACTTTTCCTATGTCTTTAGTTCTTTGAGCAAGTTTGGGATGGACACCAGGGGTTTTGTCAGAAAGAAGAGAAGGTCGTCCACAAAAAAGCTGCTACCTTTGGGG
This sequence comes from Lithobates pipiens, assembly GCF_037356315.1. Lineage (NCBI taxonomy): Eukaryota > Metazoa > Chordata > Amphibia > Anura > Ranidae > Lithobates > Lithobates pipiens. The sequence continues at coordinate 25,334,145 of NW_027507685.1, read as the reverse complement.
ATAGGGAGGTGTCTAGATTGAGGCCTTCTATATCTGGGTTGTTTCTGACCGTGCGTAAGAAAAGTTCTAGGGTGAGGACAAAGATTAAAGGTGACAAAGGGCACCCTTGTCTCGTTCCGTTCGAAATTTCGAATGCTGGGGATAGGTAACCACTGACCTTCAACTGGGCCGAGGGGCTTGAATAGATGGCGGAGATCCAGCTCATCAAGATAAAGATTAATAAAGTTTATGTTTATATACAAATAACGGCCATTTTATCACCATTTAAGAAATGTGTGTGTTTGGATTATTTCTTTACATAGTAGTTCTTTTGTACAGGCTACATTTCCATGAGAGAAGTGGGCATTAATTAGTGCCCACAGCATGGGATTGTGGCGGTCAAAAAAAAAAAAATGAACCTGACAGGCATGTGGATTGCAGGTGGGAAAAACGTGTATTCTGGAGCTATACACATGTTTTGAGGCTATATAAGACCCCCGCATCTAGGCTCCGGTCACAGTTGACCCCATAGTGGCTTGGCAAGCTCCCCTTCCCTCCCACCCTGTCGCAGCACCTGTTATGTGGTTTTGTCACCCTTGGATCAAGGGGAGACTTTTGCTGAATGTTTTTTATTTATGGTACTCGCTCGAATTCTATGACAGAGCGAGATATCGATAGATATTTTTACGTTTTAAAAAAAAAGTTTATTTATTGATGAATTTAATAAAGATAAAGATTAAAAAAAGTTTATGTTTATATACCAATAAAGGTGCCGTGGCCATTTTATCACCATTTAAGAAATGTGTGTGTTTGTATTATTTCTTTACATAGTAGTTCTTTTGTACAGCCTACATTCCCATGGGCTAGCTTGGAGGATTTTCAATAGGGTTTAGAAGTTCAACAGTCAGTGATTAAAATTTGAGGGGAGTAGTGTTGTAGACATAGTGACCACGTCTTCTTATAGAGGGTAATTTTATCATTCAGTACAGAGTTAATCTTATTTTTTTTACATACTTCATGATACTCGGGATCTAACCTCATGTAAATCTAAATTCAAATTTGTGGATTTTAATGTGCCATAGTCTGTTTACTGTGAAAATGAAAATCATGAGTGTACAGTGGAAATGCGTAATCCCCTTGGTGAGAAGTAACTTATACTTTATAGAAATGGAAAAGTTTACTGTAGATGTATGACCTAAGATTCCACTCTACCAGGCATGTCCACCAAATATGTTGGAATGTTTCTATTTCATTGCATCCATGAAAACTTTGTAGAATGGAATTTAGAGTGAATTTAGAGACTAATTATGGTACTGAGTACCATTGAGAAAGCAATTTAAAGTTTGTTTCTAAAGTATTCGCACCAGGGAAGCTGGGTTTTGTTGTTAGCCAGAGCAACTTCCAGTTGCCACCCGAGATCTTCCTCTCCCTTAATAGTGGGGGAGTGAGGAATAAGGATGGAGGATAAAATGACACCATGCCCTTAGAATGAGGGTCATTAAGGCATTTATATTCAAAGGCTATGAATGCAGGGAGACTGGCAGATTGTAGTCATTGCATGCTCAGGAGGTAATTTTCCACGTAAAGATAAAAATTTCTGAACAAGGAAGTTTGAATTCTTTTTGGACGGTAGCAAAGCTCTTGGCTCCTGAGCTTGTACACAGCTTATACAAACTGGTAATACCCAGATTAACCAAATCTTGAAATTTTATGGGTTATTAAAGCCTGGTAGGAAGGAGGGGGTTTTATATGACTTACTGCAAGGAAAGGTGTGAGAATATTAAGGCATATTTGATATCATCCCATACTTTATGAGAATGGACTCTCTGGGCTGGGGATGAAATTTCTATATTTGGACAGAGATCACATTAGGTTTTCAGTGCAAAGTAGATAAATGTCTGGTGGCTTGAGGCTTCGCAAGGTGGAGTCTTGCGGGTGGAATGGTATTTCACTATTGGGCCAGCTGCCAGGGATAATAGTATATGGTGAGCATACCTCCCATCTTTTGAACTTGAGAATGAGAAACACTTCAGGGAAACGTAGCGCATAGGCAAAAAGTGAATGTGGTCATATTGCAGCTGCCTAAATCTTCCTCAGTGCTAGAGGGTTTGCTTGGATTGTTATAAACCTGAGGCACCTTTAATCATCTTAACCACTTCCCACCCAGCCAATGTACATATACGGCTGGGTGGGAGCCGTCTACTTCTGATAGGACGTTCAGGAACGTCCTTCAGAAGGAGGGGGGTCACGCGCGCACGTGCCCGCGCAGCGGCGCGATCCTGATGTGCTCGTGTCACCCGGACACGGCGCATCTCGGATCGGCAGGAGGGCTCTGTTATTGGCCCTCCTGATCACATGACGGCCGTGTCCAATCACGGCCATCATGTGATGTAAACAAACAGCCGGTTGCTAGGCAATCGGCTCCTCCTCTCCTCACACAGAAGTCATCGCTGAGGAGAGGAGAGCAGAACGCTGCAGCCGGCTGATGATCAGTGAGTATGAGCTGTTTTTTACAGCTTTTTACTCACTGATCACCAGCCTAGTGTAAACACACAACACACCACACAGTATAAACACAGTCCCCACAACACACATGTCCCCACATATGTCCCCAAAACACACATGTCCCCAAAACATACATGTCCCCAAATAATAAAAACACATGTCCCTTATAATAAAAACGTCCCCCACATATGTCCCACTAAAATCACATGTCCCAATGATTATCTGCACACATATGTCCGTCATCACCTGCACAGATCTGTACATGATCATTTGCGTACATATGTCCGTGATCACACAAACCAATTATTATACACTTAACGGAATTTTTTTTACCAAAAACATGTAGCGGAATACATTTTGGCTTAAATTTATGACAAAATTTGATTTTATTGGATTTCTTTTAAAATAGAAAAAAGAAAATATTGTTTTTTTTCCAAATTTCCGCTTTTTTGGCGCTTATATCGCAAAAAATAAAAAACGGAGTTCTGAATAAATACCACCAAAATAAAGCTCTATTTGTGCGAACAAAATGATAAAAATGTCATTTGGGTACAGTGTAGCATGACCGCGCAATTGTCACTGAAAGTGCGAGAGCGATGAAAGCTGAAAATTGGGCTGGGAAGCAAGGGGGCGAAAGTGCCCTGTATTGAAGTGGTTAAGGAGAGTGGTAATGCGGTGCGAGCACTGCGCAACGGCGATCAGTGGGTGTGACAAAACTGTTACCAGTTGAAAGGGCTAAAAAGGGTTGTAAAGTCAGAAGTTTCTTTTATCCTAATGCATTCTATGCATTAAAATAAAAAGCCTTCTGTGTGCAGCAGCCCCCCTTAGCTCCCCTAATACTTATCTGATTGCTGCTATGCGACCAAACCACAACCCTGTGTTTTTAATTTATATTGCACATGATTAGGTATTAAATGTGAACACAGCTTCACCTTGTTTACTAAGCTAATAAAAATTCACTTCGCAAAATGAATGTCTTTTCTTATTTAGAAAGTAAAGTTATAGATTAGTATCACATTCAGCCACATGATGGCAGCAGAAGACAACTGGTTAAAAAAATGATTTGCGCTGCTTTTTTTTTTTTTTAAATAGCCATCACATTATGCTTGGATAGAAAGCCTTTAGTTGCTTCCTTATTAAAGAGGTTAACAAAATAACAGTTGCGTATTTACAATGGCAGAATATATTTAATAGGAATATTTTTTAAAATACATACGTTTAATAGAATACTTGATATTTTATCCAATTCTTTGAAAATAAGCAACTGAAAAATAAATGCAGTTATCCTATTCCTAACCTGTAAGTAATACTGTATTATATAGTATATATTTTTTGTTAATTTTTTGAAGTGCTGTGCAAATTATATTCATACTTTTAGAACACAAACTTCATCCTTTTATGTCATGTGATTAAAACAAGATATCTCTATCTATCTATCTATCTATCTATCTATGTATATATATATATATCTATATATATTTATATAGATATATATATATATATATATAGATATAGATATACAGTATAATAAGCATTCTTTTCTAGGATCAAAAAGGAAAAAGCAGGGAAGTGCATCACTAGCGCAAAAAGCTTTTATTTCACTAGTGGTGCACTTCCCTGCGTTTCCTTTTGTTTTTAAGGTTGCCCTGCTAAGGGTTTCTATGAGCCTGATTCTATGATCGTCTATAAGCGCAGAGGTCGAGGAGTGCTTTTTTTTTCTTCTGTTTAATACTTTGATAGGACATTCCTACTTTTTGTAATAATTACTGAAAATATGTGGATTTAATTGATTAAACACACATACTTTATTTAGTTAAAAAAGGATTTTACAGAACTTTCTGTCTACTTTAATATATCAGCAGTCTGTCCCCTTAGGACACATCTCCTGTCACTATCAATGACCAAAAGTTTCCTGCAGCTTGCATTAAATTAACTCTCCTACTAATAAAATATTAAACTATTAATATTAAACTTTTAATTCCTCATTGTTTTCTCACTTTATTCTATCACAAAAAGGAAATGTATTAAGAAGATGAACCCTGATGTGAAAACACTGAAATTTTGCTGTGTCGCTGCCCAAGAATAAAGCAAACGCAAAACATCATAAAGTACTCACATTTAATAATGTGTTGTCTGTTTACTAGATGGAACATATCTGAAATTTAAGCTGGCTATACAGTATACAATATGATTGTACACACTCCTTGAAGCTGGCCATACACTGTACAATTTGATTGTACAAACTCTGTACAAGGATTTATCAAACTATATAATATGAAGGCAAACCTAAACAAACGATTCAATCGATATTAAATCAAGCAAGCCCCTGTACTACAATGTTGATGGTAGATCTAAATCACTATATAGTGTATGGTCAGTCTAATCTTGTTCAGCAAGCAGTCACCCATGCATACCCAGTAAAGCAGCGAAGACCTGTAATCTGAAAACTGCAGTAACGCATTGCAACTAATCAAATTTCAGTTTACTGAATGTTAGATTTGAATAAAAATAATTATATTCAGTTGCTATGGATTATTTTCCGTTGCACATCAACGTTGACCTTTACATTGCATTAAATTAGAAGTATAGTGAAGTAAGGTGGCTGAGATCTTGCATAATGTGCAGGTAAGTGCAGCATATTTGCACATTATGGCATACTTACCTTAGGGGCGTGTCCTCCTCCAGACCTGACCGATTTGTGCTGCTGCTTCGCCCCTGGTTCTGTCATCCCATTTGCTGCTACTACTGGTTACCCTGTCATCCTTTTCAGGATATTAGGACGCTCCTGATGACATAAGTCCTGCGTATACGCATTACCATTACATTGTGCCTGTCACCTGACCCCATTCCTAGCATCTTACAGGTGGCAGGAAGGATGTGTTCACTGCATGATGTATGTGCTATACAATGTACACAGAAAGTAAAAAACTGCTAGAAGTAAGAAGCAGCAATTTTTGGCAGAATTTTTTTTTTTGTTTACTTTTTAGTTTCCTTTTTTTTTTTAGTTTACCTCCGCTTTAGTAGATATTAAAGGAAAGTTTGTAACCATAGTAATTCTATTGAAAAAAAAAAAAAAAAGAAAAAAGAAAAGAAAAAAACCCCTAAAGAGTGGGACTTTAAGAAGTATTCTGACTCTGATTGTTGTGAAGCGATCTATCCCTTCTGAGACCTCTATGTCTGGCCTGTATAAGGATATAATCACTGAGGACAATCCTCATCAGATAGCTTGAACTCACCAATACCGATTTCCATCCACAGATGCTTTATTCTGAACATCAGATTACAGCAGATGACAGGATACAAACAGACGAACAGGTTGTGGTATTGTGCGGTCAAAAGATGATATTGTCTGTAGCTTACAATGTAGAATACAATGTGCTCTGCTACATGAGGCTTGTTACTCCACTGATGACACAGGAAGTACAAAACACAGGAAGAAGGGAGGAGCATTGCACACAAAGGAAGTATGTCATAAAATAAGGGAAAAAATAAGCTTGAGAACACAAGTGCATTGCCACAAAGGGTCACTAGATGGCAGCATGTGAACTAAATATAAACGTCCATAGAAAAATGGTTAGGAAAACAATATATATATAAATTCTACGCCCCGTTGGGGCAGCACAAGAAGTGACCGAAACCTCATAAGTATAAAGATATAAATGTCTTTATTATTGTACAATCAAAAATTTTTTCTTAAAAAATTATTAGAAATGATCATTTGGAATATATACAAATTCATGCGATTATAGATGGATGTAGATACATATAAGGCAACTCTTTTTACCTTGACCCAACTTTTCCGGCTTAATGCCCTTCTTCAGGGGTTCAGTTCAAGCATAGAGAGTAAGAGGTCTATAAGGGTACATGCATCAATCATTAGTACAAAGTTTACACTGATCTACAGTAAGAAAGCACATAGCAGCAAATATACATCATGCATATAAATAAGGTATTTTACATCAAATGAAATCCATCCGATATACTTGGGATGTGGTGACTGAAACTTATCTTTCTATTTTTCTGTGAGTGTGGGATCTCTCTTTCCATAGTATTTCTATTGAGAGTATAAATTATTTAACTAATTCAAAAAAAGCAATACAGTTACTATCACCATGGATTTCTATTCCAACACAGGCAATGGTGTTATTTCAAAAGCAGCATATTGTTTTTTCCTTTTTTGCTTTATGGAAAAATTGTAACAGACATCTTCCCATGTTCACTAGAGAAGAACCTACTGTGTTTGTCATTTTTACGGGATTGATGTTTACTCCTGCTCACCTGTCATGTACTAAAAGGCATACAGGGTAGTATCCACATGGTGGGAGCTTGCATGTCTGATGTATAATGTATTGAGAATTTTTAGGGTGGACCCTCACTTATTTTTTTATAATATGGATACAGGAAAAAAATGTACAGCATTAAAGTAGGGCTCTAGGAAAAAACTGATTAACATACAGATAAAACACATACACACATATTGTTTTACCTGCCAAACCATTTAGAAACCATTATATGATTTATACACCTCTAGCTCATTGCTAAGCAAAGAGGATCGCTCCATTGCTTTGTGGTTCTTCTTTACTGCCTATATGCTAATTGGACAAAGATGATGATGCTGAATGGGTGGCAAGTGTACAGAAGGCGATAGGCAACATAGGTAGCCGCATTACTAAACCAGTAAAAAAAATGTGTCACTTGCCTTATTTTGTAGCCTACCTTAGTAAATCATAAGATTGACTATACAGAATGTAAAATCCTTTGACACTTGTTGTCAGCATTTAAAATATAGTTATATAAAATATCTTAGCTTACATTTATATTTAATAAAACAAAAATAATATATCCCTAGTGCAAAGTAAAAAAAAAAAAACATGAAATCCAAATAATTTTTTTTAATTTCATTTATGTTCCTGGGTTCATACATCATGTAATTATTAATATATATTGCATAAAGGCCAAGGGCCATTATTGCATATGTAAAGCCAAAAAGTTTTTTGTTTAATTGGTAATACCCTGTCAAATTGTTTTAGCCTGTCTGACTAGAGACACAGCAAGAATATCTCTTTAACTACTTGACCTCCTAAGGATTTACCCCCTTCATGACCAGGCCATTTTTTGTTATATGGCACAATTGCGTGGTCATGGAGTTCTGCACATAAATTAAATTTATATAATTTTTTCCCCACAAATAGAACTTTCTTTTGGTGGTATTTGATCACCACTGTGTTCTTTATTTTTTTGCAATATAAACAAAAAAGATAGATAATTTAAAAACATTTTTTTTTTTTTTACTTTCTGCTATATAACATATCCAATGAAAAAAAAAATCTTTATAAATTTAGGGCAATATGAATTCTGCTGCATGTTTTTGTAAAAAAAAATCCCAATAAGTGGTTGGTTTGCACAAAAGTTATAGTGTCTACAAAGTATGAAAAATATAAAAGTATAAAAATCCCAATAAGTGGTTGGTTTTTCACAAAAGTTATAGTGTCTACAAAGTATGGTATACATACTGTAATTTATTTTTATACTATTAATGGAGGCGATCAGCAACTTATAGCGAATGCCATATTGCAGCGGACAATCTAATACAAAATAAGACTTTTGACACTTTGTGGGAACCAGTGACACTAATACTGTGATCAGTGCTAAGAATATGACCTGTCACTGTACTAATGACACTGGCCGGGAAGGGGTTAAATATCTAGGGTGATAAAAGAGTTAAATGTGTGCCTCACCAGTGTTTATATGTGTACTATACTTTAACTAAGGGATGTGCTGTTTTAATATTCCAAGCTTTGCCAGGAAACAAAAACCAGCACATCCCTGCTGACAGGGCAGAGCTCTGTACTGTCTTTGTCCTCGCCGATTAGTGGGTGCCGGCAGTCATTCATTGGCAGGCACCCACTGGTGAGCTTGTGCTGTGACTTTCCCTACCCGGAAGAGCAGAATCATGCATATATATGTGATTCTGCACAGCCAGCCCTGCACTGTAGTAGAAAAGCTACAGTGCGTGGTCGACACGTGGTTCAAGTGGTAGGATTTGTCCTCTACACAATTCACACCAGAACAGGTTTAACCATTGGAAGAGTTTTCCTCACTTCCTGTTCCTCTGATAATGCAAAAATGTTAGATTTCTGATCATCTTCTGTACCAGACAATGGTGACCAGGATCAATAGTGAGGGTAAATATCCCTTGTTGGGAAACAGGCAGCAATATATACCAGAAAGGGTATATAGCCCTTCCATACTGTATTTATAACTCCAAAAAAGTTTTGGTTTTACAAACACTTGAAAGTTTGTTTGTGTTGCCCTAAGTTGACATCAACTCTTTTAGAAGCACAAGTTTAAATGTTTTATTTACACTCTCCATTTTTTTCCTGCATTGTTTGAAGAAATACAGATGAATTTTTTGAGATTTTTTTAACTTTTGCTCTCAATCAGTTCTGTTCCCTATGTCTTTCTCTACACTTGGTAGCAATCAATCAACAAGGCCTCCAGCACTAATAAGAATTAAAGTGGTTCTAAAGGCTCAAGTTTTTTTTCCACCTTAATACATTCTATGGGTACAGTTTCCCCCTCAGTCCCCCTTATACTTACCTGAGCCCCATCTTGATCCAGAAATGTACACAACTCTTCCAAGTCTCTCCCTCTTCATTGGCTCACACAGTAGCGGGAGCCATTGGCTCCTGCTGCAGTCAATCACAGCCATTGAGCCAATGATGAGAGAGTGTGAGAGTGGGGACACACTGTCTGTGTATGAATAGACAAACACACACGGGAGCGAGTCTGCTTGAGTGCATCCATTGCAAGAGACTTGCTATTGGGGGCACTCGGTAGTGGGGAGGAGCCAGGACTGCCGGTGAACGACCCAAAAAGAATAGAATCGGCGCTGCTTTGTGCAAAGCCATTGCACAGAGCAGTTAACTATAACATGTTTATTATTTTTAAAAAAGTTTTCCTTTTGAATCACTTTAATTCAACACATGAAAATATACAACTGTATTTTTTCCTAAAATTTTATAAAGTGTGCAAAATACATTGTTGGAAGAGAACCAATGAATTTAAAAACCAAGCAGAGTGCTTTCAATAAACAGTACGACCCCAGGTCCCATGCCTGTTTAGAAATTCCAAAAATCTAGGCTAACATATGGTATTTTGCACAAAAAATAATAATTCTATCCATATTTCATATATTAAAGGAATCCTCTAGGGAAGACATAAAAATATCAGTAATAAATATGCAATCTGAAAATGTAATTGCTAGAAACAGCATTTTGTTGGTTGATGCACTGATAGTTTTTAGCAAATGAAGTTTATCTCAAACATTGTCCTTCTTCTATGGGTGCTGGATAATAAAACCAAAGAAATATTAATTAAATGGTGGCTCCTTCCATTGTTTTGTGCCATTATCATTGGTTAGAAACGTACTCTCTGCCTCTTGTAGAAATTTTGTGTTATTTAGAGCAAGCACTGAAACAAAAGAAAACCAGGAAATTAATGATGCAGGTTTACTGTGATTTATTTCTCGATTGTAGAAAAAGAGATTTGGAATCAGAGTTGTTGATATGAATTGTGTAGATGTGATATCCATTGAATTAAAACTGTACAATATTTGAAATGATCAAAAAAAAAAAATTAAGGTAAATGAGGGATTATCACTTGAGAGGTTCTCACTTGCAGCAGAACAGCATCACCACTTTACTATGTACTCTCTCAATGAGAAAATAAGGGGCTTCATGAAGGCATATGTGGAGGGGTCTCGCCCATAGATGAATGCTTCTCAACACAGAACAGTAAGCCCCCGTACACATGGTCGGACATTCTGCCAACCAAATCCGTCGGATTTTGTCCATCGGATTGTGTCCGAAACTGTTGCATACACACGGTCGGACAAAGTTGTCGAAAAATCCAATCTTTCAGAACGTGATGACGTAATTTCGTTACGATGGGACTACGTTCAGGCTAGTAGCCAATAGCTTTGATGTAGGAATTTGATCTGAGCATGCGTGGCACTTTGTCCAATCGGAATTCTCTACACATGATCGGAGTATGTCCTATCAGACCAGTTTGTTGGAAAATATTTCCAACAAGTTGGAAAATTTGGTCCGACGGATATTCCGACGGAAACAGTCCGATGCAGACCACACACAGTCGGAATATCCGACAACGCGGTCCGATAGGACACATTCCGACGGATTCTCTGACCGTGTGTACGGGGGCTAACACTTGGTCATTGTGAAAGGTATGGGTCAATGCCCTGTATACTTCCAACTAGTTTGTCTGCAGGCTAAGGATTGGTGAAACAATGTGGGTTCTTTACTGCAGAATTAGCAAGATAGTTTTTTGCTCACTCTGCAGCAAAGTAAGCCAATAGAGTTCTTGCGGATTTATTTGATTTATGCATGGTGCTTCCATTCCCCACTGCATCCATGTAACATCCTTGAGGGTATGTTGTATGATAAACTTTCTACTACACAAGGCATATACTTGACATCAGAATGTGTACAGCTCTTGCCTCCTCAATTCTAGTCTCTAATGCCGCGTACACACGATCTGAATTTTGGTCGGAAATAAGCTCTGATGGTTTTCCAGACGGAATTCCAATGGGATTTCGCTCAAGCTGTCTTGCTTACACACGGTCACACCAAATTCCGACCGTCAAGAACGCGGCGACGTACACCACGTATGACGGGACTAGAAAAGGGAAGTTCAAGACCCAGTAGCCAATAGCTTCCATCTTGTAGTTGAATCTGATCATGCGTGAGTTTTTGCGCGTCGGAATTGCATACACACGAAGGCATTTTCAGATAGGAACTTTTTCCAACCGAAAAATTGAGAACATGCTCTCAATCTTTTGCTGGCCGAAATTCGGCCAGCAAAAGTCCAATGGAGCATACACACGATCGCATTTTCCGACCAAAAGCTCTCATCAGTCTTTTTCTGGCCGAATTTCCGATCGTATGTATAATGCTTGCCTTCACTGGTCATGCTTAATGTTATGGGAGCTAGAAGTTCTCATAGGAAGCACACATTTGGCTGTCTAGCAACCCAGTGCTTAACCCAGTCACTTTGCCTTTTCCCACAGCAGAGAAGTATTCAGTCACACCTTTTGATTTTGGTTTCTGAGTGAACCAAATGCTGATTGTCCTTGTACACATGTGTTTGACATTTTTTTTTTTTAATTGTCTTTTTACGTGGCAGCAGGAAAAAATATATAATTAACCCATTATAATATGTAATTAAACATCAACTTTACATCAAGTTTGCAACAATGCTACTTCTCCTTTGACTAGTAATTAGCAAGTCAAACTGTAAAATCTGGTTATGATTTTTTGTCCAAACACTGGCTGCCTGGATACAAAAGTTATGTATAGCAAAATAATTTGTGATCACTAATTATGATTTACTAAATGAGGCTTGATTTTTTTCCTTTATTGCTTGTCATAGCAAAATGATCAAATTCCTTTTATTTAGCCACACATCTCTGCAGTACTTTTCTGCTGTTTCACAATCTTTCTTTAGTAACCTGATTGATTGGGAATTTTCCCCCATGCATTGACCAGAGGAGAATGAGAAGCAGCGTGTACCAATATTTGTGCTCACTATGCAAGGCAGCATTTTCTTCAAGGAACAAAGGTTACGTCCTCTCACTGCTGACCATGCAGAAAAAGCAGATACTTGTTCTTTATATATATGTGTGTAATAGGAGAGCATCTGTCTTTACCTTGTGGTGACATTGCTATGGTGAGAAGTCAATGGAACACCAACAGAGCTGCTATAAGAACTCATGAATATGGATACACATTAGGCACACATAAGAATAGCAGTAGGGTCTGGGCCCAAATGACTATAGGTGATCTTACTCCAATCACCTGCTCTGCTCCAGAAACAGCTGCAATATAATACACTTGTACTATGGGTCTATCAAGAGTCTTGCAGAGGACAGAGAAAGTAAAGAATTGCCAGAAAAAGGTCTTGTGGCACTTAGGGCAAATATGCCAAAGTGCACTCAACCTTCCTTCTATCAAACTGAGACCAGTGGAAATGGATCCTACAAATTTTAGTCTATGAAAAAAACAAACTAAAAGGAAAGAAGTGTTGTGACGTGCCTTAGAAGGTCCAAAGCCTTTTATCTCAACTCTGGTGAAAAAAAATCACTCTATTGCTATTTCCTTACTGACTTTCTATTCACCTTTCTTTTTTTGTTTCCTTTTTTCTTCTATCAGGATACTTTCTACAACATGAATATATTTTTCTTCAGTGACTTCAATCAAAACTTCTACAATATTGTTTAAGCTAGTATCTACACAGCAACTGTCAGGGCTGGTGTATCTTCCGCAAAAGCTTTAGTGGCCATACCAAGACCCCACTGGACTGAAAAATGTGGTGTACGTCTGGAATGTAAACTTTGGTCACTCAGCTTTTCTATTGTACCACAAATCACCAAAGTTCATGCTAAGCTTAGAAAAGGTGGCACCGCATCCTAAATTTCCACTACTCTCTTGTAAGGACATGACAACGATTTACTCCAGAGATGAAACTATATTCTGCTACTTTATAAAACTCTGGTTTGGCCACATCGTATTCCATTCAGTTCTGGTCACCAATCATCAGGAGGGATGTGCTGGAACTGGAAAGAGTCCAGAGAAAGGCAACAAAATTAATAAGGGGACTGGAGGACCCAAATTACGAGGAACAACTAAAAGCACTAAACTTATTCTCCCCGAAGAAGAGACGTTTGAGAGGACATATGATCCATCCTCTGCCCTACTGACACCATCCACTGCTCTACTGACTGACACCAATCTCTGCTCTACTGACTCGTCCACTGCTCTACTGACTGACACCAATCTCTGCCCTACTGACTCGTCCACTGCTCTACTGACTGACACCAATCTCTGCCCTACTGACTCGTCCACTGCTCTACTGACTGACACCAATCTCTGCCCTACTGCCTCATCCACTGCTCTACTGACTGATACCAATCTCTGCCCTACTGACTCGTCCACTGCTCTACTGACTGACACCAATCTCTGCCCTACTGACTCGTCCACTGCTCTACTGACTGACACCAATCTCTGCCCTACTGACTCGTCCACTGCTCTACTGACTGACACCAATCTCTGCCCTACTGACTTGTCTACTTCTCTACTGATACCCTGACACCGTCCATGTTTTAACCACTTTAAGAACGCAGACCGGCTCTATTTCATGCAACAACATACCTGTACGTTGTTTCATGCAATAGATACTGTGGGCGTGCACGCTCTGCCAGCCACCCGCGATCACTGCACAGAGAGGCAGAACGAGGTTGTAAACTAGGCGAATGCCCATTCTGACAAGGGACAACATGGAGATCTGCTGTTCCTAGTGATCAGGAACAGTGGATCTCTGTGTTGTCCAAATGAGCCCTGCCCCCACACAGTTACAACACACCCAGGGAACACAGTTAACCCCTTGATCACATCCTAGTGTTAACCACTTCCCTGCCAGTGTAATTTATTCATTGATCCGTGCATTTTTAAGCATTGATCACTGAAATATGACATTGGTCCCCAATGTCGCTTAGGGTCAGATTTGTCTGCCGCAATGTCGCAGTCCTGCTAAAAAAATCACAGATTGCCACAATTACCAGTAAACGCATTTAAAAAAAAATAAAAGTCCATAAATCTACCCCCTATTTTTTAGACCCTATAACTTTTGTGCAAACCAATCAATATACGGTTATTGTGATTTTTTTTTTACCAAAAATATGTAGCAGAATACATATTGGCCTAAACTAATGAAGAAATTCTTTTTTTTTATATTTTTTTTGGATATGTATTATAGCAGAAGGTAAAAAATATTGTGTTTTTTCAAAATTGTCAGTCTTTTTTGTTTATAGCGCAAAAAATTAAAACTGCAGAGGTGATCAAATACCACCAAAATAAAGCTCTATTTGTAGGGAAAAAAGAACAAACATGTTGTCTGTGTAAAGTGTCACACGACTGCGCAATTATCAGTTAAAGCAACGCAGAGCTGTATCGCAAAAAATGGCCTGGTCATTAACGGGGTAAATCTTTCTGGGGCTGAAGTGGCATGTGCATGCCATATATATATATACAGTGGATATAAAAAGTCCACTCACCCCTGTTAAAACTTCAGGTTTCTGTGATGTAAACAAATGAGACAAACATAAATAATTTCAGAACTTTTTCCTCCTTTAATGTGACCTATATTGCCCCATCTTACAGCAAAAGCCATGGTCTGCAGAGAGCTTACAAAGCATCAGATGGATCTCATGGTTAAAAAGTATTAGATAGGAGAAGGGTACAAAAGAATTTCCAAGGCATTAGATATACCATGGAACACAGCGAAGACAGTCATTATCAAGTTCAGAAAATGTGGCACAACAGTGACGTTATCAAGAACTAGACGTCCTTCCAAAATTGATGAAAAGACGAGAAGAAAAATGGTCAGGGAGGCTGCCAAGAGGCCTACAGCAACATGAATGAATGAACCTGGCAAGTACTGACTGTGTGGTACATGTGACAACAATCTTCCGTATTCTTCATATGTCTGGACTATGGGGTAGAGTGGCAAGACGGAATCCTTTTCTTACGAAGAAAAACATCCAAGACTGGCTAAATTTTTCAAAAACACACATGAATTCTGCCAAAAGTATGTGGGAAAATGTGTTATGGTCTGATAAAACCAAGGTTGAACTTTTTGGCCACAAATTCCAAAGGATATGTTTGGCGCAAAAAACAACAATGCACATCACCGAAATACACCATGCCTACAGTGAAGCATGGTGGTGGCGGCGGCATCATGCTTTGAGGCTGTTTTTCTTTAGCTGGAACAGGGGCTTTATTCAAGGTAGAGGGAATTATGAACAGTTCCAAATACCAGTCAATATTGGCACAAAAGCTTCAGGCTTCTGCTAGAAAGCTGAACATGAAGAGGAACTTCATCTTTCAGCATGACAATGACCCAAAGCATAAATCCAAATCAACAAAGGAATGGCTTCACCAGAAGAAGATTAAAGTTTTGTAATGGCCCAGCCAGATCCCAGATCTGAACAGGGTTGTGCATAAGAGTTACCCTCACAATCTAACAGATTTGGAGTGTTTTTGCAAAGAGTGGGCAAATATTGCCAAGTCAAGATGCACATGCTGATAGACTCAAACCCAGAAATAAAAAAAGTGCTTCAACAAAGTATTAGTTTAAGGGTGTGCACACTTATGCAACCGTATTATTTTATTTTTTTATTTTTACTTCCCCCCCTGAGTTGTATAATTTATAGGTCACATTGACTGCTTGCCAACCATCCGTCGCCATTATACTGCGGCAGGTTGGCTCTTCTGGGTGAATCGCCGTAGATGTACGTTGGCCTCTTTAAGAGCTATAATGTCCGCCGCCACCTGTAAATGTAAACAGACAGATCCTGTTCTGTCTGGGAAGTAGAGAGAGATCTGCTGTTCCTAGTAATCAGGAACAGCAATCTCTCTCTACTCCCATCCCCCACACCTCCCCAGGACACGCTTAACCCCTTGATCACCCCTTGTTAACCCCTTCCCTGCCAGTGACATTTATACAGTAATCAGTGGCTATTTTTAACTCTGAATGCTGTATAAATGTCAATGGTCCCAAAAAAGTTTCAAAAGTGTCTGATCTGTCTGCCGCAATGCTGCAGTCCCACTTAAAATCACAAATTACCCCCATTAGTAGTAAAAAAAAAAGAATAATAAAAATGTCATAAATATATCCCCTGAATTTTGCGCCCCAGTGGATGCCCGCCCACCTCCGCTGTGGCATATAATGAAAAAAAAAAAAGAATATGTATCTGTACAGTAAATATGTGTGAAGACATGAATATGTCTACCATTACCCATGTGATGATGAGTGCTGCTTGAAGTGATCCCTTCCCTGTGAAACAAAGTGGAGGAGTAAACTGCCAATCGGTCCCAGCTGAAGTACCTCAGGTCCTGGGCGGGTCCCCACCAACGTCATGTATCAATGTCTAGACAGCAAATGTGAGGTGAGGGAACCTTCCATCTGAGGTACTCTGTACCCCAGTGGATGCCCGCCAACCTCCGCTGCAGCATATCATGAAAAAAACAAAACAAGCTCCCGCCTTGCAGCGTTTAATGGTGCCGCTTCGGGGCTTGTTTGAATATGACGCTGATGTGCTGAGGTCAAAACCCGCCACCATCATATGATTGGGCTGGATGGAGGGGAGAGAGCTGAGTGCATCGCTACCCTGGAAATTAGACTGCTGGGTGTCCAGTCCCACCGCCCATATGCTGGGCTGGCTATCAGATGGTCTAAGGGAATATCCCTAATGCCGCGTACACACGACCAGACTTTCTGTCAGAATAAACACTGACGGTCTTTCCGACAGAGTTTCCAATGGACTTCCGACCGAACGGACTTGCCTATACATGATCACACCAAAGTCTGTTTGTTTCGAACGCAATGACGTACAACAGGACCAGAAAAGGAAGTTCAATAGCCAGTAGCCAATAGCTGCTCTTGTGTCGTATTTGGTCTGCCGGACTAGCACACAGACGAACGGTTTTCCCGATAGGAATTGATTCCGTCGGAAAGATTTAAAACATGTTCTATTTCTAGGTCCATCAGACTTTTTGAGGAAAAAGGTCAACTGAAGCCCACACACGATCGGAAAATCAGATGAAATTATTTAGTCTGACCTCTTCTGCCAGACAGTCCTGTCGTGTGTACGTGGCATAAGAGATCAAAATAGGTCTCTATAGGTGGAGGAAAAATGTATCTAATGATGGTTATCGAGCAAACTAAAACTAAAGATAAAGATGTAGATATACAGTACACCCCTCGCATTTTTGTAAGTATTTTATTATATCTTTTCATGTGACAACACTGAAGAAATGTCACTTTGCTACAATGTAAAGTAGTGAGTGTACAGCTTGTATAACAGTCTAAATTTGCTGCCCCCTCAAAATAACTCAACACACAGCCATTAATGTCTAAACCACTGGCAACAAAAGTGAGCACACCCCTAAGTGAAAATGTCCAAATTGGGCCAAAGTGTCAATATTTTGTGTGGCCACTATTATTTTCAAGCACTGCCTTAACCCTCTTGGGCGTGAAGTTCCCCAGAGCTTCACAGGTTGCCACTGGAAACCTTGTCCACTCCTCCATTCCTCCATGATGACATCATGGAGCTGGTGGATATTAGAGACCTTGCGCTTCTCCACCTTCTGTTTGAAGATGCCCCACATATGCTCGATAGGGTTAAGGTCTAAAGACATGCTTGGCCAGTCCATCACCTTTACCCTCAGCTTCTTTAGTAAGGCAGTGGTCGTCTTTGAGGTATGTTGGGGTCGTTATCATGTTGGAATACTGTCCTGCAGCCCAGTCTCCAAGGGGAGGGGATCATGCTCTGCTTCAGTCATAGTACATGTTGGCATTCATGGTTCCCTCAAGGAACTGTATCTCCCAAGTGTTGGCAGCACTCATGCAGCCCCAGACCATGACACTCCCACCACCATGCTTGACTGTAGGCAAGACACACTTGTCTTTGTACTCCTCACCTGGTTTCTGTCACACACGCTTGACACCATCTGAACCAAATAAGTTTATCTTGGTCTCATCAGATCACAGGACATGGTTCCAGTAATCCATGTCCTTATTCTGCTTGTCTTTAGCAAACTGTTTGCGGGCTTTCTTGTGCATCAAATTTAAAAGAGGCTTCCTTCTGGGAAGACAGCCATGCAGACCAATTTTATGCAGTGTGTGGCGTATGGTCTGAGCACTGACAGGCTGACCTTCCACCCCTTCAACCTCTGCAGCAATGCTGGCAGCACTTATACGTCTATTTCCCAAAGATAACCTCTGGATATGACGCTGAGCATGTGCACTCAACTTCTTTAGTCGACCATGACGAGGCCTGTTCTGAGTGGACCCTGTCCTGTTAAACCGCTGTATGGTCTTGACCACCTTTCTGCAGCTCAGTTTCAGGGTCTTGGCAATCTTCCTATAGCCTAGGCCATCTTTATGTAGAGCAACAATTCTATTTTTCAGATTCTCAGAGTTCTTAGCCATGAGGTGCCATGTTGAACTTCCAGTGACCAGTATGAGAGAGTGAGAGCAATATCACCGAATTGAACACACCTGTTCCCCATTCACACCTGAGACCTTGTAACAGTAATGAATCACATGACATTGGGGGGGGGGGGAAGGGCTAATGGGCCCAATTTTTACATTTTCACTTAGGGGTGTACTGACTTTTTTTGCCAGCGGTTTAGACATTAATGGCTGTGTGTTGAGTTATTTTGAGGGGACAGCAAATTTACACTGTTATACAAGCTGTACACTCACTACTTTACATTGTAGCAAAGTGTAATTTCTTCAGTGTTGTCACATGAAAAGATAGGATAAAATATTTACAAAAATATGAGGGGTGTACTCATTTTTGTGAGATACTGTAATTAATATTATGCTAACTAAGGGTTGTGAATAAAGGAATAATATAAATAAATATATAATGAAGATAATTTTGATATATTATGTGCGAAAGGTCACTGAAAAGCGGGTGTTTTCCACCCATATATATTAGGAAAATTCTGAGAAAGTGACCTATCACAACCTTTATATAACAATGGCATGCTCAAAGTGATCCCTACCTTGTTAAACAAAGCGGAGGAGTAAACTGCCAGTCGATCCCAGCTGATGTACCCCCGGTCCTGGGCGGGGGCGGGTCCCCCCCAACGTCATGTATCGACGTCTAGGCAGCAAATGTGAGGTGAGGGAACCTTCCATCTGAGGTACTCTGTACCCCAGTGGATGCCCGCCCACCTCTGCTGCGGTATATGAAAGAAAGAAACAAAACAATCTCCCTCCTCACAGTGTCTAATGGCGCCACTCGCGGGGCTTACTTGAACATGACGCCGATGAACATGACGCCAATTCGCTGAGGTCAAACCCCGCCCCCATCATATGATTGGGATGGATGGAGGGGAGAGAGCTGAACTAAAACTAAAGATAAATAAAGATGTAGCTATAATTAATATTATGCTAACTAAGGGTCCTCTTTATTTATCTTTAGTTTTAATTTGCTTGATAACCATCATTAGATACATTTTTTTCTCCACCTATAGAGACCTATTTTGATCTCTTAGGGATATTCCCTTAGACCAGTGGTTCTCAACCTTTCTAGTCCCGTGACCCCTTGTGATAAAATTCTCCAAGCTGTAGGGACCCCTAACAGTAAAATTATTTTCGTAGCCTGGATTGTCAGCACCCAAGGCAAGACATGTAATTTGCGCCCCTAACCCATTGACATTTAGCTCTCCCTGAGTCCCTTCCACTCATACAGTATTAAAACCCCTTATGGTACATTTTAGGATGTACCACTCTCTCTCTTTGTTCTCCTTTCTTTCCCTTTAATCTGTGTCTAGCCTAAATTTCTTGTTTTTTTCACCCCATCCCTCTCTATAGCCGTTTTTCTTGTTCTTTCTTTTATTCTTTCTCTCCCTTTTTCTTTGTTCCTCACCCTCTTTTCCTCTACCTTCCATGTATTCCCTATTTTTTGTCCTTCTCTTACTCCTTGGTGGGGGTGGGGGGAATGGGATGAGTGGCAATGCTGGGGGAGTTCTGATCAGCCAGCTTAGGTGCTCTTGATCAAGGTCATCTGCTGATCTGAGAACTGTAGTGGGGACTTTTAATGGCAACTATAATCACAGATAATGTTACTCACTGTGTCTCCGGCTTCACTGTGGCTCCAACTTTGTGATGTCTCGTAGCAGTGACACCTATGCCGAAATCAAGAGATAGGGTCTCCTCCAGCCCCTCCCACTTCACATTCCTCACCAGTCATGGTTTGGATTAATCATGTCCATTGATTTGTTTACATTCAATTTATTATTATTATAAATATATTAATCTTTTATGATTACATCTGTACAATTTTTTTATTTTATCTATGCTTTAAAAATCCTGGACCACCCTCAGGGGTTAGTGACATCAAATCAAATTTAAATGTATTTAATAAATATTATCCATACCCTTCCATGTTTCATGTAAAGTCCCATTTCTATTCTCTAATTCTTTACAAATTAACTAGGGATAGAAGCATGCCATTGTTATATCAAGGTTGCGATAGGTCACTTTCTCTGAATTTGCCCAATCAATATATGCTTATTGCGATTTTTTTTACCAAAAATATGTAGAAGAATACATATTGGCCTAAACTGATGAAGACAATTTTATTTTATTTTTACTTTTTTGGATATTTATTATAGCAAAAAGTAAAAAATATATATATTTTTTTAAATGTTTGCTTTTTTTGTTTATAGCACAAATAAAAAAAAAAACACAGATGTGATTAAATACAACTAAAAGAAAGCTCTATCTATGGGAAAAAAAAGGACATCAATATTGTTTGGGTACAGCGTCACACAACTGCGCAATTGTCAGTTAAACAGTTGTCAGTTGCACGACTGCGCAATTGTCAGTTAAACAGTTGTCAGTTGCACGACTGCGCAATTGTCATTTAAACAGTTAATTGTCAGTCGCACGACCGTGCAGTTGCCAGTTAAACAGTTAATTGTCAGTCGCACAACCGTGCAATTGTCAGTTAAACAGTTAATTGTCAGTCGCACGACCGTGCAATAGTCAGTGAAACAATTTATTGTCAGTCGCACGGCCGCGCAATTGACAGTTAAAGCTATGCACTGCCGTATCGCAAAAAAATGGCCTGGTTAGGAAGGGGGCAAATCCTTCTGGGGGTGAAGTAGTTAAAGGGGAGCTGAAGTAGTTAAAGGTGGAAACACTTCTGAAATGATTTATCTTTTTTTTACATCACAGAAACTTGACATTTTAACAGGGGTGTGCAGACTTTTTATATCCACTGTATATATCTGCACACATACACGCATGTATGTTTGAGCTATGGGGTGCACACCATAATGCAACAGGCTGTACACATCTATGTTAATATCCATCATGCTTGAAAGTATTTGCAACCCATGACACAATTATTATTATATTATACAGAATTGATAAAGCACCAACAGCTTGCACACTTGGCAATATATGATTATTCTTTGTTGCTTGGTCTTTGATCATAACTTACCACTAATAAAGATCCTTCACTACATCCTCAAATGGTCATAGTAATGATTTATTATCAATAGATGTAATCACAATGACAGATATACAATGTGATTTCCTTCTCCATGATCAGAAACCTCACTTTATGTCCCTAACCTGAAATGAAACGATTCACAGGTGTGCCATTAATAAAAAGGAGAAGGCTGAGTGTGCCAGGCTGATGTGCTGTGCCCAGGGGGCTGTACTCCTGAATAAACACAGCTGCCTGGCTGGTATTTTCGGTTGATGCCCTATAGCTGTTCTGTAACACATGTGAGGCTGTGATTTATGCTGGATTCCCAGCTGGTTATTAGCTGGTAAAGGTGAGACTTTAGGCTGCCTACCCCCTGCTCTGGAGGAACCAGCATGAAAATGCTTGTGAAATGCCATCGTTCAGCTGTCATCATCATCATCAGCCTGTGTTGCTGGTGTCAGATCGGCTGTGCGTGCACCCTGTCCGTCCACCGAGCCTGGCACAAGCAGAGGAGGGGGTCTGTAGTTCGGCGGCAGAGCCCTGGGAAGTTCAGCACTGGAAGCACAGCTGTCAGAGGTCTGTCTGGATGGAGCACAGCACGACCAATAGAAATCACAGCAGCATGCATAGCGCACGGTGGGGGACAGCGATCGCTCTGCCTTGTAGTAGCTGGACTGTGGATGGAGAAGTCCTGATTGACAAAGCATTGGAGAGAACGAGGCGGGGAGCCCTACCTAGCCATTCCTGCCTCCCTCCTGCTCATCAACACGCTGCCTTTCTGGGGGTGGCGCATTGGCACCAGCAAACGTGTGTTCTGCCAACAACAGAGGTCCATCTCTAACTCCTGTCCTCAGTCAGTCTGGAAGACCTGCCCACTCCTTCATGAAGAGCACAGCACCCCATGAAGAGACCCACTCCGCTCCTGGAAGCCCCCTTTGCATCGCACAGAGATGATGGAGATGAATAGGACTTGTCTTGACTGCTGGACACCAGGAGCAGCTGGCACAGATCAAGACTGGGAGGACCATCCTTCTCCTGGACTGACCACTGCTCTGGCAGTAGTGCTGATCTTCACCATCGTGGTGGACATCCTGGGCAATGTCTTGGTTATTCTGTCAGTCCTCAGGAACAAAAAGCTCCAGAATGCTGGTGGGTACCAAACATGTTAAGAGGTGGCTGTGGATATTGACTTTACTATAGTAAATCTACCCAGAATAGCCTAATGCAAATGTAGAAGTCTTTATCAACTTTAATAATGTGTGAATTTGCACACCTTACATAATTCTTAAAGTGCCCTATGTGGATATACATTTGCTTTTTAGGTAAGCCAATACCTTAATCCTTTAAGTTCCCTTTGTGGATATAGAATTACTTTTTAGGTAAGCCAATACCTTAATTCTTTAAGTTCCCTATGTGGATATAGATTTATTTTTTAGGTAAGCCAATACCTTAATTCTTTAAGTGCCCTGTGCGGGTATACATTTAATTTTCTAGCTAAGCCATTGCCTTAATTATTTAAGTGCCCTATGTGGGTATACATTTGATTTTCTAGCTAAGTCATTATCTTAATTCTTTAAGTTCCTTATGTGGATATAAAATTACTTTTTAGGTAAGTCATTACCTTAATTCTTTAAGTTCACTATGTCGATATAAAATTACTTTTTTGGTAAGTCATTACCTTAATTCTTTAGGTGACCTATGTGGATATAAAATTTCTTTTTAGGTAAGTCATTACCTTAATTCTTTAAGTTTCTTATGTGGATATAGAATTACTTTTTAGGTAAGTCATTACCTTAATTCTTTAGGTGACCTATGTGGATATAAAATTACTTTTTAGGTAAGCCATTACCTTAATTCTTTAAGTTTCTTATGTGGATATAGAATTACTTTTTAGGTAAGTCATTACCTTAATTCTTTAGGTGACCTATGTCGATATAAAATTACTTTTTAGGTAAGCCATTACCTTAATTCTTTAAGTTCGCTATGTCGATATAAAATTACTTTTTTGGTAAGTCATTACCTTAATACGTTAAGTTCGCTATGTCAATATAGAATTACTTTTTAGGTAAGTCGTTACTTTAATTCATTAAGTGCCCTATGTGGATATAAAATTACTTTTTAGATAAGTCATTACCTTAATTCTTTAAGTTCCCTATGTGGATCTAAAACTACTTTTTAGGTAAGTCATTATTTTAATTATTTAAGTGCCCTATGTGGATATAAAATAATTTTTTAGGTAAGCCACCAAAGTGGTGTTACATCTCTGATGCAGATATTTAGGGTTGGTCAAACATTAACATATTTCACAGGTACCGCCCTTTATAAGGATAGAGATTTGGGAGTAAAGGGTTAATGGTCTAATCTAAAATGCCCTCCACCCTTTCATGATATATATCTTTTAATTGTATTATTAAACCTGTATATTGTGAAAACTTTCATCCATCTCCTTTCTGTATTCACTAGTAGAAGTGTATCTGTTGGAATGGACAGATTGGGAATTGAATCAGATAGAACACCTATCAGAAAGTTCTTTCATCTGGAGTGTAATAGGAAGAGATGTAGGATTGTGTCAGATCAGATCAGTGTTCAGTCAAGGATCAGAGGGTGTATGAGCACCTTTCCTTATTTTCATATAAGGTTTTTAATCACTTAGTAAAATGACTTTAACCCCTTGTCGGTAATAATCTAGACAGTAATTTATATATTTCTAAAGTTTGGAGATGAAGAATTTGCCATCATGAGTCTAAATATTTTTTCTAAGTGATCACAAATCTTCCTAGTAGACATGGAAAAGTGTTCCTACACTATAAATGAATACTTGTACACAGCTTACCACAATTTTTTTGGATTTGGCAATTTAAAGGGAGCAGTTAGAGTGTTTTCCAGGTTAAAGTTAAATTAATTCTGTATCCATTCCTCTTATTGCAGATGGGGACAAATCAGCCTTTTTTAACTGTCTTACTTCTGAATGACCCTTGAAATAATTTGTAGGACCCAGGGAAGCCCTGCTAAAACCATATAATCAGAATTAGTAGAAAAATGTCCCTTACATTGGGGGTCAGTGGAAAAAAATGTCCCTTACATTGGAGGTCAGTGGAAAAAAAATGTCCCTTACATTGGAGGTCAGTGGAAAAAAAATGTCCCTTACATTGGAGGTCAGTGGAAAAAAAATGTCCCTTACATTGGAGGTCAGTGGAAAAAAAATGTCCCTTACATTGGAGGTCAGTGGAAAACAATGTCCCTAAAGCCCCATACACACTATCAGATTGCCTGCTGATTTTTTCCATCAGATTTACCAAAACCATATAATATGAGGTCAAACCTTAGGGGTTTCAATGTGTATGCAATCAGGCAGGCCCTTGTACTACATGGTTTTGGTAAACCTGAAGGAAAAAAATCAGCAGACAATCTGATAGTGTGTATGGGGCTTTAGGGACATTGGGCTTTGCATTGGAGGTCAGTAAAAAAATGTTCCATACATGGGTGGTCAGTGAGAAGAAAGTCCCCTTTACAGTGGTGGTCAGACTGTGACCTTTACAGGTAGCTAAAAGGATAATTGGGATCATGCAGTTGGCTTTGCCAAGTGAAGTTGGCCTTGAGGCTGGGTTCACACTGCTGCGGTGTATGAGATCGGATGTGATTTGCACCGCACTGCAGTGCAAATCACATGCGATCTCTGTGCGATGTGATTCCAGCCATACAGATAGTATGGCTGAATTCGCATCACATCCGGCCCAAACTCGCACAGGACCCCTTTTTTGGTCCGCAGCAGAATCGGATCGCATGGATGTTCACACCATGCGATCCGATTCCTGTCCGAGTTTGCAGATCGCACTGCGATATGCGAACTGATTTGGAGGTGTCATTAACTTTTCACTGACACTTCCAGCAGTTCGCATAGGGCAGTGTGAACTGCCGCCGGGAGGCATGCGATGCGGGAACCCGCAGTAGATCCGCAGCGTTCCCGCATCGCAGCAGTGTGAACCCAGCCTAAAGATATGCTGGCTAATCAAATGAAAAGTCAACCAGCCACAGTTCAAGGAATCTCTAGTAAGCTCTTGAGGAACTCTAGGGTTCTTCGGAACCCTGGCTGAGAATGGCTGGTCTAGATAAAAGGAAATGTTGTCATCAATTTTAACTCCTGTGTTAATTTATTCAATTACAGTTCTGCCTGACTACTGCAAAGAGAAAGTCTTGTTTACAATAACAAATTGGTATTTTCAGGATACAGATGCAATATCATCTATTACTTTATTTATGATAATGCTTTCAAAAAATAGTTGTATTTACGTAGTATTCATGAATGTGTTCTGGACTGGTTACCTTGGAGTCGTATCTAGAAGCTTGACAATTACAATGTCAGATGTGCGGCTAGACCTAATACTTTGTGACATGTTTGTATATCTCAGGTTTATAGAGTAATGTGCTACTGCCGTCTGAGTCACACAGCTTAACACATGGCTTCACACGTGTGGACTGACAAACCACAATCTGACTGAATCAGGTAGGAGGAATTTACTTCTGTGCAAATCAGTGTTGTAGCTCAAGGTCACAGAGGGTAAAAGGTGATCAGTTGGACACTTTGAAATGACTATTGCCATGTTAAAGGCTCTAAAAGCAGCTCTAGTTAAGCCGGACATGGATCGAAATTCAGCTGGTTCTGCAGGGACTGGACAAATTTTTGATTCATATATAGGTAGGATGGTAATACAGTCAACGACTTCTGTATAACTGCCCTGTAAGCCCCTGTACACACAGAGATTTGTCGGAGATTTCGACAACCAAATCCGTCGAAACTTGTCCGTCGGATTTTGCCCGTCGGATCTTGTCCGAAACTGTTGCATACACACGGTCGGACTAAGTTGTCGAAAAATCCGAACATTCAGAACGTGATGACGTAATTTCGTTACGATGGGACTACGTTCAGGCTAGTAGCCAATAGCTTTGATGTAGGAATTTGATCTGAGCATGCGTAGCACTTGGTCCGATCAAAATTCTCTACACATGATCGGAGTATGTCTGATCGAACCAGTTGGTCGTAAAATATTTCCAACAAGTTGAAAAATTGGGTCCGACGGATATTCCGACGGAATCAGTCCGATGCATACCACACATAGTCGGATTATCCGTCAACACGGTCCGATAGGACACATTCCGACGGATTCTCCGACCGTGTGTACAAGGGCTTAGACTTTTGCTTTTTGATATAGCTGTAGCCCGCAGCGCTGATCAGTGTATTCTTGTAGTGGGGGGGGGGTGTCTCAATACAATAGCACAACGGGGAGAACTCCCCCATCCACGTTGAATGTTTGCATGAAGACATCGAGTAACCCGCTGGTTAATCAAAAAAATATTACTCTTCTATGGCCAGCATTATACATACCAGATGAGTAACTGTAAAGTAAAGTAAAGTAGAGGCAACAAAGATGGAAGGAAATATGCATTTTTCATAAGACAGCTTGCACAATTACAATAGTTAAAGATTGAGTATTCAGATTTCTACCTAAGTCTAGCAAGTGACTGCTTCTTAACTTCTAGAGCATACCTATTTACAAGGGGAGCATAGGGAGGGTTTTCATGTTTTTCATTAATTGATGATAATTTCCTTCAAGTAGCCATTAGACCCCAATTACCAGTAGCTGCAAATCAGTAAAGGTGGCTAGTTAGAATATTGGCTGCTTCAACAGGGTCTGACCAAGATTCAAACCCTCTATGGGCAGGCTGATTGTGCCCAAGTCAATCCCATAAGCATTCAGCTGTTTCACAAGGAAAATGGAGAGATTGGTTCCTCTATATGTAGCCGCCCCCACCACTCAAGGCAGCATAGGGTCCCCGGCAGCATAGGGCAGAGTCGCAATTGCGTCCCCTGTAGGTATGCTCCTGATGCAGGTTGCACATTGCAGTACATGCAGAGCATGTCTTGTGTACTCTGTGCAAAGATATGTCTTTGTACTTTATGTCCGTAATACGAGGTACCTGTCCCTTCCAAGGCCAAGTGTACCTGATAATTTCCTTCAAGTAGCCATTAGTCCCCAATTACCAGTAGCTGCAAATCAGTAAAGCTGGCCATATATAGTTAGAATATTGGCCGATTCAGCGGGGACTGACCAAGATGCAAACCCTCTATGGGCAGGCTGATTGTGCCCAAGTCAATGCATCGATCGTCTTGGGTACAACCAGCTTGCCAAATTTTATACATACGATCATTGCCAGCAGCTATAGCCACTAGCAATAATCACTGTGTTCTCCCAGCTGGGATGGCTCGCCACACCCCCACCCAGGGGAACACAATAGCTCCACGGGAAGGATTCCCCCATCAACACTGATTGTGTTGATGGGGGAATCAAGTAATTTTCTTTTCTGCAACTCGTGATTGCAGGCAAGTAAATCGCATCATCTATAGCCAGCTTTAGATTTGCAATAAACAAGCTGCCTGTGGAGTACTAACAATTTTAAAAGATAACCCCTTTGTTGCTGGATAAGTCCACATTGGAAATGTTTAGCAGATATCTAGTTGTTCCTCCTTGTCAGTGCACAGATAAACACACTGGACCTGATTTATTAAACTGAGTAGTAAGGCGAAGTGCAGTGATGTGAAGAGAAGAAAATCACTTTACACATTTAGTCATTCAGAAGAAAACTCAGTTTTTTCCAAACTCCCCCCTGCATAGTACAGGAAATCATGGCCACTGCGTCTCAGCACTTGCATGATTAAAATAAAATTGTACAGTACATACTTACCTATGCCTTGGTTGAAAGATTTATAAGAATCTGAATCATTTAACATCAAACTACCACTCAGTATCCATGGGTCCATTTTATATCAATTGCATTAGCCTGTGTTCACTTAAAAATGTCTGCATTGGTAAAAATGAACCTGCCACTACATTGACGTTATATGCACCAAGTGTGCTGTGTAATCTAGAGGAATCCTAAAATATTCAAGGAGGCTGAGAAACTCTTGAATGCTAAAACACATTGAGGGGAATTGATCAAAGCTGGCGCAGTCTGCAACAAATGTGCATGGCAACCAATCAGCTCTCTGAATTAAAACTGAATTTTATTTTTGTTTAGTTTTCAGCACTGAAAACATGCAGCAAACGAAAACTATGACAAAATATTTTTGTCTATAAAATTAATACCGCTGCAGCCTCGGCTGCACAGAATTAATGGATGGGAATAGCGCTGTACAGAGAGCCCCGTTCATTCACAAACTGAAGCGTAGTAAACACAGTTTCAGTTATGAATCGGTATGGATCACTGAATCTCCATTCAGAAAAGAAAGAGGCCTGTAAATGACACATTTACCGGCCCCTTCCCTGCTCTCCATCCTGACAGTTCCCCTGCAGCAGCTGGCGGGAGAGGGGAGGGGGAAACCTGGCAGAGCTGCGGGGGATTGGGGGGGGCAGGAGAGGACACAGGCAGGCTGGAGAGCACATAGGAGGCAGCAGAATGAATCTGGATAGGAGGAGCGGCAGGCAGCTGCTGAATCTGCTTCTCCTTCTAGCCTTCCCACAGGCATTCAGCTGTTGCACAAGGAAAATGGAGAGATTGGTTCCTCTATATGTAGCCGCCTCCACCACTCCAGGCAGCATAGCGTCCCCGGCAGCATAGGGCAGGGTCGCAATTGTGTCCCTTGTAGGTACGCTCCGGATGCAGTTTGCACATTGCAGTACATGCAGAGCATGTCTTGTGTACTCTGTGCAAAGATATGTCTTTGTACTTCATGTCCATAATACGAGGTACCTGTCCCTTCCAGAGCCAAGTGAACCTGAAAACTCTTATGCCACGTGCACACGGTTGGACTTTCCGACGGCAAATGTGCGATCGGAGCTTGTTGTCAGAAATTTCCGACCATGTGTAGGCTATAAATTCTGATCGTGTGTAGACAATTCCGTCGTATGTGTTGTACGTCACCGCGTTATTGACATTCGGAATTTCTGACCAACTTTGTGTGACCGTGTGTATACAAGACAAGTTTGAACCAACATCCGTCTGAAAAAATACCATGGATTTTGTTGTCGGAATGTGCGATTGTGTGTATGCGGCATTATATTCCCTAAAATTCAAGTATACTATATTAAGCATGAACTATGTACAATACGGGAAATTATCAAAACTCAAGTAGACAGAATCTGGAGCAGCTGTGCATGGCAACCAATCAGAAAGGCAAAAACAAAATCCCCATCAGGGTCCCCCTTAAATCAGGGTCCTGCATTCATTCAGTGTCCTTTATACATCAGTGTCTCTGTCAGAGTTCCACCTTAGATCAGGGTCCCCATTAGGCTGGATTCACACCTATGCAGTTTTAGGGCTTTTTGCATATTTGCACTACAGAACGTGTTCCATAGGAAACCATGTTAAATGGACTGTAGTGCAAATCTGCAAAATGCAAAAAGCATAAGTGTGAATGCAGCCTTAGAGTCCTCCTTTAGGCTCCATTCACACCAATGCGTTTTTTCTTGCTTTTTGCAGAAACGCAGGGCATTATTTTCAACATGGGTTCCTGTGGAACCCGTTCACATTATTGCATTTTTGTGCCTCTTCATTTATGGAAAGGATCGGGGACTTTTTTAAATGCAAAACGCTGCTTTTTTTGCAGCGTGCATTGCATTTTACCATGATTTTTCCGTGATTTGCAGTTTAAATCCCAGCAACAAATTTGGCTAAAAATAAAAAAGGAGCATAACAAAATGCAAACTGTAAAAAATGCAAAAAGCACAGCAAAAAGAACTTCAGAAATGCTTAAAAGCAACATGCATAGGTGTGAATGAAGCCTTACAGAAGCAGAGACAACAGGCAGCCTATGCTGACCTTAAGGCTGGATTCACACCTAGGCATTTTTAGTGCTTTTTGCATTTTGCAGATTTGTACTACAGAACATGTTCCATAGGAAACCATGGTAAATGGACTGTAGTGCAAATCTGCAAAATGCAAAAAGCACTAAACATGCATAGGTGTGAATCCAGCCTAAAAGATAAGAAACGGATTTTTTTTCAGTATCATACTTACCAAGATAGATACAGCATCGGTCCGATGTTGCATCTGTCCCCTAGCGCCTGTACACTCAAAACTGATTGATCGAACACTGCCGATGGCTCAGTTCTCACAACTCCACCAGCAGAGAGCTGCTGACTATCAATCAGCAGACCTCCGCTCTGTGCCCCTGTGCTCACTGGAGCATTGAGCTGTGAAGGGGCAGGGGGCGGCCGTTTCAGGCTCTCGCTGAAAAAGCTGAGACGGGGCTTCAGCCCAGGCACCTGGCAGATTCTCGCCTTCCATTGTTGGGGTGATGCAGTTCCTGGACTGATTTCTGTGACGTCAGCAGAGAGCGGACATCAGACTGCTCTCTGCTGAAAATGGGTCACAGGGGTGCAAAATGAATTGCACTCCTGTGATCCATATGAGAAGCCCAGCCAAATGAGCTCAGGCTGGACTTCTCCTTAAACTTCACTATAAGATGTGATTTTCATAAATACTATAGTTGATGTTTGATTAAAGCGGAGCTCCACCCGATTTTAAGACATTAGACCAATACAATCAACTCTATCGCCTAATGTAAAAACTGAAGTTATTTTTAATTTTTTTTGTCTCTGTAACTTACTTGTCATTGTAATCCTCTGTATTTCCGGTCTCTCCTGTGTGCGGATAGAGGAGTGGCTAGTGCGGCTATTTTGTAATTTCCTGATAGCCGCACTGACTCCTGGAAGCTTGTGTCATTGTTCCCAGGAGTCAGTGAGGCAGCCTGGCGCGAGTTATCGCGGGATTTCAACTACGTTGCCATCACACCAGGGCGGGTCTTCCAACGCTGCCGCCTGTTGCGATGGCAACCCGAGCTGTTGATGGCGCTACAAGTTCAACTTACTGCACATGCACGAGATCGGGGATACAACGCGCAGGGCATGCTGGTCGATCAGCAGCACTGTATCCCAGAAGAGGATGCCTGTGGGCTTCACATGCCCACAGGCAAGATGAGAACGGCCAAAAAGAAGCTTTAAAAGTTATTTTTTAAACAGAAAACTGACATCTTAATGACATAAAAACTGGAACAAGTGAGTTTTAATTTTCAATAACTTAATCGGTGTCATTTTAGCAAAAAAATAACAAAAAAACTATTTAGGCAGTGGAACCCAGCTTTAAATTAGTTCTATGGTCACAGAATTTTTGTTTTTTTTATAGATTAATTAAAATAGTTTTTTTATAAATTTTATAAACAATTAAAATAGTTTTTTTTATAAATTTTTGGGGATATTTATTATAGCTAAAAGTAAAAAATATTGAGTTTTTTTCAAAATTGTCGCTATTTTTTTGTTTATGGCGCAAAAAAATTAAAAACGCTGAGGTGATCAAATACTATCAAAAGAAAGCTCTGTTAGGCCATGTCGGCCAAGACATGTTTCCATGTTCTGTATTTTCTAAATGTTTATTGTATATCCTATCTGTTAAAATCAATAAAAATTATTGGAAAAGAAAAGAAAGCTCTATTTGTGGGAAAAGAAGGACGCCGATTTTGTTTCAGTTAAAGTGACGTAGTGCCGAATCGCAAAAAGTGCTCTGGTCAGGAAGGGGGTAAAATCTTCCCGGGGCTGAAGCAGTTAATGAAGGTACCATATTTAGCAACTCACATGGTTGATGATTAACCAGTTGCCGACCGCCGCACGCCGATGTACGTCGGCAGAATGGCACGGGCAGGCATAAGGGCTTACATGTACGTCCCTTGCCTCCCGCGGGTCGGGGGCCCGATCGGGCCCCCGCCCGGTGCCTGCGGCGGTCGGTTTTCGTCCGGGAGCGATCCGGGACGAGGGGGCGGCCATTCATTCATGGCCACCCCCTCGCGATCGCTCCCGACGAATAGAAATCCCCCGTGACATCACTTCCTCTCCTGTAATGTAAACACAGGAGAGGAAGTGATGTATTCTCTCCTCCGTGTCGGTATTTTTCGTTCCGACACGGAGGAGAGCGGATCGGTGAGTTGCACCAACACTCTACACACACAGTAGAACATGCCAGGCACACTCACACCCCCCCTTTACCCCCCGATCACCCCCCCAATTACCCCTGCCCCCCAGTCACAGTGACACCAATGTCATTTTTTATTTTTTTTTTTTGCATTGGTGTCATTTGTGACTGTAATAACTGTTAGGGCAGTTAGAGTTAGCCCCCTTTAGTTCTAATGTACCCCCCTAACCCCCCCAATAAAGGTTTAACCCCGTGATCACCCCCCGTCGCCAGTGTCACTAAGGCTGGGTTCACATTGCAGCGGTTTATGAGAACGAATGTGATTCGCACCGCACTGCAGTGCAAATCACATCCGATCTCTGTGCGATTCGAGTTCAGCCATTCGCCGCACCCGCCACACCCGCCGCACCCGCCGCAAATTCGCACGGGACCCTTTTTTTGGCCCGCAGCAGAATCGGATCGCATGGGTGTTCACACCATGCGATCCGAGTTTGCAGATCGCACTGCGATATGCGAACTGATCTGGGGGTGTCAGTAACATTTCACTGACACTCCCAGCAGTTCGCATAGGGCAGTGTGAACTGCCGCCGGGAGGCATGCGATGCGGGAACCCGCCGCGGATTCGCGGCGTTTCCGCATCGCTCCAGTGTGAACCCAGCCTAATAAGCGATCATTTTTCTGATCGCCGTATTAGTGTCACAGGTGATGCTAGTTAGGCAGGTAGGTATTTAGGTTCGCCGCAGCTTTTTATAGCGCCAGGGACCCCCATATACTACCGCATAAAGCCCCCTGATTGCCCCCTAGTTAACCCTTTCACCTGTGATCACCATATAACTGTTACAGGTGACGCTGGTTGGTTAGTTATTTTTTTATAGTTTCAGGGCACCCGCCATTTATTACCTAATAAAGGTTTAACCCCCTGATCACCCGGCGGGTGTCATTTGTGACTAATAACTGTTAGGGCAGTTAGGGTTAGCCCCCTTTAGTTCTAAGGTACCCCCCTAACCCCCCCAATAAAGGTTTAACCCCGTGATCACCCCCCGTCGCCAGTGTCACTAAGGCTGGGTTCACATTGCAGCGGTTTATGAGAACGGATGTGATTCGCACCGCACTGCAGTGCAAATCACATCCGATCTCTGTGCGATTCGAGTTCAGCCATTCGCCGCACCCGCCGCACCCGCCGCAAATTCGCACGGGACCCTTTTTTTGGCCCGCAGCAGAATCGGATCGCATGGGTGTTCACACCATGCGATCCGAGTTTGCAGATCGCACTGCGATATGCGAACTGATCTGGGGGTGTCAGTAACATTTCACTGACACTCCCAGCAGTTCGCATAGGGCAGTGTGAACTGCCGCCGGGAGGCATGCGATGCGGGAACCCGCCGCGCATTCGTGGCGTTCCCGCATCGCTCCAGTGTGAACCCAGCCTAATAAGCGATCGTTTTTCTGATCGCTGTATTAGTGTCACAGGTGACGCTAGTTAGGCAGGTAGGTATTTAGGTTCGCCGCAGCTTTTTATAGCGCCAGGGACCCCCATATACTACCGCATAAAGCCCCCTGATTGCCCCCTAGTTAACCCTTTCACCAGTGATCACCATATAACTGTTACAGGTGACGCTGGTTGGTTAGTTATTTTTTTATAGTTTCAGGGCACCCGCCATTTATTACCTAGTCTCACTAGTGTACCCCTAAATTTAGGGGTGTCTACTTTCCAAAATGGGGTCATTTGGGGGGGGGTTTGTGCCATCTTGGCATTTTATGGCCTTCAAAACTGTAACGCCCTTAGAAAGCCTGAAGGCGGTGCTTGGTTTTCGGGGCCCCGTACGCGGCTAGGCTCCCAAAAAGTCCCACATATGTGGTATCCCCGTACTCTGGAGAAGCAGCAGAATTTATTTTGGGGTGTCATTTCACATATGCCCATGGCATGCGTGAGCAATATATCATTTAGTGACAACTTTGTGAAAAAAAAAAAAAAAGTTTGTAATTTTCCCGCAACTTGTGGCAAAATATAAAATATTCCATGGACTCAACATGCCTCTCAGCAAATAGCTTGGGGTGTCTACTTTCTAAAATGGGGTCATTTGTGGGGGTTTTGTGCCATCTTGGCATTTTATGGCCTTCAAAACTGTAATAGGTAGTGAGAAGTGAACTCAAAAATTTACGCCCTTAGAAAGCCTGAAGGCGGTGCTTGGTTTTCGGGGCCCCGTACGCGGCTAGGCTCCCAAAAAGTCCCACATATGTGGTATCCCCGTACTCAGGAGAAGCAGCAGAATTTATTTTGGGGTGTCATTTCACATATGCCCATGGCATGCGTGAGCAATATATCATTTAGTGACAACTTTGTGAAAAAAAAAAAAAAAAAAAAGTTTGTAATTTTCCCGCAACTTGTGGCAAAATATAAAATATTCCATGAACTCAACATGCCTCTCAGCAAATAGCTTGGGGTGTCTACTTTCTAAAATGGGGTCATTTGTGGGGGTTTTGTGCCATCTTGGCATTTTATGGCCTTCAAAACTGTAATAGGTAGTGAGAAGTGAACTCAAAAATTTACGCCCTTAGAAAGCCTGAAGGCGGTGCTTGGTTTTTGGGGCCCCGTACGCGGCTAGGCTCCCAAAAAGTCCCACATATGTGGTATCCCCGTACTCAGGAGAAGCAGCAGAATTTATTTTGGGGTGTCATTTCACATACGCCCATAGCATGTGTGAGCAATATATCATTTAGTGACAACTTTGTGTAAAAAAAAAAAAAAATTTTTTTTTTTGTCATTATTCAATCGCTTGAGGCAAAAAAATAAAATATTCAATGGGCTCAACATGCCTCTTATCAATTTCCTTAGGGGGTCTACTTTCCAAAATGGGGTCATTTGGGGGGGGTTTGTACTGCCCTGCCATTTTAGCACCTCAAGAAATGAGATAGGCAGTCGTAAACTAAAAGCTGCGTAAATTCCAGAAAACGTACCTTAGTTTGTAGATGTGACAACTTTTGCGCAAACCAATAAATATACAATTATTGACTTTTTTTTTACCAAAGACATGTGGCTGAATACATTTTGGCCTAAATGTATGACTAAAATTGAGTTTATTGGATTTTTCTAATAACAAAAAGTAGAAAATATCATTTTTTTTCAAAATTTGCGGTCTTTTTACGTTTATATCGCAAAAAATAAAAATCGCAGAGGCAATCAAATACCATCAAAAGAAAGCTCTATTTGTGGGAAGAAAAGGACGCAAATTTTGTTTGGGTACAACATTGCATGACCGCGCAATTACCAGTTAAAGCAGCGCAGTGCCAAAGTGTAAAAAGACCTCTGGTCATTTACCAGCAAAATGGTCCGGTCTGAAAGTGGTTAAAACTGGCACATCTAAGTATGTAGGGATCCAGGTTAAAGCTGTCCACATAGACCGTCCTCCGCACCGCCATCGACGCCATCCCTTCCATGCTGTGCTCTATGAGCGCTTGAAGCCTCGCTTTCAGATCACTCTACTGCAGGGTAGTCTTCCCGGTCACGATTGCAGAACAACAGCAGTGAGAGCCAGCGATGCGGAGGACGGTCTATGTGGAGCTTTACCCCGGATCCCTGCATACTTAGAGGTGCCTGTTTTAATCATCGACTGCGTGAGTTGCTAAATGTTGTACCTTCAGTAAATGTAACCATATTGCTACACTTAGAGGCGCCTCTCTTCTCTTTTATACTCTGGAGCTCCTGATGGATTTTGCTTCCAATCCCCTTGTGGAGGCTTCCATTTGTAAATGGAATTTTTATGGTTACAAAACCTGATCACATTGCTATAATATTTTTATATGGACTGTAAACTGAAGGACTTATGAATAAATGATTGTGGAACGAATCATCTGAGTTTCCATTATCTCTTATGGGGACATTTGCTTTGATATTCGAGTGCTTTGGCTTACAAGCATGTTTCCGGAACGAATTCTGCTTGCAATCCAAGGTTTTACTGTATATGTGATAGAGTCTTGCTACCCAAAAAACAAAACTAATTATGTATGTACTAAAAACACAGTGGGGGTTATTTATGAAAGGCAAATCCAATTTGCACTGCAAGTGCACTTGGAAGTGCAGTCGCTCTAAATCTAAGGGGTAGATCTGAAATGAGGGGAAGCTCTGCTGATTTTATCATCCAATCAAGTGCAAGCTAAAATGTTTTTTTTTTTTATTTTCCTTGCATCTCTACCTCGGATCTACAGCGACTTTACTTCCAAGTGCACTTGCAGTGAAAAGTGGATTTTCCTTCAGTAAATAACCCCCAGTGTGCGTGTGTGAAAGGTATTCGAAAGACCAGCTGCTAGCACTGATCACATCCCCCATATGCATAAAAATGAATATATAAGAATGCAGCGCTGAATCGTGAAATAAAAACAAATATCAAAAATCATTGAATCAAAAAACACATAAAGTGCATAATTAAATGTCCATTCAATAATGTGCAGAAAAGTCCATATTAAAAAAAGTGAAAATTCCACAAATGTGAAATATGTGAGACAACGGCGCAATAAATATATTTGTGTATAATTAAATTGATATGTGCCCAAAATCTCGTGTACAAAAAATGAATTGCTGTGTTTGCTGCAGTCAAAAAAAGATGAACTTATTGACTGAATTCCACAAATGGATGTTGATTTATGAACAAATAAAAATATTGAAATCCTATGTAAAACGTCCAGACCACCAACGAATCACCTCACTTGTGACCCCGCCCCCCCAATGGGTATAGGCTCACCTCTGTGAGTGCGACCCCCCAAACTAAGCAGGGTCAGACAATGCCTGTGAGCCCCCCCAGGACTCCCCCAGTGAGAATCCAACACATATGGCTCCTAAACTTCTCCCAAGATCTCCTCCTCAGTATGTCAGCAGCAGAGTCAGCATGCAGAGAAAAACACTCCAATAGGGCTTGAGTTGTTTAAAACACTTTAACATGCGTTTATTAAAATGTACAGGGTACTCACAATAAATATGTGGGTGCTTCCAGCGCACCACACTAATACGGACATGAATTTAAAATGCAACATCGAGCCGCACATCCAAAATCTCGATCAGCTCCTCAAATCGCTATAGAGCCCGAGTGCCTTCACCGTCCTAGCCCCTCCCCTAACAGTAACATTTGAGTTCAGTTTTCTAATTTATTTCCAACTACAGTTTATAGTGATGTGCTTTAAAGTGGTTGTAAACCCTTACAACACACTGTGACCTACAGGTAAGCCTAGATTAAGGCTTACCTGTAGGTCCAAGAAATATCTCCTAAACCTACACGGTTTAGGAGATATTTGCAGAAATACAGGCAACGCTGTCTACGGCGCATGCGCCGTAGACAGCGGTGCGCAGGCGCACTGAGCGCGCCGCCGCCAACGGCGATATGCCACGCGTTCGCTGAATGACAGCGGCGGAGCAGCGAGACCCACCGAGAAGATGGATGCGCCGGACTACAGGGGACAGCGGCAACTTCGCTGGCTCCTGTGTCAGGTAAGTGACACATAATGGACTACTATGCGATGCATAGTAGTCCATTATGCTTTACCTTTGCAGGGAATGAAAGAGGAAGTAAACTCATCAGGGTTTACTTCCTCTTTAAGGAGTCACTTCATTCCATTACACTTATAAAGAGCTGTCGGATAATGCCCGCCTTTCTCCCTCTCTGTAGAATGTGTCTTGACTAGCGGCATAATCCCCGGACGTTGGGGAGGCCGGCCAAAATGCAGAAGTCCAGTCCAGGACGCTGCGATGGATGTTCATGTTGTGGACGCCGTACCACACATCGGTCTTCCTGTCATAGTACTCTGCTTCAAAGGTTGTTTTGAAACCGTTGACACCTCCAATCACATAAAGGAGATCCTCCAGTACTTCAATCTTGAAGTTGCTGCGTGGGCTGAACATGGAGACGATCTCGGTCCAGATGTTGTTGGCTGGGTTATAGGCCTCGGCACTGCGCAGTCTGCCGTCTGCATTAGATCCTCCGACCTGTAAGAGACAACACGTGTTACCGTGTTTTACTTCATGTGGCAAACAGGTTTCACAAGGATGATGGGTATGGTCTTAAAGGTCACCTTAACATGAAGGACCATGTCTGAATATAGCATGTAACCCTTGCAGTGTGGAAGGGCCCACTGTATTTTTTTTTTATTGTTCTTAGAGTTGGGCTTTAAGAGTTTACTCTTCTAGATGCTTGCATTTACTTTTTGTTGGCTATTATTGACTTTTCTTGACTTCATAACTAAGCTCCACCAATTGCCATGCCCATATCCAATGAAAATACCATTACTGACTGCTAAGGCTGCCTCACTGAATAATGGAATGGACAATATCCAAGGCTTAGCCACAACAACATCATGGCTTTACTAAAACTGGAGGGTGTAAAATCTGGTGCAGCTGTGAATAGAAACCAATCAGCTTCCAGTTTTTTTTTTTTTGTCAAAGCTTAATTGAGCAAACTGAAGATAAAATCTCATTGGCTACCATGCAAAGCTCCACCAGATTTTGCACTTTGCAGTTTTAGTAAATCCACTCGATTGTGTTCTCCCAACAGGGACGGCTCCCTGCCGGGAGAAATGAATAGCTCCGCAAGGAGAAATTAGAGTGATTTTGAGTGATTTTAGCATAATCTATGGCCAGCCTAAGTCTAGTGGTGAGACATATTATTCCTTGCTTCAGCAAGCTACCTTGGTCTGTTATAGCCACCTTAGTAAGCTATTTCCAGTTGTGTTCACACTCCTACCCATGGGCGTCCGCAGATTTTTTTTCGGGGGGGGGGGGGGGGGCATCATTTTGGAGTCACCCATGCAACGCCCCTTTTTGACAAGGTCATTATCACATTATCATGGTCAGAGACTGCAGACGTAGTAAGTCCCTAGGATAAGTAATGAATAATGGCCAACAAGCTCTTTTACCAGACCCAGCGAAACTACAGCAGTGATCCCTCCGGCTGGACGATCGCTCACTCTGGGTTCCCTGGGGGCAACTCTTGTCAGTAGTGTAGCATGTCTGTACCCTGGTAGTGGCTCAGTCTTTCTCTCTTTGGTGACACTGGGCAGCGTGGCTCTCTCTCTGGTGGTGCTGGGCAGCGTGGCTCTCTCTCTGGTGGCGCTGGGCAGTGCGGCTCTCTCTCTGGTTTCCGCCCAGCACACTTCTCATTCTTTGTCCTGTAGCGCTCTCTCCCTACTCTTTTTTCCAGGCTGCAGTCTGTAAATATCTCTCTTGATCGAGATGTAGCCTCCTCCCTGTGGAAAATGGGGTCGTCAATCTTTGGGACTACATGTCCCACGATGATCTCCTCTCCCAGTCTCCTCTTATTGGCCCTCATTTATGGCCAATAGGGAAGGAACAGAGCGGGAAGAAACCTGGGTGGGGAACCTGGTGAGAGCCGCCGTCTCTTCTCCCTGAAGGGAGAAAGTGGGCAGAGTGGGAGAAGCCTCTGATAGCCCGCAGCTCACCTTTCTTCTGTCACAGCACTGCCAAGTTCTCTGCTGTACTGAGCAGGGAAAAGAGCCTAAAGTCACACTACACTGATGGGAGGCTTCACACCACCTTGATGGTGTCACTCCACTGGCAGGTGGTGCCTGGGTGCAGGCTGCCCGCACCCCAATAGCGACGCAACTGTACTGAATTTAAGATCCAATCCCTGATTTCCGGGGGGGCACTTGACCCCCCTTGCCCCTACCTGCGGACGTCCATGCTCCTGCCTCCACTATGTACAATGCAGGGTTATTAGCCCTGCATTGTATGTGATGATGCGCAGATCGGAAGCTTCAGGGACAAAATAGCAGTGGTGGAGTGAAGAGTCGGGTAGGTAATGCAGCCCCTTGCTCTACCCCTTAGGCTGAACAAGTAATTTTTTGGGCTTTAAACGATACGTGAACTACAAGTACTGTCAGGCTTTGTGGCTGATGGCTTGTAGTTCTGAATGGACTGCGAGGTCGCTGATGAGTGGCCTCATAGTCTATTCACAAGCCCTGAAAAGCTGCAGGAAAAGCTTGTCTGCAGGAGTCTGCCATTGCACCCCGATCCACTGATGACAGGTCCAATGCTTTCCAGACTCCTCAGTCAAAAAATAATAAATACACATTTCTCTCCTGCAAAACTACAGTATGTGTATTTATTTATTTTTTTACCAAAAGGTGAACTTATCCTTTAAAATGAATTTCAAGTCAAAGCCTTTTTTCCTAGTTTTGGATGGAGTTGGGAGGGATTAGTACTCCTATCAGAGGCTCTGTTAGAGAGAGATATCCTCTCATTTCCAGTTCTTCTGACATCGCTTTCACCAGACACATGCTGCAAATTATGTTTCTCATTCAATCTCATTTGGGTAGAAAGTAATCATTGCACATACTGCATAGACCAGATCTCCATAGGCGATGAAACCGACACCACTGCGTCAGCTCCGCATCGGGGCGATCATGCTCCATTGGTCTGTATCTGGGTTGTAGACTTCTGCTGTATTCTTCTCCACTGAATCTGCCACATATATAGATCTGTAAAAACATAATAAGAAGTGATATTAAACTCTTTGTTTTTGATAGACATGGCATTGGGGGAAAAGCATAGGTGGGAATAGGCCATAACAATACAGTAACACACCAGAAGCCTGATATAGCTGAATGACAGCTGAAAAACCCCAGTGTGTTACCTCCATTGCTGCTTACTTAAAGTGATTGTAAAGGCAGAAGGTTTTTTTACAAGGTAGAAAACCTTCTGCACACAGCTCCCCCCCCACACAGCCCCCTTTAAATACAAAACTGAGCCTGATCTCGATCCTGCAATGTACATGAGAGCTGAGGCTCTCTCCTTCCTCACTGGCTCAGATACAGCAGCGGGAGCGGGAGCGAGAGGCGGGGCCGAGCCTGCCTCTGTGGGGTCATAGGCTTGGGAGTAAGCACGCATGAGTGCCCCCATAGCATGCGGCTTGCTATGTGGGCACTCAACGGGGGTGGGGAGAGGAGTCAGAAGTGCCAGTGGGGGGATCGCACAGAGCAGGTAAGTATAACAGGTTTTTTTTTTTAAACTGTATCTTTGCAATCACCTTAAAAGAAACCTGGACAATACCAATTATTCTGCTTATACTGGTAATTTTTTTATGTCTATTTGGTGTATAATAATTCTATAAATAAAGGAATTACAAAAAAAAAAGAAACCCATCCTTTGTTCACTGCTTAGCAGGTCCCTGACCTGGAAGAAGGAACGACATCTGACCCCCATGTCATTGCTGAGTCTTGTAGTGGCCCAGTGGTCAGGGGATGGAAACACTTCAAGCTACAGCAGACAAATGAATCTGACACTCACAGAAGTATTGAATGCCGAAGAAAGAGATGGAAGCTGCAGCTCTAGAATGTAGGTGTGTGTAAGACCATTTGGTTTTTAAGTGGGTGTCTATATCTTACCTTGCCATTGAGGGTGGTGGCTTTTGCATCGCTTCATTTCATTCATTGGAGCTATAAGATTCCATTGATTGGTTTCTGGGTCGTAACATTCTGCAGATTTTAGGCGAATGTGGCCATCAAACCCGCCCATGGTGTAGATCCGGTTTTGCAGGACTGCCGTGCTGACATAGCAGCGCTTATGATTCATTGGAGCCACTTGCTGCCAGATCTTCCTGACTGGGTCAAACTGTCTTACGCTATTGAAAAAATCCATGCCATTAAACCCTCCAACCACGCACACAAAACCATTTAGGTATGCTGTTCCATGGTAGGCCCTGGGGCTTTCCATATCATGGGTGATGTCAACCCAGCGGTCGACTCTGCAGTCGTAGCCCTCTATGGCGTTGGTAGGATAATTAGAGCTCCAGCCGCTAAATGGCGAGTAGAATTGCACTTGGCAGGCGTGGCCTCGTCAATGGGTTCTTGAAATCTGACCAGGAGGATCCATTTGCATTTAATTTATATTTTGTCTTCAGTACACTGATGACAATATTCACACATTCTTTGTTGTGCTGTATGTGGATGTTAGTCATCACCTTGTTCATCAAATACCTGGTGCGCATCAAAGCCATTCGAACCTGAAGAAGAAGAGAAAAAGGTGTCTTCATGTTGTAGAGGTCAACAAAACTCAATAGACAATCATTGAGGTACAAAAGTCCAATACAATTTTGACACCACATAAGCTGTGAAGTATACAATTTCCTTATTCAAAGAATACTGGTAAGGAAGTAGGCTTTACTCAGTGGTGTTTATATTAAATTAATTACATTTATAATTTCGCAATACCAGAGGAGTGCTTCATTGAAGGGGTGGTGGTAAGGTTCAATGATACTGGGTTCTACTAGGCCTCTAAGGTACATAATGGTCAGAGGCCGTCTGTCCAGGACCGGTGCAAAGAAGGCACCCTGAAAAGGAAACCTACGCGTCCCCTTTCCTCCGGAACCTCTCCATACATCTGCACCTGTGCTTTTCCTAAGCAGTGGAGCTCTCTTCCTACCTTACTACCTAAGTGTGGGTGGGGTAAATGGTTGTCCCTTAAACTAATAGGGACCTTTGTCAAGATGGCCACCCCAATCTTCAGTATCTAATAAGATCACCATCCTCCCTAGTAAGATGGCATAGGAGACATTTCCTCCCCATTGGACTCCAGCCAACTTGAAGATCTATGCAGTTCCACCTTCAGGTTGAAGGATGTACTGCAGCTTGCCCCTGCCTACATCCTGGTTGGAGTTGGCAGAAATCCAGGGAATGTTGGCTATGGTCAGGGAGCCTATAGAGCAGTGATTCTCAACCAGGGTTTCCTTGGAACCATAGGGTTCGTCCAGAGGTTGCTAGGGGTTCCTTCAGCATTGGGCAATTTCTGCCTCTCAGATAAGTTCCCACTGACACCATTGAACTTTTTAGCTATCTGTAAGGAGGTAATTCTTCCCAATGACCACAAGTGTAAGGACCATTCTTCTCACTGACCATCACGCTAATGTATCATGAGTTGTAGAATTCTAATTTTTAGTAGGGGTTCCTTGAGACCGGAGAACTATTTCAAGGGTTCCCCTTTGTTGAAAAGGTTGAGAAAGGCTGCTATAGAGAAACAAAAATGATCTAACCATAAATAGGTTGAGATAGACAACACTCTCAGATACCGAAAGATACCTTTAAACTGTTCAGTTTAAAAAGGAGGTTCACTCTGGAAAAAAAGAAGAAATGTCAGCAACTACAAGTCCTGTAGCTGCTGACTTTTTTTAACCCACCCTCCGCATATATACTGCGTCAGGGCGGTCCTATTGCAAGACACGACACACCTGTATGCCGTTTTGTGTATGAGTCACTGTGGGCGCTCGTGCGAGCCCACTGCACAGCAGGGGAGCCGATGAACGGGTCTGGCGGACGCGATGTCCACCGACTATCCGCGATAGCTCCTCAGAGAGGCAGAACGAATTGCCATTGTAAACAAAGTAGATTTCTGACAGTAGATGTCAGTGAGATTGTCTGTTCCTAGTGATCAGGAACAGTGATCTCTCCGTACTCCCAGTCAGACCCCTCCCCCCACAGTTAGGAACACCTCCCTAGGATACACTTAACCCCTTCATCGCTCCTAGTGTTAACCCCTTTCCTGCCAGTGTCATTTATACAGTAATCAGTGGCTATTTTTAGCTCCGATCACTGTAATGTCAATGGTCCCAAAAAAGTATCAAAAGTGCCCGATCTATCCGCCGCAATGTCACAGTCCATCTAAAAATCATAGATCACCACTACTAGTACAAAAAAATAATAATAATAAAAATGCCATAAATCTTTGCTCTATTTTGT
Organism: Lithobates pipiens; assembly: GCF_037356315.1. Lineage (NCBI taxonomy): Eukaryota > Metazoa > Chordata > Amphibia > Anura > Ranidae > Lithobates > Lithobates pipiens. The sequence goes on along the minus strand of NW_027507685.1, from coordinate 25,289,879 downwards.
AGACACTATAGCTTTTGTGCAAACCAATCAATATGCGCTTATTGCGATTTGTTTTACCAAAAATATGTAGAAGAATACATAATGGCCTAAACTGATGAAGAAATAACATTTTTTTTTTTTTGGGGGGGGGGGGGGGGATAAATATTATAGCAAAAAGTAAAAAATATTTTGTTTTATTTTTCAAAAATGTCAGGCTTTTTGGTTATAGCGCAAAAAAATAAAAATCGCAGAGGTGATCAAATACCACCAAAAGAAAGCTGTATTTGTGGGAAAAAAACAACAATTGTGTTTGGGTACAGCATCGCATGGCCACGCAATTGTCAGTTAAAACAAGTGCTGTATCGCAAAAAATGGCCTGGTCTTTAAGTGGGTAAATCCTTCTGGTCCTTAAAGTGGTGCTCCACAAAAAAAAATTCCTAAAAAAATTATTATTATTTTTTAAACTCACCTCTAAATGCCTGTTGCTAGGGGGTCCGTCGTAGTCTACCTCCTTCAGTGCCTGGGCTGGTAACATCAATTCCCCTCAGCTCAGGAAGGGCTCAGCTCTGCCCCCTCCCTCCTGTCAGTCATCTGGGACACGTGACAGGTCCCAGATGACTGCGTGGCCAATCAGGACATGCTGCACCGCTCAGTGGGTGCCCGGCTGTGAAGCCTCAGCCGGGTGCCCACAATTGCAATGCCACCGCTGCTGAGCAGAGGGGGGGACGAGCGGGGCTTCGTTCCCCCGCATTGCTGGACCCTGGGACAGGTAAGTGTCCGATTATTAAAGGTCAGCAGCTGCAGTATTTGTTTTTTTAGGGGAATTCCTCTTTAAGTGGTTAATAAAAGTACACTTATCTGTCTAGGGATCCAGCGCTGGCATCCTAAATGTGGGCAGCTGGCTATGCTGCTTTTGGCTTCACAGCCAGCTTGGCTTCACAAGTTGCGCTGCACTTTGTGAGTGGTCCCGCAGTCTTCTGGGACCTGTGATGTGTCCCAGAAGACTGTGGGGAGGGTGGAAGAGGAGAACTTCTGCTCAGATCACCTAGGAGATCTGAACGGAAGTGGGAGCGGGAACCCTTTAAAACTAGGTACCTGCTCCCCCTCCCCAAAAAATGAAGTGCAAAAAAAGTGACAGGACTTAAAGCAGAACTTCCCCTGTAGGGTGGCGTTCCGATTTACGATTACCTATAGCATTTTGCATACATTTGTACAAACTATGGGCTGCAAGAAATTGAAAACCTTCTCTGTTTTTTTCAAAGAAGTTCAACAGGGGTGCTGCTTGCACTGTGCAAGAATGCACCTACAAAATATGGAATATTTTTTTCTTACCTTGGGCTTGATTCGCTAAAACCGGTGCAGCTCTGCAAAGAAACCAATCAGTTTCCAGTTTTTTTTTTGTCAAAGCTTAATTGAACAAGCTGAAGTTAGAAGCTGATTGGACACCATGTAAAACTTCACCAGATTTTGCTCTCTCCAGTTTAAGTAAATCAACCCCAATGAGTAAATGGAGTTCCCCACCTTACCTTAGGCAGTAGGGTGGTGATGTATTGCCTACGATCGTTGGGGTTGTGCTCAATCCACTTGATGACGGCTTCAAAGACGAATTCCTCTCTTTTAACAACAAGATCGTCTTTGGTAATAAGATCCTTCAACTCTGTTAGGGACAGATCCAGAAGCTCCTCGGAGGTCGATGCTATTTCGTGAAAGTGGTGAAGAATGTACACATGACTAGTGATGGACGAACTTCCGACGGGACGTTTCGCGAACGCGAAACGCGAACGGGCACAAACGTTCGCGAAAACGACCGTTCGCCGCGGGCTCCATTGACTTCAATGGGAGGCGAATTTCGCAAACCTTTAGGTCGAATTTGCGGCCACGGGGTAATTATTAGGGGGTAGCACGTAGTCCCACCACCTGGACAATAGCATAATACATGTATGAGGTGAATTTGGGATCGATAACTACAAGCATTTTTTTTTTATTTGGGAAATTGTTCTGACAATTCAGGACTATGGAGCTAATGAAGGCAATGGAGGAGAGGGAAGGTCAGGGACCAGGGTAGGCAAACAAGAGGGTGCAGGAGATACAGAGCACTGACAGCAGCACCGTAATACAGAGCACTGACATCAGCACCGTGACATACAGCGCTGACAGCAGCTCCGTGACATACAGCGCTGACAGCAGCTCCGTGACATACAGCGCTGACAGCAGCTCCGTGACATACAGCGCTGACAGCAGCTCCGTGACATACAGCGCTGACAGCAGCTCCGTGACATACAGCGCTGACAGCAGCACCGTGACATACAGCGCTGACAGCAGCTCCGTGACATACAGCGCTGACAGCAGCTCCGTGACATACAGCGCTGACAGCAGCTCCGTGACATACAGCGCTGACAGCAGCTCCGTGACATACAGCGCTGACAGCAGCTCCGTGACATACAGCGCTGACAGCAGCACCGTGACATACAGCGCTGACAGCAGCTCCGTGACATACAGCGCTGACAGCAGCTCCGTGACATACAGCGCTGACAGCAGCACCGTGACATACAGCGCTGACAGCAGCTCCGTGACATACAGCGCTGACAGCAGCTCCGTGACATACAGCGCTGACAGCAGCTCCGTGACATACAGCGCTGACAGCAGCTCCGTGACATACAGCGCTGACAGCAGCTCCGTGACATACAGCGCTGACAGCAGCTCCGTGACATACAGCGCTGACAGCAGCTCCGTGACATACAGCGCTGACAGCAGCTCCGTGACATACAGCGCTGACAGCAGCTCCGTGACATACAGCGCTGACAGCAGCACCGTGACATACAGCGCTGACAGCAGCTCCGTGACATACAGCGCTGACAGCAGCTCCGTGACATACAGCGCTGACAGCAGCTCCGTGACATACAGCGCTGACAGCAGCTCCGTGACATACAGCGCTGACAGCAGCTCCGTGACATACAGCGCTGACAGCAGCTCCGTGACATACAGCGCTGACAGCAGCTCCGTGACATACAGCGCTGACAGCAGCTCCGTGACATACAGCGCTGACAGCAGCTCCGTGACATACAGCGCTGACAGCAGCTCCGTGACATACAGCGCTGACAGCAGCACCGTAAGCAGCCCCAGGAGGAAGTCAGCACAGCACAGGGATGGTGTGATCCCCTCATAATAAGAACCCCCAGGAGGAAGTCAGCACAGCACAGGGATGGTGTGATCCCCTCATAATAAGAACACCCAGGAGGAAGTCAGCACAGCACAGGGATGGTGGGAACCCCTCATAATAAGCAGCCCCAGTAGAAATATGACACCGCTCAACCTCTTCAAAGAGGAGGGTAGGGGCATATAGTACGGTGTGCTTTTTTGGGTCAGGGAAGTGAGCCAAATGAATTAAGAAGGTCTGTGTGCTTGATTCCAAAAATTGTTTATAGACATATACATGGTCTACTGATCACATGTGTTGAATTCCTCCGAGATCCATGCCTCATTCATTTTTAGAAATGTGAGGTAGTTAACACTGTGGTGAGCTAGGCGAGTACGCTTATCGGTCACAATCCCCCCTGCTGCGCTGAACGTCCTTTCGGACAGGACACTGGATGAGGGGCAAGCCAACAGTTCGATTGCAAATTGGGCAAGCTCTGGCCAGAGGTCAAGCCTGCCCACCCAGTAGTCTAGGGGTTCATCACTCCTCAGAGCGTCCACATCGGCCGTTAACCCAATGTAGTCGGACACCTGACGGTCTAGGCGTTCCCTGATGCTGGATCCGGATGACACCTGTCGATGGGTCGGCTGAAAGAATGACCTCATATCCGAAGTCACCAACACATCTTCAAACCGGCCTCTTCTTGCAGGCGCTGTTGGATTGGTACCCGCAAATCCTTCTCTGGGAGTGGGAATTGCTCCTCTGCCAGCGCACGCAAAAGCAGAATGCAGCATTTCTCGAAGCAAGGCCTGGAAGTGCTGCATTCTGACAGCCCTCTGCGACGGCGGTAACATTTCCGCCATTTTGTGTTTGTACCGGGGGTCTAAGTACGTTGCCACCCAGTACTGGTCCTTGACCCTCATGCTTTTTATACGGGGGTCCCTATTAAAACACTGGAGCATGAAGGCCCCCATTTGCACTAAAGTGGAAGCGGTGTGGTGGCCTGGCTCCTGCTCATCATCCAGGATAATGTCGTCCTCTTCATTCTCCTCTCCCCATCCTCGCACAACAGGGATCCCAGAAAGGTTTAAAGCATGCTCTTCTTGCTCCTGCTCATCCGCCCCGGCACCATCCTCCTCTGACTCCTCATCAGACTCCTGTTGTTGACTTGTCTCAGATAGAGTAGCCCCCCCTGGGAATTCATCCAGCATTGCGACTTCCTCATCTTCCCGCTCCTGCTCCTCCACAGCCTGATCAATGACACGACGCAATGCACGCTCCAGAAAGAAGGCATAAGGTACCATGTCACTGATGGCGCCATGGCTGCGACTGACCAGTTTGGTGATCTCCTCAAATGGCCGCAGAAGTCTGCATGTGTCGCGCATGAGCAGCCACTGGCGCGGTGAAAAAAAACCCAGCTCCCCAGAACCGTTTCTTTCGCAGAGTTCATACAGGTAGACGTTAACTGCACGTTTCTGCTGGAGCAGCCTATCAAGCATATAGAAGGTTGAGTTCCATCGCGTCGGGCAATCGCAAATAAGACGTCTGACCGGCAGATGGTGTCGCCGCTGAATGTCAGCAAGGCGAGCCATGGCCGTGTAAGATCTTCTGAAATGGGCCGAGATTTTCCTTGCCTGCCGCAAGATGTCCTGGACCCCAGGGTATTTGACAAGGAATCGCTGCACGACCAAGTTTAAGACGTGTGCCATGCACGGCACGTGCGTGATTTTGCCCTGTTTCAATGCGCTAAGCAGATTGGCACCGTTGTCACACACCACTTTACCAACTGTCAAATTGAGCGGTGTTAGCCACTCATCTGCCTGTGAACGCAAAGCTGAAAGGAGTGCCGGGCCAGTGTGGCTCTTTGCTTCCAGGCACAACAGACGCAGCACGGCATGGCAACGTCTCACCTGGCATGTGGAATAGGTTCTGGGGAGCTTGGGCGGTGCAGTGGAAGAGACGCTAGCAGCGGAAAAGGAGGAGGCAGCTGAGGAGGAGAGGGAGGAGGATGGAGTAGGAGGAGGAGAAGAAGAGTCAGGCCTGCATGCAATCCGTGGCGGTAAAACCAAATCTACACGGGTGCCACGGGTTACATGCTTGACGGCCGTCAGAAGGTTCACCCAGTGGGCAGTAAAACTGATATACCTTCCCTGCCCGTGTTTGCTAGACCACGTGTCTGTGGTCAGATGTATCTTGGCACCGACACTGTGTGCCAGAGATACATTCACTTGCCGCTGAACATGGCCATATAGCTCTGGGATGCCCTTCTCTGAGAAATACTTCCTTCCTGGGACCTTCCATTGTGGTGTTCCAATGGCCACAAATTTGCGAAAGGCCTCCGAGTCCACCAGTTTATATGGCAGTAGTTGGCGGGCTATGAGTTCTGACAAGCCAGCCGCCAACCGTTGGGCAAGAGGGTTATCCGGCGTCATCATTTTTTTACGCTCAAACATTAGGCCCACGGAAGCCTGCCTTTTTGCAGAAAAATGTGAGCTTGGCGTGATGGAAGGTGGAGTGGAGGACAATTGTGAGGAGAGAGGAGAAGGAGAAGTAGAAGACGAGGCTGGACGGTGAGAGCCTGCAGTGTGGCTTTGTGTGTTCCGTTGCTCCCACTGGGCTCGGTGATGGCTGCTCATGTGCCTTCTTAAGGCGGTCGTCCCTAGGTGAGTATTGGGCTTACCGCGACTAACGCGTTGACTGCAAAGATTGCAGATGGCAACGCTATTGTCAGCAGCGGACACGTTAAAAAAAGCCCACACTGCGGAGCCATGTGCCGGTGTCCTGGGAGCGCCAGATGTGACCGTACATGGTCGATGACTCGCTCCTGATACATTTGCAGTCTGCTTTGTCCCTGCTGTGCAATGTAAGTCATTGCTGCTTCTCCTCCCTATCTGCTGGTCCATATCTCCCTCTGAACTCCCCTCCTCTTCCTCTCTTGTGGGCACCCACGTGACATCACTAGACACGTCATCATCAACGTCACCTTCCCCACCGCTATAAGTAGAGTAGGCAGCAACACCGGGGACCAACCTCCTCCTTGGGCTGATCTGGGTACTGGCGTCAGACTGCTGAGTAGCGCTTGTTGCTACCTCCTCTTCCTGATCCAATACCAAGAGTGGCTGCGCATCAGAAATGTCCTCTTGATATGGATCGGAAAATAATTCCAGTGACTCAAGCGGAAGGTATGTGGTGGTGGTGGTGGTGGTCGTGTTGTTGGTGGTAGTGTCTTTGGGGGTGCACATAGCAGAGAGTGAAGAAGAGGGTGCAGATCGAGAGGATGAGGAGGGTGCAGAAGAGTAAGGCTGAGCGAGCCACTCAACCAAGTCTGGTGCATCCTTTAAAGTAATTGAACGCACCTTCTGCAACTTCCCACTTTGGCTCAAGCCTGTTGCTCCTGCCCTACCCCTACCACCCCTGCGGAAGGGCCTGCCTCTTCCTCTGCATGTCATTTTTTAAATGACCCTGTGACAAAACTCTTAGTCCCTATACCGCTGAAGGACTGCTGCAGTATAGGTGAGCGGTCAGCAGTGGTGCACGTCAACCCTATCTATTGTGGACCTATAGCGGTCCTTACAGAACAGCAGACTGTACCGCACTCAAGCCTATGTACCGTAGCACCCTATACCAAGTTACCAGTCCTTATAAGAACTTTTGTGGACCAAGCAGGTTGTGTGTTAGTGATTAGCAGACTGTACGTCAGTCCCTATACCAATGAAGGACTGCTGCAGTATAGGGCAGCGGTCAGCAGTAGTGCACGGCAACCCTATGTATTGTGGACCGATAGCGGTCCTTACAGAACAGCAGACTGTACCGCACTCAAGCCTATGTACCGTAGCACCCTATACCAAGTTACCAGTCCTTATAAGAACTTTTGTGGACCAAGCAGGTTGTGTATTAGTGATTAGCAGACTGTACGTCAGTCCCTATACCGCTGAAGGACTGCTGCAGTATAGGTGAGCGGTCAGCAGTGGTGCACGTCAACCCTATCTATTGTGGACCGATAGCGGTCCTTACAGAACAGCAGACTGTAACGCACTCAGGCCTATGTACCGTAGCACCCTATACCAAGTTACCAGTCCTTATAAGAACTTTTGTGGACCAAGCAGGTTGTGTGTTAGTGATTAGCAGACTGTACGTCAGTCCCTATACCAATGAAGGACTGCTGCAGTATAGGGCAGCGGTCAGCAGTAGTGCACGGCAACCCTATGTATTGTGGACCGATAGCGGTCCTTACAGAACAGCAGACTGTAACGCACTCAGGCCTATGTACCGTAGCACCCTATACCAAGTTACCAGTCCTTATAAGAACTTTTGTGGACCAAGCAGGTTGTGTGTTAGTGATTAGCAGACTGTACGTCAGTCCCTATACCAATGAAGGACTGCTGCAGTATAGGGCAGCGGTCAGCAGTAGTGCACGGCAACCCTATGTATTGTGGACCGATAGCGGTCCTTACAGAACAGCAGACTGTACTGCACTCAGGCCTATGTACCGTAGCACCCTATACCAAGTTACCAGTCCTTATAAGAACTTTTGTGGACCAAGCAGGTTGTGTGTTAGTGATTAGCAGACTGTACGTCAGTCCCTATACCAATGAAGGACTGCTGCAGTATAGGGCAGCGGTCAGCAGTAGTGCACGGCAACCCTATGTATTGTGGACCGATAGCGGTCCTTACAGAACAGCAGACTGTACTGCACTCAGGCCTATGTACCGTAGCACCCTATACCAAGTTACCAGTCCTTATAAGAACTTTTGTGGAACAAGCAGGTTGTGTGTTAGTGATTAGCAGACTGTACGTCAGTCCCTATACCGCTGAAGGACTGCTGCAGTATAGGTGAGCGGTCAGCAGTGGTGCACGTCAACCCTATCTATTGTGGACCGATAGCGGTCCTTACAGAACAGCAGACTGTAACGCACTCAGGCCTATGTACCGTAGCACCCTATACCAAGTTACCAGTCCTTATAAGAACTTTTGTGGACCAAGCAGGTTGTGTGTTAGTGATTAGCAGACTGTACGTCAGTCCCTATACCAATGAAGGACTGCTGCAGTATAGGGCAGCGGTCAGCAGTAGTGCACGGCAACCCTATGTATTGTGGACCGATAGCGGTCCTTACAGAACAGCAGACTGTAACGCACTCAGGCCTATGTACCGTAGCACCCTATACCAAGTTACCAGTCCTTATAAGAACTTTTGTGGACCAAGCAGGTTGTGTGTTAGTGATTAGCAGACTGTACGTCAGTCCCTATACCAATGAAGGACTGCTGCAGTATAGGGCAGCGGTCAGCAGTAGTGCACGGCAACCCTATGTATTGTGGACCGATAGCGGTCCTTACAGAACAGCAGACTGTAACGCACTCAGGCCTATGTACCGTAGCACCCTATACCAAGTTACCAGTCCTTATAAGAACTTTTGTGGACCAAGCAGGTTGTGTGTTAGTGATTAGCAGACTGTACGTCAGTCCCTATACCAATGAAGGACTGCTGCAGTATAGGGCAGCGGTCAGCAGTAGTGCACGGCAACCCTATGTATTGTGGACCGATAGCGGTCCTTACAGAACAGCAGACTGTACTGCACTCAGGCCTATGTACCGTAGCACCCTATACCAAGTTACCAGTCCTTATAAGAACTTTTGTGGACCAAGCAGGTTGTGTGTTAGTGATTAGCAGACTGTACGTCAGTCCCTATACCAATGAAGGACTGCTGCAGTATAGGGCAGCGGTCAGCAGTAGTGCACGGCAACCCTATGTATTGTGGACCGATAGCGGTCCTTACAGAACAGCAGACTGTAACGCACTCAGGCCTATGTACCGTAGCACCCTATACCAAGTTACCAGTCCTTATAAGAACTTTTGTGGACCAAGCAGGTTGTGTGTTAGTGATTAGTGATGGACGAACTTCCGACGGGACGTTTCGCGAACGCGAAACGCGAACGGGCACAAACGTTCGCGAAAACGACCGTTCGCCGCGGGCTCCATTGACTTCAATGGGAGGCGAATTTCGCAAACCTTTAGGTCGAATTTGCGGCCACGGGGTAATTATTAGGGGGTAGCACGTAGTCCCACCACCTGGACAATAGCATAATACATGTATGAGGTGAATTTGGGATCGATAACTACAAGCATTTTTTTTTTATTTGGGAAATTGTTCTGACAATTCAGGACTATGGAGCTAATGAAGGCAATGGAGGAGAGGGAAGGTCAGGGACCAGGGTAGGCAAACAAGAGGGTGCAGGAGATACAGAGCACTGACAGCAGCACCGTAATACAGAGCACTGACATCAGCACCGTGACATACAGCGCTGACAGCAGCTCCGTGACATACAGCGCTGACAGCAGCTCCGTGACATACAGCGCTGACAGCAGCTCCGTGACATACAGCGCTGACAGCAGCTCCGTGACATACAGCGCTGACAGCAGCTCCGTGACATACAGCGCTGACAGCAGCTCCGTGACATACAGCGCTGACAGCAGCACCGTGACATACAGCGCTGACAGCAGCTCCGTGACATACAGCGCTGACAGCAGCTCCGTGACATACAGCGCTGACAGCAGCTCCGTGACATACAGCACTGACAGCAGCTCCGTGACATACAGCGCTGACAGCAGCTCCGTGACATACAGCGCTGACAGCAGCACCGTGACATACAGCGCTGACAGCAGCTCCGTGACATACAGCGCTGACAGCAGCTCCGTGACATACAGCGCTGACAGCAGCTCCGTGACATACAGCACTGACAGCAGCTCCGTGACATACAGCGCTGACAGCAGCTCCGTGACATACAGCGCTGACAGCAGCACCGTGACATACAGCGCTGACAGCAGCTCCGTGACATACAGCGCTGACAGCAGCTCCGTGACATACAGCGCTGACAGCAGCTCCGTGACATACAGCGCTGACAGCAGCTCCGTGACATACAGCGCTGACAGCAGCTCCGTGACATACAGCGCTGACAGCAGCTCCGTGACATACAGCGCTGACAGCAGCTCCGTGACATACAGCGCTGACAGCAGCACCGTAAGCAGCCCCAGGAGGAAGTCAGCACAGCACAGGGATGGTGTGATCCCCTCATAATAAGAACCCCCAGGAGGAAGTCAGCACAGCACAGGGATGGTGGGAGCCCCTCATAATAAGAACCCCCAGGAGGAAGTCAGCACAGCACAGGGATGGTGGGAGCCCCTCATAATAAGAACACCCAGGAGGAAGTCAGCACAGCACAGGGATGGTGGGAACCCCTCATAATAAGCAGCCCCAGTAGAAATATGACACCGCTCAACCTCTTCAAAGAGGAGGGTAGGGGCATATAGTACGGTGTGCTTTTTTGGGTCAGGGAAGTGAGCCAAATGAATTAAGAAGGTCTGTGTGCTTGATTCCAAAAATTGTTTATAGACATATACATGGTCTACTGATCACATGTGTTGAATTCCTCCGAGATCCATGCCTCATTCATTTTTAGAAATGTGAGGTAGTTAACACTGTCGTGAGCTAGGCGAGTACGCTTATCGGTCACAATCCCCCCTGCTGCGCTGAACGTCCTTTCGGACAGGACACTGGATGAGGGGCAAGCCAACAGTTCGATTGCAAATTGGGCAAGCTCTGGCCAGAGGTCAAGCCTGCCCACCCAGTAGTCTAGGGGTTCATCACTCCTCAGAGCGTCCACATCGGCCGTTAACCCAATGTAGTCGGACACCTGACGGTCTAGGCGTTCCCTGATGCTGGATCCGGATGACACCTGTCGATGGGTCGGCTGAAAGAATGACCTCATATCCGAAGTCACCAACACATCTTCAAACCGGCCTCTTCTTGCAGGCGCTGTTGGATTGGTACCCGCAAATCCTTCTCTGGGAGTGGGAATTGCTCCTCTGCCAGCGCACGCAAAAGCAGAATGCAGCATTTCTCGAAGCAAGGCCTGGAAGTGCTGCATTCTGACAGCCCTCTGCGACGGCGGTAACATTTCCGCCATTTTGTGTTTGTACCGGGGATCTAAGTACGTTGCCACCCAGTACTGGTCCTTGACCCTCATGCTTTTTATACGGGGGTCCCTATTAAAACACTGGAGCATGAAGGCCCCCATTTGCACTCAAGCGGAAGGTATGTGGTGGTGGTGGTGTTGTTGGTGGTAGTGTCTTTGGGGGTGCACATAGCAGAGAGTGAAGAAGAGGGTGCAGATCGAGAGGATGAGGAGGGTGCAGAAGAATAAGGCTGAGTGAGCCACTCAACCAAGTCTGGTGCGTCCTTTAAAGTAATTGAACGCACCTTCTGCAACTTCCCACTTTGGCTCAAGGCTGTTGCTCCTGCCCTACCCCTACCACCCCTGCGGAAGGGCCTGCCTCTTCCTCTGCCTGTCATTTTTTAAATCACCCTGTGACAAAACTCTTAGTCCCTATACCGCTGAAGGACTGCTGCAGTATAGGGCAGCGGTCAGCAGTAGTGCACGTCAACCCTATGTATTGTGGACCGATAGCGGTCCTTACAGAACAGCAGACTGTACTGCACTCAGGCCTATGTACCGTAGCACCCTATACCAAGTTACCAGTCCTTATAAAAACTTTTGTGGACCAAGCAGGTTGTGTGTTAGTGATTAGCAGACTGTACGTCAGTCCCTATACCAATGAAGGACTGCTGCAGTATAGGGCAGCGGTCAGCAGTAGTGCACGGCAACCCTATGTATTGTGGACCGATAGCGGTCCTTACAGAACAGCAGACTGTACTGCACTCAGGCCTATGTACCGTAGCACCCTATACCAAGTTACCAGTCCTTATAAGAACTTTTGTGGACCAAGCAGGTTGTGTGTTAGTGATTAGCAGACTGTACGTCAGTCCCTATACCAATGAAGGACTGCTGCAGTATAGGGCAGCGGTCAGCAGTAGTGCACGTCAACCCTATGTATTGTGGACCGATAGCGGTCCTTACAGAACAGCAGACTGTACTGCACTCAGGCCTATGTACCGTAGCACCCTATACCAAGTTACCAGTCCTTATAAAAACTTTTGTGGACCAAGCAGGTTGTGTGTTAGTGATTAGCAGACTGTACGTCAGTCCCTATACCAATGAAGGACTGCTGCAGTATAGGGCAGCGGTCAGCAGTAGTGCACGGCAACCCTATGTATTGTGGACCGATAGCGGTCCTTACAGAACAGCAGACTGTACTGCACTCAGGCCTATGTACCGTAGCACCCTATACCAAGTTACCAGTCCTTATAAGAACTTTTGTGGACCAAGCAGGTTGTGTGTTAGTGATTAGCAGACTGTACGTCAGTCCCTATACCAATGAAGGACTGCTGCAGTATAGGGCAGCGGTCAGCAGTAGTGCACGTCAACCCTATGTATTGTGGACCGATAGCGGTCCTTACAGAACAGCAGACTGTAACGCACTCAGGCCTATGTACCGTAGCACCCTATACCAAGTTACCAGTCCTTATAAGAACTTTTGTGGACCAAGCAGGTTGTGTGTTAGTGTTTAGCAGACTGTGCGTCAGTCCCTATACCGCTGAAGGACTGCTGCAGTATAGGGCAGCGGTCAGCAGTAGTGCACGGCAACCCTATGTATTGTGGACCGATAGCGGTCCTTACAGAACAGCAGACTGTACTGCACTCAGGCCTATGTACCGTAGCACCCTATACCAAGTTACCAGTCCTTATAAGAACTTTTGTGGACCAAGCAGGTTGTGTGTTAGTGTTTAGCAGACTGTGCGTCAGTCCCTATACCGCTGAAGGACTGCTGCAGTATAGGGCAGCGGTCAGCAGTAGTGCACGGCAACCCTATGTATTGTGGACCGATAGCGGTCCTTACAGAACAGCAGACTGTAACGCACTCAGGCCTATGTACCGTAGCACCCTATACCAAGTTACCAGTCCTTATAAGAACTTTTGTGGACCAAGCAGGTTGTGTGTTAGTGATTAGCAGACTGTACGTCAGTCCCTATACCAATGAAGGACTGCTGCAGTATAGGGCAGCGGTCAGCAGTAGTGCACGGCAACCCTATGTATTGTGGACCGATAGCGGTCCTTACAGAACAGCAGACTGTAACGCACTCAGGCCTATGTACCGTAGCACCCTATACCAAGTTACCAGTCCTTATAAGAACTTTTGTGGACCAAGCAGGTTGTGTGTTAGTGATTAGCAGACTGTACGTCAGTCCCTATACCAATGAAGGACTGCTGCAGTATAGGGCAGCGGTCAGCAGTAGTGCACGTCAACCCTATGTATTGTGGACCGATAGCGGTCCTTACAGAACAGCAGACTGTAACGCACTCAGGCCTATGTACCGTAGCACCCTATACCAAGTTACCAGTCCTTATAAGAACTTTTGTGGACCAAGCAGGTTGTGTGTTAGTGTTTAGCAGACTGTGCGTCAGTCCCTATACCGCTGAAGGACTGCTGCAGTATAGGGCAGCGGTCAGCAGTAGTGCACGTCAACCCTATGTATTGTGGACCGATAGCGGTCCTTACAGAACAGCAGACTGTAACGCACTCAGGCCTATGTACCGTAGCACCCTATACCAAGTTACCAGTCCTTATAAGAACTTTTGTGGACCAAGCAGGTTGTGTGTTAGTGTTTAGCAGACTGTGCGTCAGTCCCTATACCGCTGAAGGACTGCTGCAGTATAGGGCAGCGGTCAGCAGTAGTGCACGGCAACCCTATGTATTGTGGACCGATAGCGGTCCTTACAGAACAGCAGACTGTACTGCACTCAGGCCTATGTACCGTAGCACCCTATACCAAGTTACCAGTCCTTATAAGAACTTTTGTGGACCAAGCAGGTTGTGTGTTAGTGTTTAGCAGACTGTGCGTCAGTCCCTATACCGCTGAAGGACTGCTGCAGTATAGGGCAGCGGTCAGCAGTAGTGCACGGCAACCCTATGTATTGTGGACCGATAGCGGTCCTTACAGAACAGCAGACTGTAACGCACTCAGGCCTATGTACCGTAGCACCCTATACCAAGTTACCAGTCCTTATAAGAACTTTTGTGGACCAAGCAGGTTGTGTGTTAGTGATTAGCAGACTGTACGTCAGTCCCTATACCAATGAAGGACTGCTGCAGTATAGGGCAGCGGTCAGCAGTAGTGCACGGCAACCCTATGTATTGTGGACCGATAGCGGTCCTTACAGAACAGCAGACTGTAACGCACTCAGGCCTATGTACCGTAGCACCCTATACCAAGTTACCAGTCCTTATAAGAACTTTTGTGGACCAAGCAGGTTGTGTGTTAGTGATTAGCAGACTGTACGTCAGTCCCTATACCAATGAAGGACTGCTGCAGTATAGGGCAGCGGTCAGCAGTAGTGCACGTCAACCCTATGTATTGTGGACCGATAGCGGTCCTTACAGAACAGCAGACTGTAACGCACTCAGGCCTATGTACCGTAGCACCCTATACCAAGTTACCAGTCCTTATAAGAACTTTTGTGGACCAAGCAGGTTGTGTGTTAGTGTTTAGCAGACTGTGCGTCAGTCCCTATACCGCTGAAGGACTGCTGCAGTATAGGGCAGCGGTCAGCAGTAGTGCACGGCAACCCTATGTATTGTGGACCGATAGCGGTCCTTACAGAACAGCAGACTGTACTGCACTCAGGCCTATGTACCGTAGCACCCTATACCAAGTTACCAGTCCTTATAAGAACTTTTGTGGACCAAGCAGGTTGTGTGTTAGTGTTTAGCAGACTGTGCGTCAGTCCCTATACCGCTGAAGGACTGCTGCAGTATAGGGCAGCGGTCAGCAGTAGTGCACGGCAACCCTATGTATTGTGGACCGATAGCGGTCCTTACAGAACAGCAGACTGTACTGCACTCAGGCCTATGTACCGTAGCACCCTATACCAAGTTACCAGTCCTTATAAGAACTTTTGTGGACCAAGCAGGTTGTGTGTTAGTGTTTAGCAGACTGTGCGTCAGTCCCTATACCGCTGAAGGACTGCTGCAGTATAGGGCAGCGGTCAGCAGTAGTGCACGGCAACCCTATGTATTGTGGACCGATAGCGGTCCTTACAGAACAGCAGACTGTAACGCACTCAGGCCTATGTACCGTAGCACCCTATACCAAGTTACCAGTCCTTATAAGAACTTTTGTGGACCAAGCAGGTTGTGTGTTAGTGATTAGCAGACTGTACGTCAGTCCCTATACCAATGAAGGACTGCTGCAGTATAGGGCAGCGGTCAGCAGTAGTGCACGGCAACCCTATGTATTGTGGACCGATAGCGGTCCTTACAGAACAGCAGACTGTAACGCACTCAGGCCTATGTACCGTAGCACCCTATACCAAGTTACCAGTCCTTATAAGAACTTTTGTGGACCAAGCAGGTTGTGTGTTAGTGTTTAGCAGACTGTGCGTCAGTCCCTATACCGCTGAAGGACTGCTGCAGTATAGGGCAGCGGTCAGCAGTAGTGCACGTCAACCCTATGTATTGTGGACCGATAGCGGTCCTTACAGAACAGCAGACTGTAACGCACTCAGGCCTATGTACCGTAGCACCCTATACCAAGTTACCAGTCCTTATAAGAACTTTTGTGGACCAAGCAGGTTGTGTATTAGTGTTTAGCAGACTGTGCGTCAGTCCCTATACCGCTGAAGGACTGCTGCAGTATAGGGCAGCGGTCAGCAGTAGTGCACGGCAACCCTATCTATTGTGGACCGATAGCGGTCCTTACAGAACAGCAGACTGTACCGCACCCAAGCCTATGTACCGTAGCACCCTAGACAGACCAAGTTACCAGTCCTTATAAGAACTTTTGTGGAACAAGTGAGTTGTGAATGATTAGCAGACTGCAGCAGAAGGGCAGCAGTCAAGTATAATATTCTTTCTATATTTGGAAGAAAGAATATTATACGTGTACAAGCCTATTACCGTACCACTGATACCAGTCCTGAAAAGAACCTTTGTGGAACTAATAGTAACAGCAAGTCTTTAAAATTATCCTCACTGCCTGACACACTGCTTCCTGCCTGTCCCTATACAAATTGGCAAAAAAGAGTAGGCTGGAACGATTAGCTGGAACAGCTCTTTTGTGGACCTGATAGTAACAGCTAATGATGATGATGATGATGATGATGAAGAAAGACTAATCTGGCTGAGCTGTCCCTAAAATAGCAGCATACAGCGCTCTGTCCCTTTATCTAAACTGACAAAAGAAACTCAGGCTGCTGACCTAACACCTATACCAGTCCTGAAAAGAACTTTTGTGTACCAAATAGCTAGCGTTTTCTCTGTCCCTACTCCACACAGGATCCTTTCCCTACAGTGACAGAAGAAAGAATGTAAAATGGCCACCGGATCGGGTGTATTTATAGGTTAGGGGGAATGTCCAAGTGTCCATGAGCTGTCATGTCTCAATTGGTTGTCCTGTAACACATGATAAACGTGTCACGAAAGGTTAAAGTTCTTGTATACATTAAACACGTAAGTCCGCCGGGGCGAACGACGGAAAAAGGCGTTCGAACCCGCGGACGGCGAAAGTCGGAAATTCGCCGCGAAACGACCGCCGGGCGAACCGTTCGGCCATCACTACACATGACTGGTCTCATGCAGCTTGGGGCAATGAACTTGTCTGGAGAACCTGCCAATGCCAATGAAGTTCTCAGGACATAGCTGGCCAATGAGGAAATCCGAGCATTGCCATTTTAGACCCAGGATATTGAACTGCTCTGCGGCCATTAACAATGCTTGTGCGTTCTCTGAATTGATGGATACTGCATTGGTGTAGATATACTGGAGGACCAAGCTCATTATGTCTGGGGAAATTTCGGGTATATGGCACACATTATTTTCTCTCTCTGTCCATCTTCCAGAAGACAGAGCCCTGGGAGGAGGAAAAGAATTCATGTTAGACTTCTTTTATTAAAATAAAGTTTTTCATCATTTAATATGTTGTTTTTTTTTTTTGGGGGGGGGGGGGGATTTGCACAAATGCTACACATAGGTCTGTAGTTGATGGTAGCCCAGGTAAAGTGAATGTTGTATGCGCATTGTAAACATACAATTTAATAATAAAAATGTTTTATATAAAAGTGGGTACTGACAAAAGGCCATAAAAACAATGCATGAACATGCACAGAACACAGGGTACAGCTTGCGTGTTTCGGGGGCGCACCCCCGTCTCAGAGCTAAGCTAGCTCTGAGGAAGGGCGTGCGCCCCCGAAACACGTTAGCTGTACCTCGTGTTTTGTGCATGTCAATGCATTGTTTTTAGTCCTGTTGGCACTGGCTGGTCGTTTGCTCTTTGTTTGGTGATTGGATTTGATTTTCCTTTTGGAGAAACCAATTCAGGCTTGCAACAGTGCATTTGGAGCCTATATCCTAGGCCTCCATATTGTGGCATACCTCCCTTTGCCGGGCAGCTCATGCCTCCTGGCATGGGCTAGCTCAGCGCCCACCACAAGCACACAAGGACATCCTTAGTGCCACCTCTGGCTTTCTTTTGGCCATCTGGCAAGACCTTGGCATTGTGCCATCTCTGCACCCCCCGACACAACACCACTTGAAGCAAAGCACACTTTGTTGTCCTTACTGTACTTTGTACCACTCTCGACCATCTATATTCCACAGCAGACATCTGTGGTTTGCTCTCTGGATACCCACCACCATTTGGGGATTTTTTTGGTGCCCTCTGTTGAGGAATAGTCTTCTGGGGACTGGCTGAAGGACTGGACCTGCTGGCTTCGGGCTAGGCATTGAGTGCAGAGCAGTGACCTTGCTTATCCCTTTGCCCTCTGTACAAAGGGTTTTCCTTTCTTTTTATTTTGGATGCAACTATACATGCAGGTTTCAAGATACATTACATGATATATGTTGATCTGCTGATCTGTATACCCTGAAGAAGAGTCAATATTAGAAACGCGTCGGTACAAGAGTAGTCGTTTTTCCTTTGAAATCCATTAAGAGGAATCAATTCTCTATACATGCATTGTTTTTATGGCCTTTTGTCCGTTGCATTTTGTGAGTACTCACTTTTATATAAAACATTTTTACTATTAAATTATCTTTGGTAATGCACTAGGTGTGCGCGCCTTCCATTTCTGTTTTTCTTGTAGCTCCTTTCGGATTACCCCATCTGAGGAAGGCAGCATCCACCCAGTTTTGGATACCATATATACCGTATTCATTGGCATATAACACGCACAGGCGTATAACAGGCACATTCAATTTAAGAAGGAAGTTTCAGGAAAAAAATACATGTTAAATAAATAACTTTGAAGCAAAATAAGGTTCAGTGCCCATCTACAGCCGCACCATTGCCATAAATGCAGCCTGATCAATGCCCATCTGCAGCCTCACAAGTGCCATCAATGCAGCCTCACCATTGCCATCAATGCAGCAACCCCACCATTGCCATCAATGGAGCAGCCTCACCATTGCCATCAGTGCAGCCAGATCAATGCCCATCTACAGCCTAGAGGGGACAGGAAGGGGGTCGGGACCAGCGATGACAGATTACATACAGTGAGAATCTCCTATGATAGACAGAACAGTGGTCCAATGGCGGCCTGGGACACGGGACTTCCTATTACAGAGGCCATCCAAGTAAACAGGAGATTCTCACTGTATGTAATTTAACGGCGCTCGTCCCTCCCCCCCACCCTGACCCCTCCGAGGCAGCTAAAATTGAAGTATTGGCATATAACATGCACACGCTATCTGCACCCAATTTTCATGGTGAAAAAGTGAGTGTTATACTCCAATAAATACAGTACCTCTCACACCACCATTGTATCTGACATCTGTTACTCCACACCTTGGAGGACCTATTAGCGCTGGAAGTGACTGTGTTTTTTGAGGCCCATACCCTTCATCCAAGTGAAAGAAACATACACAAAAGTGCAAAGTGAAAACAATAGAGAAAAATACATAAAATAAATAGTGTGGGTACAGGTGCGCTGGCTAGGCCATGCAGCCTGGCAGTAAAAATTGCCTTGGTTAAGCGAAAAAGCCTAGCCCATAGAAAAAAATGATGTGGCCACGTGTCTTTTCACACTATGGGGTTCCCAAACTCAAGATCCTAGCCAAGAAGCTATTGCAGGCTATTTGGCCGTCAGAGTAGTAAAAGGAAACCATGGCTTGTATGGAATAGGGCTTGGAACCCAACAAGACTGTATACAGTAGCCACACAACTTGTGTTGAGAAGGGACTAAAGCAATCAAAAAACCCTCCAACCGAATCATTGCACGGCACAGTAGCTATTCATGTATCTCATTCTATCACATATCCCAAAAATAAAATAATTATTCCTCATTTCAGGACAAGCAGGCGGAGCCATGCAAACCATTGCTTTGCGACCCCATTGGTCAGATGCGCCATACACCAGCATACCTCTCAACATTTTGAGATGGGAATGAGGGACACTTACTAGCAAACGTATGTAGACATAGGACACGTCCCCTGCCACGCCCCTTAAAGGGGACATAATCAAAAAAAAAAAAGGTTAATTAAATCCACAAGGGCTTTTTTTTAAAACTACTATTCCTTTATATTGGCTTTTAAAATTTACAAATGCAGCAATTTAGAATTTGGATGGAAGGTTTAGCACTGGGAAACACTTTTTGAAAGATAAAAAGTGCATTTTATATACATCTATATAGATCAGACCAAAATGAGGGACAAATGAGGAGGAATGAGGGACAGAGGGACAAATCAGGGACAGTCCCTCGAAATTAGGTACAGTTGGGTGGTATGCACCAGCTGTTCTGGACGTGCAGCTGGCCAATGGGGCATAAAGCAGTGATTTCCATGGCTCTTCGGAGCAGAAATGTATGTTTTCGGCTCTATAAGCTATAATGGGAACGCTTAAACAAGGCGTGTTTTTATTTGTTTATCAGGCGCTATCACTTTACAATCTATGGCGCCAAAAATGTGTGATTTTGCTCCTCTATGGCAAGTTCTGAAAATGACAACAAACATGCAAGAGAAGCCTCTAGATGTTTATATAAATCCTGTATAATACTTTATTTTTTCTGTTTAAGAATTTTTTATTGTTTAAGAAGTAAAAGGTTTACAATCTCCAAGTCAAAGATACCCGCACAGCGTAAAACTTGTATGTTATTAATAATAAATCATATGGCTATGCTCACACTCAGGTTTGAATGGGGAAAATTTGAGCCCATGATGCATGAACCATTTTAACTCATTGCAATCATTTGGCCAGCCTCTGTAGTACCTCTTGTAAGCCACAAGATGTCAGTCTTCTGGGTTGAATAATCCCCAGTGTCACTCAGCCCGGTCTCTGTGCTGGGAGTGCGCTGTGATTGGTGCATATATGTGGCCCCACGGATAAAGACCCACTTCTGTGAGGATGCAGATTTGCGTACGGCCATCGGGAAGGGGTAATAAAATGTAGCAAAAAATGCACATTTAATACATTTTTGCATTTAAGCATGCAGAGCGTTGCATTCGCAATCAGTGCATCATGGGTGCAATGAACATGCTCTTGCATCCTTTACTCCCAGACCCAGGACCGTGCAGAGGCGTGGACCTTCTGATAGGTTTGGAGGATGGCACTTGTGTGTATAATATATATATATATATATTTTTTTGCTTTTTTTTTTAATTATTTAAATCATTTTTTTAATTAATATTTTCATATTAATAGGGCACAGAAATGAAGGAAAAAAAAGGAAGTGTATAATAATATTAAGAATAAATCCTATGGCTATGATCACACTCAGCTCTGAATAGGGGCAAGACTGACCCCATGTTGCATGAACCATTTGAACATGCAATCATTTGGCCAGCCTCTGCAGTACCTCTTGTAAGCCACAAGATGTCAGTCTACTCGGCTGTATAATCCCCAGTGTCACTCGGCTTAGAAGACTGAGGAAAGACAGTGAGGAAAGAGAGATTTTTAGCCTAATGTAAAAACGAATGCAACCAGAAATCCTAAAAACAGCCAAACAGATCGAAGCGCAGCCCCAAAATGTTATACTATTACATGGCATTGATAAACACTGTCAGTGGTTGTATTAATGTATTTGGATGTGTTTGGATGAAATGCTGATTCAAAAGTTGGGATAAAGCTTAGGAATGCCAAGCTGAGGAGCTTTATAGAGGAGAAGTGTACAAAGCAATGCATGAGATTTCAGCAAGCCTTCAGGTCCAGTCTGGGAGTGTTGAATGCAGATCC
Source organism: Lithobates pipiens (assembly GCF_037356315.1). Lineage (NCBI taxonomy): Eukaryota > Metazoa > Chordata > Amphibia > Anura > Ranidae > Lithobates > Lithobates pipiens. The sequence goes on along the minus strand of NW_027507685.1, from coordinate 25,268,648 downwards.
TACATTCACCTTTATTGGCCAGAAAAGTCTCTAATTTGCCCTCTGGTTTAGCTTCACTTAGTTGCTGGGGCCTAATCCTCCCAGACCTTATGGCTAGGCCATGCCCAACAGCCATTGAAGCAAAACGGTCTCTGTGACCAGTGGAGGCCAACTGTCACCAGACAGGGGAAGGCAGTGGGAGGCCATTACACCATGGAGGTCAATTCCCATTGAGTACTAATGTTGGCTGCAGTTCTTGGACAAGGTTATAGCAGATTGATTAGAGCTAAATGGGTCTAATTTGTGTGCCAGTAATGATTTATCTACACTTACCTAAAATAAAGGCTGTATACAGAGAGAATGATCTTATGGGCTTTGAAATCGGTATCGTCCACCTTTATGGTAACATCACCGAATTTGTCCTCCAGCCGCAGCTCATGGAATGTGGTCCAGGCCATTCTTCTAATTGTCTGTTCCAGGATGTCAGTATTGGGACAGGCGGATAGAGCCCCGCAATCCCAATCCATGGCCAGGCCTGGAGGTCCCGCTGTGCCCTTCCGTGACATGTCTCTGTCTCCACTGGACTGACAGTTGTCTGTACTGCTGAGCTTACCTGACATTTCAAAACTGACCAATCAGAAGCCGCTTTACTACTCTAGGTTACATTATAAATTATTGGTGCCTGGTCATTACAGACAACGCTATTGGTTGTCCTTTGCATTGATAGCAAATCATTACCAATATACAATACATCTGTCACTTTAAAGCCGCATTAAACCCAAAAACAAACATTTATTATATTGCAGCTTTCCAAAGATGTGGGGGCTGCATTCGTTTTCCTTATTTTTTTAGGTTTTTCTTTCATTTATTTATTCATTTATTTATTTATTTATTTTCATCTGGTGATCCAGCCAATAAGTCTGTTGTTCTCCCAAAAGGTCAATCTGTCCTGCAGAAGTAGCAGTTAGAGGGATGAGACAAACCCTATAACACTGACAGGGGTACTTACAATGATCAGCTTTTATTTATGCACATAAACCTTTATCCCAAAAGGAGCAAAACTGATTATTAGCACAGATCCCCCCACATGTTAGGAAAGCTGCTTATTGGCTCTCCTTTCTACTCTACGCCCTGTCAGCGTGAATAGAGGAAAGCCGATAGCTGGAACTTCCGAGAAACGCTGTGATCAACCACCAGTGATAGGCCAGTGATGGCGAACCATGGCAACCCCCCCCCCCCCCGATGTTTTGGAACTAGACTTCCCATGATGCTCAACTATGATGCAGGGGGCATGAGCATCATGGGAAATGTAGTTCCAAAACATCTGGGGTGCCAAGGTTTGCCATCACTGTGATAGGCTCTTTACCGTGCTTGGTGATGCGATGTATCGGAGGAATAAAAACCTTTTTTTTTTTAAATTCGATCTTTTTTTTCATTTTTTTTACAAAAAATAAAAACCCCAGCAGTGATTAAATACCACCAAAAGAAAGCTCTATTTGTGGGAAAAGAAATAATAAAACTTTCATATGGATACAGTGTTGCACTGCAGTGCAGATCACATGTGCGATGCGATTTCAGCAGCTGAATTTGCATCGCATTCGGACCAAACTTGCACAAGACCATTTTTTGAATTCAGAATCGGATCGCATGGATGTTCACAGCCCCTGCGATCCAATTTCTGTCCGAATTGACAGTTCGCACTGAGATCTGCGAACCGATCTGGGGGTGTCATTAACTTTATATTGACACTCCCAGCAGTTTGCATATGGCAGTGTGAACTGCCTGCGAGTCGGGTGCGATGTGGGAACCTGCACTGGATTTGCAGGGTTCTCACATCGCAATGGGAACCGAGCATTAAAGTACGACAGCTGAAAACTGAAAATGGACCGGGGTCAGGTAGGGGGTAAAAGTGCCCAGTACTGAAGGGGTTAAATAACTCGGAAGTAAAATGCATCATCCTTGAAGGGAACGTTCATGTTTTATGGTGTGATTAAGCAGCTAGAAGAAAGCACAAAGACAATTTATTTAGGGCTGCAACTAACGATTATTTCCATAATCGATTAATCGGCCGATTATTTTTTCGATTAATTGATTAATCGGATAAAATCATATAAAAAAAAAACAAAATAAACGCACAATGTAAAAATGAATCAATTATCAAATGTTGATCTATAAATTATACCACGTGATGAATATATATCTCAGAGTGCACAATGACTAAATAAAAAAGCCAATACTATTAAAAATATATATATGAAAGACCGCTTGTCACAATTGAATTTAAATTGTGCAGATACAATAATGCAAATATTAGTCCTCTAATTAACAAGATTTGCACATTGCACTTTGCACAGATTTTACAAAAACACACCCACTAATTTCATTTTAATTTTTGTATTTTTTACATTTCCTGGGGTTATAAAACATCAGAGTAGAGCGCCTTTACTACCTGTATTTATAACATTGGTATACTGTTCCAACTTTTTGTTGTGAGCCTGGGGTAGTGGCAGCCCTCTTATATCCACCGTTCCTTTTTGCAGCTTATCTATAGCGCAAACCCCCTTTTTCATTATCTGTCCAACTCCGCCCGCCCGCAAAGTCTCCGCCCGCTTGAGTCCATACTTTTTCTCTGCCGCTAAAGAAATATCCTGCGCATGCACTGTTAATAGCATTGAAGGGCCGCCGTCAGCTGTTTCAGTGATGGAGCCGCACCATAAGTGACGGGGTTACAATTTACAACACTGTCGCCGGGTGTGCCAAGATGGCCGCCAGCTCTGGAGCTAGGCCGAAGCTGCGGCCTTTCCTAAGGCCGCAGCCACGGACCGCTCCGCGGATCGCATGGTGCTGACCAACTAATCGATAATGAAAATCGTTGACAACGATTTTCATTATCGATTATTATCGATGATGTCGATTAATCGTTTCAGCCCTAAATTTATTATTATTATTTTTGATAAAATTGTTATTTATTTATACATTTATTTTTTTGAGAACTTTATTATTTCATGAATATACACAATAATTATATTTTGAGCTTTGGCACTCTTCAGAGTTTTGTGTTCCACTGGGGCCTACACCTCTGTGCGTTCCAGCAGTTCCCCCTCCCAGCAGTGACTCCTCAGCTCATCCTGCACCTCCTCCCTGCAGTGACTCCACAGCTCCCCAGTGATCAGTAGCTCAGCTCCCCTTCCCACAACTGACTGAGCAGTTCCCTTTCCCTCCCAGCAGTGACCAAACAGATCAGCGCCCCCCGTCACATACCGGGGCGGCTGAACGGGGAGATGCCGTTGTAAACAGCATCTCCCCGTTTTGCCTAGCAACAAGTGACGCTGATCTCTGCTCCATGTGATTGGAGCAGAGATCAGTGTTCACTAACACAAAGCCCAGCCCCCCACAGTTAGTAACCCGCCACTAGGAACACTTAACCCCTACACTGCCACCCACTGGTTAACCCCTTCACTGCTAGTGTCATTTACACATGAATCAGTGCATTTGTATAGCACTGATCGCTGTATAAATGACAATGGTCCCAAAAATGCGTCAAAAATGTCCGATGTGTCCGCCATAATGTCGCAGTCACAATAAAAATCGCTGATCGCCGCCATTGCTAGTAAAAAAAGAATTATTAATTAAAATGCCATAAAACTATCCCCTGTTTTTTAAACGCTATAACTTTTACGCAAACCAATCAATAATCGCTTATTGCAATTTTTTTTATACCAAAAATATGTAGAAGAATACGTATCGGCCTAAACTGAGGGAAAACATTTTTTTTTATATATTTTTGGGGGATATTTATTATAACAAAAATATTGTGTTTTTTTCAAAATTGTCGCTTTATTTTTGTTTATAGCGCAAAAAATAAAAACCGCAGGGGTGATAAAATACCACCAAAAGAAAGCTCTATTTGTGGGAAAAAAAAGGACGTCAATTTTGTTTGTGAGCCACGTCGCACGACCGCGCAATTGTCAGTCAAAGTGACGCATTGCCGAATCGCAAAAAGTGGTCTGGTCTTAAACCAGCAAAATGGTCCGGTCTGAAAGTCGTTATGCTCTTTATATTGTGTACACAACCTGTGATATGAGGATGCTTACAGAATTCCTTCACTTTTCTTACTAAAGTCAAATTTTCTGGAAATAAATAGACATTGATAAAAGCCACAAACGGATGTTAATTTATGCCAAATCTGCCCACCCCCTTGGGTTGTTACCTATGTTAATTTACTTGCTTATAACCCCAGGCACTTGATGTAAAAATCAATTATCTTATTTAAATGGTTCTCACAGATGTATTAATAAATCTATAATAACAATGATGAGTTGTCCCTGTAGAAGGTTGGTGTGGTCTGCATTGGCAGGACAACATCAGAATCAACAAAATCCAATAAAGAAGAGTGGGGTGTCAGGGGCTACTCCAGAATAATGTCCCACGACAACAGAGATTGTTATGGACTATCTCGGTACCCAGGGAATGGACAAGGTAAATAGAAAATGATTCATTTATTAAAGAGAGTAAAAATTGAAAAACATTTAAAACAGCAATATGTAATATAGTTATTGCATACTATTACAAACAGTACAGACAAAAAATAGGTGAACCCCACAATGTAATGGGGAAACAAGAGATGTAGGTCCAAGTGTGATCCTCAACATGTTTCGCGAAAAAAAATCACTTCTTCAGGAGGAGTTGACCTTAAACATCTATAAAAAGATACTATCTTATAGTTATATAGTCACAAATAGGGAAAAAAGGGTCCAATCTACATCAATATAGATATTATGGTAATTTGGAGTGTTATATTCGGGCATGGCTTACCAATGGGGACCCAAGAGGAGGGTATCAGGCGGCACAGTTTGAGGCACCCTAACTGGGTAATCCTCCCCATGGTGAACATGGGAGGCACTAAAAGATGCAATAACTGAAATCAAAAGTATATTTGAAAATATATGTAAGAATTATGCATATGTGGGTCTATATAATCTAAAATGGAATGAAGGGGAAAGGAAAGAGGGGAAAGGGATGGGGGGGCGGGGCGGTTTGGAGGGAGGGAGAAGGAGGGGGGGAGAGGGTTTGGGTGGGTTGGGGAGAGAAATAGGGAGGGGGAGGGGAAAGGGGGGAGGAGGGAGGAAAAGGGGGAGGGGGAAGGAAAGGCGGGGGGGAAGGGAAAGGGGGAGGGAGAGAAAAGGAAGGAAAGGGATGGGGACACATGAATCCAGTTGGGGGGAATTACCTATTGGCCACATCTGATTGCTGAATATCTTCTGCGATATAGCCCATCTGCCCTTCCTTTGCTACATGGTCATGTTTTGAACCTTGTTCCTGGTCCTCGGGTGTTCTACTCTCCATACACCATCTTTTGGGTGAGTCCGTTTCTAATTGGATCGATGTTTCCTCATCCTTTTCCTTCTTGTTTCCTTGCTTTTTCCTCCCCCCAACCACCTTCCCACTCTTAATTTTTTTCAAGAAACAAAAGGGTTTGGGGAGAGAAATGGGGAGGGGGAGGAGAGGAAGGAAGGGCAGATGGGCTATAGCGCAGAGGATATCCAGCAATCAGACACAGCCAATAGGTAATTCCCCCTAATTGGATCAATTTGTCCCCATCCCCTTCCTTCTTCTTTACTTCTTTTTCCCTCCCTCCCCCTCCCCCCCACCTTTTCTCCCCCCCCCCTTTCCCCTCCGAGATAGTCCATAACAATCTTTGTTGTCGTGGGGCATTATTTTGGAGTAGCCCCTGACACCCTGACACCCTGACACCCTCCTCTTCTTCATCACTTTAAGCTCAAGGATGATGGTACCCACCCCGATCTTGATATACCTTTCAGATTTAGGCATCACTTTATAAATACAATAAAGGGTCTGTGTATAAAACATTTGTTAACTTTAGAAGCATTTGTGTTAGTTGAAGAATGCACCGTATTGTTTCTAATAGATTGATGCCTGTATTGTCATCTCCATCTAGTGGCCAAAATGCAAAATAGTTTTCTAAGATTTTTATGAAAACTATACTGCATTTTGGCCACTATATGGCGCTGCCGGTATAGACATTAACCTAGAAAACATGGAACATTTCATTCAACTTGTACAAATGCTTTTGCTTTTTGTGCAGGAAATGTTTTATGAATAGACTATATGAATGGAATATAAAGTATTCAGGTATATGACACATTTTCCGCAACCTGGCTATTTATCAATGTACTTTTCCAACAGTAAACAATTCTTATTTAGGCTCCATTTACAACATTTTGGAAACTTGCCCATGTTTATATATATATATGGTTTAGCATATTATTGTCGTTATTAGCATTAGTGTTTCACAGCGGCTGTGTGCTAATGCTATTTACTCAATTAAATCACCTTATTTATTGAAACATAAACATCAAAGAAACGTTGAACATCAACAAATTGTTTTACTACAACCTAATTACTCTAGAGATGGTATAATTTAATGGGAGAGATTGCTTGCTATTTCCCTAGTGCTGAGACATCTGTTTATATATTTCTTTGTTTTTCTTTATCCGTGATTGGATGGTGAACTGAAAATTCTGTTTAAAAGAATCATTTTTAGAGACATTCAAGCTATTTATATCAGCACCCTAGGAAGAGTAATGATGATGTTTATAGTTTTTGCATTATGGGATGAAACTGTGCACTTTCCTAGACTTAGTTCTGAAGTGCTAGAATTAGTTTTAATCATACGTATTTTCTTGTTTCTCTCACTTTTCATTTTGTGAATTCGTTTATAACCATTTGCCACCCAGGCCAAATCTAACATTTCTCTCCTACATCTTTTTTTTGCTAGAAAATTACTTAGAACCCCAAACATTATTTATATTTTTAGTAGAGGCCCTAAAGAATAAAATGGTGGTTGTTGCAATTTTTTAGGTTACATGGTATTTGCATTTTATTTTATTGTTGGTAAAATATATAAGTTATTGTCACACTGAGTAAAAAGATACCTAACATGTCATGCTTTAACCACTTGCTGACCGCTGACGGCATATATACGTCAGCAGAATGCCACGGCTGCGCAAAGTAACGTACCCGTACATTACTTTATTTCAATTCTAATTTTATTTTTAATTATTATAAAGTATTACACATGATTAAACAATTTCAAACATATACATTACTTACATATATAATATTCACATCCACTATTTTCTTTCCTTTTTTCCCCCCCCTCTCATACATATCTTGTGTGCTTTAACACATGAAAGAAAAAAAAAGAAAAAAAAAATAATAGAGGAGGTAAAATACATATATAAACAAGGAAAATAAATAAATAAACACACAACCCCCCCCCCCCCTTTTTTCTCTCCCTTCCCTCTCTCCTTCTCTCCTCTCTCTTCCTTTCTCCCCTCCTCTCTCCCCCTAGCGAAGTCTTTCCTTCCATTTCTTCCCTCCTTCTTCCTCAACTTTTTACCAATTTCCTATGCTGTCTCCAGGGAGTCCAAACCAGGAGGCACCTTTCGTACGTATCTAATTCTTGAGCTAAAAGTATCTCCATCCTCTCTATATTATCCACCCGTACGTTACTTTGAAATTCTCACTGTGCGCGCGGGACCTGCGGACTCGACCCGCGATCATGTCACGGAGCTCAAGAACGGCGTAAACAGCATCTCCCCGTTGCAGTCCATGTCACACAAGCCCATCCCCCAGACAGTTAGAATCACTCCCTAGGACACACTTAACCCCTCCCCGCCCTCTAGTGGTTAACCCCTTCACTGCCAGTGACATTTTTACAGTAATCAATGCAATTTTATAGCATTGATCTCTGTATTAATGCCAGTGGTCCCAAAAATGTGTCAAAATTGTCCGCCATAATTTCACAATCACGATACATATCGCTGGTCGCCGCCATTATTAGTAAAAAAGAAAAAATATTAATAAAAATGCCATAAAACTATCCCCTATTTTGTAGAAGCTATTACTTTTGCGTAAACCAATCAGTACACGCTTGTTGTGATTTTTTTTTTTACCAAAAATATGTAGAAGAATACGCATCGGCCTAAACTGAGAAAAAAAATGTTTTTTTATATATTTTTGGGGGACATTTATTATAGCAAAAAGTAAAAAATAATGCTATTATTTTGTTTATAGCGCAAAAAATAAAAGCCGCAGGGGTGATCAAATACCACCAAAAGAACGCTCTATTTGTGGGGAAAAAAGGACGCTAAAATCCTCATCACTTCTGTCTTTTGACATCACAGAGGAGGGACAGGAACTTTATTTAGCCTGGTAACAATGTAACTTCTTCAGGGGCATTGCTCGGGAAGAGTGAAAGGCTCTTCCCGAGCAATGCCCCTGAAGAAGTTACATTGTTACCAGGCTACCTGCTTGGATAGGAAAGCCTGTTAAAGGCTAAGGTGGAGGGAAGGGGTGAACCATAGCCCCTTAAATCACATCTACATTACAGAAAAAATCGCCCGCTGAAAATGTTGATACCAGGATAATGGCTGTAGCTGCAGGCATCATCCTGGTATAACCACTGAAACTCTAGGACATCATATGACATTCTATGGGTGGCAAGTGGTTATTGTACAATATCGGTTTAACACTAAGCCTGCATTCACACCTAAGCAGAGCATAAGCAGGGTGTATTCCATGTTTTGCAGCGTTATTTTTTCAGGTATTATTTCCTTTCAGCAGTTCTGTAGGACTATAGGAGTTTTTCAGGTGTCATAGCATGTGGAATTGGTTTACAGGTGCTCCCATTCCAGTCTGTGGGACCAAAAACACACCTTTTTGAGAGTAGGATGACTCCGCACACAATTGCAACAGAATGGGATTCTGCATAGTCAGGCATAGTTAGGCATAGGGAGATCAGCAGAAAAAAACACTCATATGTGAATGGAGGGGCATTTGTATGGCATCATGGGGTACTTCTGCATAGCTCTCAACTGATTTGGAGCAATGTCCCTCTGTCCCTCATTCCACCTTTTCCCCTCATGTTGGTCTGATCTGATCTATATAGTTGTATATAAAATGCACTTTTTATCTTTCAAAAAGTATTTTCCAGCGCTAAACATTTCATCCAGTTTCTAAATTGCTGCATTTGTACATTTTAAAAGCCAATATAAATGAATAGTAGTGGTAAAAAAAAGTCCTTGTGGATTTAATTAACCTTTTTTTTTGGGTTCATTCTCCTTTAAGGGGGTGTGGCAGGGGGCGTGTCCTATGCAACATACATTTCTTAGTAGGTGTCCCTCATTCCCATCTCAAAATGTTGGGAGGTATGCGTCTGTGCCCTAGATTGTAGGGGCACTGGGTTCAGATAGGGACCTGGGGGACAGAATCAGCATGTAAGCATCGCATTGAAGTTGCCCTGGCTGTGCTCCAATGTAACTACTCCTGAATCTCTTTTCAATAGGAGGAAGTTACATCTCCTCAGGCTAGTTCACACCTAATGAGCTGCAATAAAGCGTGCATGCATCGCAAGGTGCATAATATAAGGCATAATATGGTACATTTCCATATATTTTGAATAGAAGCCCAATACAAAAACATTGTACTGGCACTATAGTGCACTGCAGCACACCACAAACCATGATGTGGGTGTGATGCACTGCAGTGAAATATAAATACTATGTATTATGTTTGCTGCATTGGGCCTGTTGAAAATGAATGAGTGATTCAATGCAATATAAATCATGTTGTAGCATATATATTAACCTCCCTGGTAGTTTTCCCGAGTGTGGCTCGGGGGTTACATTTCAGTACCATTAGCGGTAACCCCCGAGCCACACTCAGGATTGCATTGCAGGATCCTGGTGCAGTGTACTTACCTTGTCCCCAGGATCCTGCGAAGTCCCCCCGCTGTGTCTGCAGGCTGTGTCCTCCGATGTCCTGTGTGCCGGGCTCCGTTCCCTGCAAGTGTCACAACGTACGGAGGCGGAGCCTGGCGGCAAATTCAAAAAATTTAAAATTCATAATACATACAGTACACTATAATCTCACAGATTTCATTACTGTATGAAATTATTTCACAACCCTTTTGTCCCTAGTGGTTTGTCCAGTGTCCTGCATGCAGTTTTATATTATAAATACTGTTCTTTCTGCCTGGAAACTGTAGATTGTCCATAGCAACCAAAAAGTGTCCATTTATGTCAAAAGTGGTTTTAGACCAGCTAGAAAACAGCGATAATAAATTAGAACACTTGCAGAAATGAGTGATAGTGAATCGTGGGGAAATTAATTTTATTATTATTAGATTATTTTTTTTTTATAATTATTTATAGTTATTTATTATATTATAATTTATGATTTTGTGTTTCAAACGTAATTATACCCGGGATATCTACTAGACCAGTGATGGTGAACCTTGGCACCCCAGATGTTTTGGAACTACATTTCCCATGATGCTCAACTACACCGCAGAGTGCATGAGCATCATGGGAAATGTAGTTCCAAAACATCTGGGGTGCCAAGGTTCACCATCACTGTACTAGACTCTTGTTTGGACAGATTTAAGTGTGTTATTGCTAAGAATTACAGGCCTACAATATAAAACGCCACATTTCTATGTAAAACAATTGTACCGCTTTGAGATGCAAAAATCTGAAATAACCATACTGCCAGAGTGGCTACGACAAAAAGACGCAGAACTATAATGAACGGGCCCTTTCACTTGACAGTAGCCATATAGGAGCATCCTGAGTGCAGGGATCTGAGGTTGGATGAACATGGTGATGATGAAGGAGAACTTGAAGAAACCTCACATAAGAGAAGTTGCCATTGCTGATCATCTCTTCTGAAAATGTTAATTGCTTGGCTTTCATGTTAATGCATTCAGTGCTTCCTAAGCCATTGCCATTAAAAAAAATATAGTGATAAGAAATTCTTAGGATTTCCTGACATTCATTGTTAGCATGCATGTTCCTGGTCTGTGTCTCAAAAGGTAACTATGCCAAATACAGACAGAACACGCAGGGGCGGACTGACCATTCGGGCACTCGGGCACTGCCCGAGGGCCCCATGCCACTAAGGGGCCCCATCAGGGTTGCCAGCCTCAATAAAACCAAGGACAGTATATAAATATCTGTGTTTTTTTTTAAATCCCAAGATTATAGCTGCCCCCATTCTCCAGTACCTTTTCAATGTGTGTATATGTGTATTCTGTGTGTGTGTATATTGTGTGTGTGTGTGTATATACTGGGTGGCTCCATAATCTATTGCCTAGGGGCCCCAAATCTCCTATTGCCTGGGGGCCCCATAATCTTCTCCTATTGCCCGGGGGCCCCACAGTCTCCTATTGTCCGGGGGCCCCATGAGTTGTCAGTCCGCCCCTGAGAACACGTATTTATTAGAAAGAGGCCAGCAATTACAGCTCCTCTTTCTCTTATGACAAAAGTGGCATTGGCATAGTGAGGCTACATTCACATGGATGGAAACATTTTACTGATCTTTTTATGCATGTTTTTTTCTAGCACAAAAATTCATGCATAATGACCAGTACATTTTTTTCGCAATACCTGCATCTGACATACATGCATACCTACAGTATGTCCTTAGATGTAGATATTACATTACGGATCTGAGTGCAGTGCACGTTTTTACACCGGTCTAAATGTCTTCAACAACGCAACTAAATTCAGATCTCTAAATAACAAAAGTTTATAAATGTCTATTTTATTCCAGCTGTGTGAATGAGGCCTGGATCATAACTGTGTACACTAAAGTCTTGCTATTATCTTGCCCAACCATTGCATTCTATTTAGTCCTGCAAGTCCCAGCATGCGTTCTTGGACTACAAAGCCTGAATTTATATATTGTGTGTAGACAGGCAGAAGAATATTAGGCAGGGATCAGTAAGGGTCTAGACAGGGGACTACTATAACTAGGAGTCATTGGCACCAAAATACGAATCTCTTTATCTTGGCAGTAATTATCTTGGGCAGACTAACGTGAAGAGAAATATTATTAACGCACTCATGACATAGTGACTTACAATATCGATGTTGAAAGGCTTGGATGAATTGTGTAATAAATCTTATCTTATACATCTATTGAGGTTTGTACAGTGGTTTGGACATATTGATTTCTGTGGACTTGGTTTATCCTCTAATTGGGTTTAACAGTATACAGTAACTGCCTACTTAATATATCACACAATTATGTTTTTGTCTTAGTATTTTTTATGCACTGTTTCTATGAGAAATTGTATTATACAGTATATTTTTGCTATTTCCACTCAAAGTCTGATGTATGGGACTAATTATCGTTATTAGATTCCCACTAAATAAGTTAGGAGCTGCATCATTAGTATAACTGGAACCTGTTGTCGTGATTATAGGAGAATTATTTATAGACTTATATTTATTGCTAAAAACCCTTCTCTTTAAAGAAGCTTGTCCTGCATCTATCTAATACACTCTTTTACTTTCTCCATCAGCTCATCCCCCACAGCTATTACTTTTTTTATCAATTGACCCCCCCCCCCCCCTCCTAGATTGTAAGCTCTAGCGATCAGGGCCCTCTGATTCCTCTTGTACCAAATTGTAATGTAACTGTAATGTCTGCCTTCATTTTGTTAAGCGCTCCGCAAATTATTGGTGCTATATAAATCCTGTATAATAATATAATAATTGCTAAGTAAATTACTTTAAAATGGTTGTAAACCTCAGACATGAAGTATGTGCAATGCATATTGCTCTATAATATGTACTTCTCTCAATTCAGAGCACTAATGCCGCGTACACACGATCGAATTGTCCAGCGGATTTGGTCCGGCAAACAATCCGGCAAACAATCTGCCCGACTTTATAACGAACGGACTTGGCCACACACGGACACTCCAAAAGTCCGGCGATTTCTAACGCGATGACGTACGACGGGACTAGAAAGAGGAAGTTCAATAGCCAGTAGCCAATAGCTTCCTTCTCGTACTTGCTTCCAGAGCATGCGTCATTCTTAGTCCGCCGGACTAGCACACTGACGAACAGATTGTCTGCTGAAAGTCAAGTCCAGGGGACAAATTTTGAGTCAAAACTACTTTCTAAGTCCGCCGGACTTTACGATGAAAAAGTCCGCTGGAGTCCACACACGATCGAATTGTCCAGCGTACTGTCCACCGGACAATTCGATCGTGTGTATGCGGCATAAGTGTAATTTCTGTCTGCTGCCTCATTCCTCTGCAATCTGCATGCGTCTATTCTGATGAGTTTTCTTGACACCAACAGAAAAATGGTGACAGGGGAGAGCACAGCCTGTGATTGACAGTCTCAGGTCTGTTCCTTTGTGCTGTGTGAAGGGTGTGTATCCCTTCCCTCCAATCAGCTCTCAGAGCTCCCTTCACTGATGTAACTTTAGCCCTCCTCCCCCTGCTCTGAGCTTAGAGACCCTGTGTAAATTCTGCTTTTTGAATGGAAGACTACTGTAGATAAACAGGTACAACTTATGTAGGAGAATTTGTTTAACCTCAGCTCACTGGGTATATGTGAGGGCTTATAACCACTTTAATGGATTACCTCCATTTCTTAGATATAACTCCACTGAGTCACTTTAGTACATCCCCAATTCCAAAAAATGTACCATTTTAGGAAAAAATAAGGTCATTTTGATGGCAGCAACATGTCACACAAAACTTTGGAAAAGGCAACAAAAAATTTGCAAAGTATGTTTGATTCACTGTCTCAATTTTTTTTTATTTTTTTTAAACATTCATTGTTTGTGAACACATTAACTTTGGAACTTTGTTTTTATTCCTTATTTTTCTTGTTGGATGCATTTGTTTTCAATACATAGACCCCTGTGCAGGAGGTCCTTTTTTGTGTTAGAGCTCACACTTTGCATCCATTGCTGGATTTTTTTATCTTTAGATAATACATTACTGGGTCATGGTGCAGTGTTTATAGTTACACATTTATATTGTGACAGTCAAAGTGCAGCACATCTTAATTATTCATCGCATTTATTTCTCCACTATTCAAGGGTTTTTTGATTGCAGCAGTTTTTGACTTCTTTTGTTTTTTTGAGGCTAAATGCACCTTTTTCTTTATTTCATTTTTTTAATTTTATTTTAGTGGCTGTATATTGCATAACAATGTTAGCATGTACTTTTTTGACAGTAGGATCCCCTGACCCACATTTTTCTTGGGGCTATGCATACTTTGAGGCTGTCTATACACAGTTATTAGGAGATACAAATGTCTTCTTCAGAATCACAGGACAGAAATATGTAAAATATGAACCATCCTTAAAAACTGACAGGACCCGCCTCAGACTTCAGAAGATATTGTCTACTGTCATGCAGGTAGTTAACCCTCCTACTTCTTTTTTCATAGATAATGGAAGGATAAGTACCTGCAGGGCTTTTTTTTTTCTCAAACAATAGGTGCTGGAACATAAAGCGGGATTCCACCCTAAAGTGGAACCTCCGCTGATCGGATCCCTCCCCCCCTCCGGTGTCACAATTGACACCTTTCAGGGGGGAGGGGGGTGGAGATACCTGTCAAAGACAGGTATGTACACCCACTTCCGGGCATAGACTCCCGTGGGAGTCTACGCCATTTTCTGTCCTGCCGCGCTGTCTGCTGGGACACACACGGGTCCCAGTGACAGCGCGGAGATTTCCTATTGCGCGGCGCAACTCGCGCATGCGCAGTAGGGAACCGGGAAGTGAAGCCGATTCACTTCACTTCCTGATTCCCTCACCTAGAATGGTGGCGGCAGCAGCCGAGGGCCGAGCGATCGATCGGCCTCGGCTGCCGGCATCGCTGGAACCCGGGACAGGTGACTGTCCATTTATTAAAAGTCAGCAGCTGTAGTATTTATAGCTGCTGGCTTTTAATATTTTTTTTTTTTGGTGGAATCCCTCTTTAAAGAGGAGTTCCCCTGAAAAAAAAAAATTAAAAGCCAGCAGTTACAAATACTGCAGCTGCTGACTTTTAATAATCGGACACTTACCTGTCCCAGGGTCCAGCGATGCGGGGGAACGAAGCCCCGCTCATTCCCCCCTCCTCTTGGCGGCACTGGCATTCTAACTGTGGTCACCTGGCTGTGACTTCACAGCCGGGCACCCACTGTGCATGCGTGAGCGGCGCTGCGTGCTGCGATTGGCTGCACAGTCATCTGGGACCTGTCACGTGTCCCAGATGACTGACAGGAGGGAGGGAGCAGAGCTGAGCCCTTCCTGCTCTGAGAGGAAGTGACGTCAGGAGCCCAGGCACTGAGGGAGGCAGACTACCAGGGAATTTTTATATTTTTTTTATTTTTGAGTGGAACACCACTTTAAACACGGCCCCACAAAACCCCTCTCCCTACACACACCCTCCAAATCACATCAAATAGTGGGTGTGTTCAGTCAAATTTCACGAAAACAGTAGGGGGGTCTTAAAGGGGCATTAAATACCAGGATTGCATAACATACAGAGTGTCACTCTACATATAGCTGTCACTTGTAAACACAGAAACCAGACTTCTGTGTTTACAAGTGCTTGTGGTGAGCAGGCACCAAAGGGTCTGAGCCAGGGGTGGTGGAACTGAGTTCCACCAAGTTCCCCCTGAAAAAAAGCCCTGAGTACCTGTCTTCAGCAAGATGTTACTACAAAGAAAAGCAATGCAAGAATGCAGGATTATTGGTGGAAAATGTTGATGCAAAAATGTCCTCAATGGGGATCGTTATAGCTGTGTAAATAAGAAAATATTTCAAAAGGACTACCAAGCTGAACATAACTAATAGGTGGGCATGTTTTTTGTGTGGGTGCTTTTGTGCCAAAAACAGCTTAAGAACTTTTAGGAGAATTGTCAGCTATTATTGGTAAGCCTGCTGTAACATTAAGGCTGCTTTCACACTGAGGCGCTGGCCATGTTGATGGTCAAGCACCGCTAGTTTTAGCAGCGCTGTTCAGCCACTAGTGGGGTGCTTGTAACCCCTGCTAGCGGCCGAAAAAGGATTAAAAGCACCTGCAAAGCACCACTGTCGAAGCACTATGCAGGTGCTTCTGCAGCGCTGGCCATTGATTTCAATGGCAGGGGCGGTTTAGGATCGGTGTGTACACCGCTCTCATACCGCTTCAAAGATGCTGCTTGCAGGACTTTTTTTCCTGTCCTGCAAGCGCAGTGTGAAAACAGTTGGCTTTCACAATAGGACTGCAGAAGAGATAGTTTACAGACACTTTTCGTGTGCTACTTTTAGCGCAAAAACACCTGTAAAACGCCTCAATGTGAAAGGGGCCTAAAGTTTTTCTTACCGCAGAAGTTTTTTTTTCACCTTAATGCATTTTATGCATTAGGGTAAAAAACCTTCTTCAAGCAGCTCCCCCTTAGCCCCCACTAAATGCTTACCTGAGCCTAATCTAGATCCAGCGATGTGCACTAGAGCAGAGCTCTCCCTCTCCTCATTAGCTCAGACACAGCAGCCATTGGTTCCTGCTGCTGTCAATCACAGGTAGTGAGGAGGGAGTGAGGGGCAGGGCCCAGCCATGCTCTGTTTGTCTTATGGACACACAGAACCAACTTGGGAGAGGCTTAATAAGGGAGCATTCAGTGGGGTAGGAGGAGCCAGGAGCGTCGGCAGGGGACCCGAAAAGAGGGCGACCAGGGCTGCTCTATGCAAAACCATTGCACAGAGCAGGTAAGTATGACATGTTTGTTATTTTTGAACAATAAAACATTTATCTTTAGAATCACTTTAAATGTTTGGTTTTGCAAAAGTGAAAATTGCTAATGTGTTTTAGTACAATGCCAGATGCTTTTCTGTACAGGAATGCTAACTTTTAGGCAAAAAGGAAGTTCTGGACAGCTGCACTCTGGAATATAGCCTTTATTGTAAAAGTCCAAAAAATACAAGCCACAACAGAAAAATGGGACAAACGAGCTGACGCATTTCACCTCTAATGACATTGGACCATTGTAGGTTGTGTCCTAGATCATTTCTTAGCACAGAAAGCTTAAAAAGTCTTACAGCTCTCATTATCAGAAACAATCAGATGTTTTTACTGTTTATCTCCAAATAACAGTTGATAGCTTTGTTTATTCAAGGCTTTGGGTACCAGCTCCTTGCTGCTGAGCTCTCTGGCAATAAAAGCATAAATGTTTACATGAATACAATATTTAGTAAATGATCAACAATGCTACCATTATCTCATTTGAAAAACAGTTATACATCTTTGAAAAGATTTCAGTGTAGTACTTTTCGCCCTGAGGCCTCAGTGTGTAGATGGAGATAGTCTCATGATAAGAATTTGTTTTGCAAACACCCACCAATGGGACAGGCAGTTTTGAGAAACAAGGATAGTCTTATATAATACGTTCGAAAATATAATTATATATAACATTCCAGTTAATTTTATAAATAAACAAGAGTACCAATAAACCTTTTATTGAAAACCAAAGTACTAAAAATGCATTAGCCCTTGTACACACGGTCAGACATTCCGATGGAAAATGTCCGATCGGACCTTGTTATCTGATGATCCAACCGTGTGTGCGCTCCATCCGACTGTTTCCATCAGAATATCCGACCGACAAAGTTTTAGAGCTGGGCTATAAAATTTTCCGACAACATGATCCGATCAGACTTTGTCCGATCGTTTGTAGAGAATTCCGATCGGACAAAGTGCCACGCATGCTCAGATCAAATTCCTAAACCAAAGCTATTGGCTACTAGCCTGAACGTAGTCCCGTCGTAACTAAATAACGTCATCACGTTCTGAACGATCGGATTTTCTGACAACTTTGTCCGACCGTGTGTATGCAACACCAGTTTCGGACAAAATTCGTCTGACAAAATCCGATGGATTTTGTTGTCGGAATGTCCGACCGTGTGTACAAGGGCTTAGACTTCAGCATTGGGTAGTTTGGTCAGGTCACTATTGACAGTCTTTCTCAGAAACACTGAGGCAGTGGGGTTGATTTACTAAAACTGGAGAGTGCAAAATCTGCTGCAGCTGTGCATGGTAGCCAATCAGCTTCTGACTTCAACTTGTTCAGTTAAGGGTCTTTCACACGGGACGGATCAGTGATGATCCGCCTTGTGGACATCCACTTGAGGAGGAAGATGACAGGTCCGTCTCTGCGCAGGGATGGACCTGTCAGAGCGCCTTTCTCCCCTATGGGAGATCAGATGACGACTGACCGTAGAGTCCGTCATCACCCGATCTGATCCACAGACGGATGGAAAAGTAGGTTTTTCCTCCGTCACACTTTTTCGGATCGGAGCGGGTCGGATGTCAGCAGACATGTCACCGCTGACATCCGAGGCTCCATAGAGGTCTATGGAGCATCCGTTCAGGTCCGCTTAAAAAAACTGAAAGGCGGACCTGAACGGATCGGTTGCGTGAAAGAGCCCTTAAGCTTTTACAATAAAACCTGGAAGATGATTGGTTTCTTTGCAGAGCTGCATCAGAGCTTGCACTCTCCAAATATTGCAATTGCAGAAGAAAGGCATTTGTATGTTCTTACTATGTCTGTTTTGGGTTTTGATGGCTGTTTTAAAATTCTACACTCCTTCTCCTTATTTCTCTTTAAAAAGGAATAGGTAATTTAGGAGAAAGACTTATATCTCCATGTTCTGTCTTTATCACCAGTGGATCTTTCCTTCAAATAAACAAAATGAGGCGAGGGGATTCTATGTGCTGTGAAACTTAAAAGCCCACCCCAACAGTTCATTTTAGGAATTTGTAAGACTTTCTCTTTAAATTGTTCTTCGTATTTGGCATGAAAAATATTGACTGTACAAGGTTCCCAATCTTGGAGCTGCTATATATTACAATAAGTAGCTTAGCCTGTTCACATCCACACAGTAGCTGATTGATGTTGGTGGTGTAAGTGGGCTGACCACATTGCTTAGCATTGGACCACTACTGAATAGGTTTTCCAGGTTCTTGCTGAGAGTGTAGAGTACTCCAACTGCTCATGTACCTAATGTGGCCCGTTTTTTCTTTTACAATTTACCTTATTTTATATAAGAAAGGTTTCTTGAAATTCTAATTTTTATATAGTAGAACTCTAGACAAAATTTTATTTCTAGCTTTGTATACAGTGTAGACGTGTTAGATCATTTTACAGGTTTTCATTGCTGTGTTCTTATTGGTAAGCTTTCTATTCACTATTTTTCAAAGACACAACACGAAAAGAGGAAATCTCAAAATACTGGAAAAATTTATTTTTGACAACTTTCACCAAGGGTCTCCACTGGAACTTTTCCCCTCATCTCTTGTTGCGCTGACACATGTAAGATTTTGGATTCTTTTACTTTCTTAGCAAATGAGAATGATTAAGGAGATATTTTTTTTTATAATTAAAGTGGTTGTATAGTAATTTTTTTAACTTTTACCTACAGGTAAGCATATAATAAGGCTTACCTGTAAGTAAAAAAAAATATCTCCTAAACTTGTACGGTTTAGGAGATATTCCCCTCGCAATGCGCCGCTGACTGCAGCAGTGCATGTGCACAGGGGATTCTCGGCTGAAAGTCCGGCAGACGCCGGACCCTGCCGGAAAGAAATCTCCCAAGCTCATGCGTGGGAGTGACGATATCGTGGCTCCGGCCACTCACAGCGCCGGGGCCGCGATACCCGGAAGACACGCCGAGGGGACATGTCAGCTCCCTCGCCGTGGATCGGGCCAGATGTCAGGGCCTCGTTCTAAGGTAAGTATTTCATAATGAGCTAGTATACGGTGCATACTAGCTCATTATGCCTTTTCCTTTGTAGGTTAAAAAAAAAAAAAAAAAGTCAGCGGGTTTACTCCCGCTTTAAGGAGAGATTTTCACATAAAAAAAAAAAAACAACCTTAGTGAGTTTCTAACATTTCCCAACTGTGCTCATAACAAGAAAAAAAAAACCTTTTGGCTGGAATTACATTTTAAGAGCTCTTAGCTAAGCTTGCAATAGTCCTACTAGTAGTAAAGGGCACTTCCAAACAATGAATCTCTTGCAGAGAAGAGAGTAATGGCAGACAGGTGGTCATAAAATAGTAGTACTATTAACCTGAATTATTTACAAAGTTTAACAAGGATAATAATGTATAACAGAAACAGAGATGTCACTTTTGGCCCCGGCAAAATCAGACCTATATCTGTCAAATCAGCAGAGAGCATGAGCTTTGCTGATTGGAGAGCTCTGGCTCCAAAGCCTAGTACACACAATGAGATTATCGGACGAATGATCATCTGTTTTTTTTTTTTTTTTTGCATGCTAGTCTCCAGATCAAAAAATAAAGAGGTTTCTAAAGTACAAAAATTCTCGTACGTCAGAATAAAAATTTGGAAGTGATGTCATGTGTTGTAGTGTATTTGTATTATATTTTTGGATGAAAACTGTACTGATTGCAGAAAAATGTTCGTTTGTCTCTTCGGAAAATTTTTTGACGATAGCTGTGTACTATCAGATTATCGTACGATCGCTTTTAAAGTGGTATTTTTTGTACGATTTTCTAATTGTGTGTATGGGCCTTAACTCAGCAAGGGGTGCAGCCCACCTCTATATAATGATAATTGCTTTCACAAAGAACAAGAGTCCTTCCTTACAGCAGGACTTTCAGTCTTTAATGGCTCTGATAGGGTAGGTGTGCAGCTTTGCCTTTGGTAATCACCTAGTATGATACATTTACATTACATTACAACGTATTCAAGGCTCCCAATATCACATAGAAGGCATGGCAAATGCATTGCCAGTTCTCACAAATATTCTTAATGAGACAATACCTGATGAACCAGTTAAAGTGGTTGTAAACCCTTACAAACCACTTTGACCTACAGGTAAGCCTAGATTAAGGCTTACCTGTAGGTCCAAGAAATATCTCCTAAACCTACACGGTTTAGGAGATATTTACCTGAAGACAGCCACCGCTGTCTACGCCGCATGCGCCATAGACAGGCGCACTGGGTAAGCCGCAGATAGCGGCGATATGCGGCGATATGCCGCGAGTGTCGGCTCCCGTGCGCATGCGCGGGATTGACGTCATTGCTGCTCCTGCGAATCACAGCGCCAGAGCAGTGAGACCCACGGAGACCCACCAAGAAGATGGACGCTCGGAACTACAGGGGACAGCGGTGACTTCGCTGGCTCCTGTGTCAGGTAAGTGACACATAATGGACTACTATGTAATGCATAGTAGTCCATTATGCTTTACCTTTGCAGGGAATCAAAGAGGAAGTAAACCCATCAGCGTTTACTTCCTCTTTAACTCATTGCATAAATACTGGTGAGATATACATTCAAATTGAAAACACAGATTTCAATTCTGCTCATTCAAATAGTGACTATAAAAAAGTAAAAAAGTATGGAATTTAAACTCAACCCTATATAGTTTTGCAGGAGAATGGAATTTGTTTTTTCTATTTCCTTTTTTCCTGTGATGAGGCAGAAAACTACAGCAAAATGAAAAGTATAACTAAAAGTAAAAGTTTTTTTTTTGTTATGGATAGAGTGGAGAGCGAATCCTTGTTCATTTTATTTGCAGCCTGTGTCCCTGTTAAGGAGATTCATCCTCTCTATTTGCCCTGTTAATAGTCGCTGAAAGTAAAAGTAAAAGAAAATCCCAAATTTTGGGTTGTCCCCAGAAAAGTAATAGAGGAAAAATCCTTCAATGTGGGCACTCGTACCGGTGGACTGGGTGTAATACCTTTAATTTGCAGGTATTTTCCCTCAATACCTGTTTGTCTATTGAACAGGAACTGAAGGTAAATCTCCCCAATGGGACACAGATCTTGAAAAAAAAAATCTGACAGGGGTTGTAACCCCTCCCCCCCCCCCTATTACCTATAATTCTATTTGAACAAAATTTTATATTTCAGATATGTATTCACGCTTCCCAACCATCTACCTGCTTTTTGGTTTGTTACTAATACTTGTTTCCAAATTGACCTGGCCTGCACAACTCCTAGCACTAAGCCCCCTGATGCTGCTGCACTGAAAAGTGATTGAAGAACACCTAGTCCAGAACACTGAAGGGTTAGGTTTCCCCTTCTGACAAGCTGAAATTTCAGCTCTTTTGGACAAATACATGCAAGCCTCAAACAATTACCTGCTTGAGGGCTGGAATAGAGAAACTGACCTTGCACCTGCAGATCTGTGGTTACAATAAACTTGGGTACTTGGGATACTTGGGCGTGAGAGCTTAATATTGTATCAATTCATTCAACAGTAATGGAGTCTAAGTAGAGCACAGATTATTTGTGAAAATGTGTTGGCAAGTTTTATGGGCAAGGAATGCTTTAATCTAATATCTAATATAGCATATCCCAAAATGCCCTGTGTATGTAACAGCATAATAGACACGCACAGAATGGAAAATTTGTTTAGTTTGACTTTGGATAGATATGTTATGTTACTAATTTCATTTATTGATTCATTTCAAAATTAGTTTACTTTCATTTTGTTTTTGTTTATTAATTTTGTAATACATTCCAAAATTTCAGAACGATTTTAATTCAGATTGGTCGAAAAATGATCGACCAATTTGAATTCTGTGTGAAGAATAGCTAGTTGTTAAAAGAGAAGTACGGGTTTTTTGTTTTTGTTCTTTTTGGAATAATACTTATTTATATAGGTGAATGCAGCACCGGTCCAGTGTTGCATCTGTCCCGCACCAGTGATCAAACACCACTGATCCGCTGACACCGCAATGTAAATAGATAATAAAAATTCAGAACAAGAAATAGCGTGGGGTCCCTCCCAATCCATACCAGACCCTTCAGAACTGGATTTTAAGGGAAACTCCACGCCAACAAAAAAAAAGGTGTGACCCCCCACCAAAATCTATACCAGATCCAGGCCAGAAAAGAGCAAACGCCTTCCTGAACCATATCAGGCCGCATGCATGCAACATGGGGGATGCTTTGGGGCAGGGGGCAGCTCTGCCCCTCAAAAGCACCTTGTCCTCATGTTGATTAGGACAAGTGCCTCTTCCCCACAACCCTTACACAAAGGTTGTGGAGGTATGGAGGGGGGGGTGACTTATCAGAATCTGGAAGCCCCCAGATCCCCCATGTGAATGAGTGTGAGGTACATAGTATCCCTAAAAAAAACATAAAACCCCTGACCCAAACGAAAATAAAAAAATTACTGATCCTATCCAGGGACACATCCGAATGACAGGTGAACATAGGGGCGGGGGTTACCTGGTGACATAACTGGGTGACCCAGAATGTTTATCTGTCATTTGGCTGTGTCACTGGACGGGACCAGTCATGTTCGGAGAGCGGCGTTTTTTTTTTTTTTTGTTCGGGTTGGTGTTTTTATGTTTTTTTTTTTATAAAGGACTGGTGTTATGTTTTTATTAACCCTTTGAACCGTTTTTGGTGAATGAGTACCTCTTACTCATTCATATAGGGGGGCCAGGGACCCGGGGGCCCCCTTAATGAAGGGGGCTTCTAGATTCTAATAAGCCTCCCACCCGCACAGCACCACAACCACCGGGTCATGGTTGTGGGTAAGAGGCCCTTGTCTTAATCAACATGGGAACAAGATGCTTTGAGGGGGAGCCCCCCTGCCCCAAAGCACCCCCCCATTTTGAGTGCATGTGACCTGGTATGGTTCAGGAGTGGGGGCACTCGTTCATCTTCCCCCTTTCCTGATCTGCTAGGCTGCGTGTAAGAATAAGTGTCTAGTATAGATTTTGGGGGAGCCCATGCCATTTTTTTATTTTGCTATGGTGTTCTCTTTAAAATCCATACCAGATCCAAAGGGTGCTGACAGCAAAATGTAAACAAAACAAATGCAGGTTTAAAAAAAAAAAAACACAGCTTGCCCCCCCCCCCAATCCATACCAGGCCCTTCGACTCCAGTATGGATTTTAAGGGGAAACCCACGCCAATATAAAAAAATTGCGTAGGCCCTCCAAATCCATACCAGATCCTTATCCAAGTATGCAACCCTGACCCTGGGGTTGAAGGAGTCTGTGGGCAGGGGACTTATCAGAATTGGAAACCCCCTTTAACAAGGGGAACCCCAGATCCCAGCCCCCCATGTGAATCAGTAGGGTTTACACAGTACCCCTACTCCTTCACCAAAAAGTGCTCAAAGGGTTAATAAAAACACAGCACCAGTTTTTGTAAAGCCCCCATAAAAAAAAAAACGTAAAATGTCGACCCAATTGTAAAAAAAAAAACATTGCTCGCTGAACATGACTGTTCCCATCCAGGGATACAGCCGAATGACAAGTAAACATAGGGGTGGGGTTACCCCGTGACGTCACTGGTTGATCCCACCCGATAACGACACTTTCCTCATTAACGGTAGACATTGGGGCGAGGTCACCCAGTTAAGTTATCGGTTCACCCCACCCTTATGTTTACCTGTCATGTGGCTGTGTCCCTGGAAAGGAGCAGTCATGTTCAGCAGGTGCCTTTTTTTTCCTTTTCTTTAAATAAAGGATTGGTGTTTATTTTAACTTGTTTGTGAATGAGAAGGGGGGGCACTATGTACCCCATACTCATTTACATGGGGGGTGGGATCTGGGAGCCCCCTTGTTAAAGGGGGCTTCCAGATTCCGATAAGTCACCCCCCGCATCCCCTCAACCAACGGGCAAGGGTTATGGGAAAGAGGCAATTTTCCCCATCAACATGGATTTTGCGGGACCCCACACCATTTTCTTTATTTTTTTTGGCATGGGGTTCCCCTTAAAATACATACCAGACCCAAAGTGCCTGGTATGGATAGGGAGGACCCCCACACAGTTTTTTTTCCCAAACTTTTATCTGCCAGCAATTCTGTTTACATTCAGCTGTCAGAGGGAAGCCTGCTGACAGCTAATGACCCAACAGTTGTTAAGACTGTGGTTGCCGGCTTCCCGGCTCGCTCCTTAACAACCAGCTATTTTTTACACAGAATTCGAATCAGTCGAACATTTTTAGACTGGTCTGAATTTTAATTGTGCAGAAAATTTGGAGTTCATTAGAAAACGAATCAACAGAATTAAACTAAACAAATTTCAACAAAATTCGTTACTATTGTCATTCGGAGATCCCTATGGGAATGAGTATGGGGTACACAGTACCCCTACTCTTTCACAAAAGAAAAGTCAAAGTTAATATAAACACAACACCAGTTTTTTTTGTGGGCCTTTATTAAAAAAAATAAAGCAAAAAAAATACTGAACTGAACGAAAAAAGAAAAAAAACTTGTCACCCACTGAACACGACTGTTCCCGTCCAGGGACACAGCCCACAATAACAAAAACATGTGTCCGCATTAGATTCGAACTGAAACAAATTGCACATGTCTACAGTTTAACCCTTAATCTGTTTTGCCTTACTTTTATTCAGTGAACTAAATTTAATTTTGGAAGCATAAAAACTTTATGATGGCTCAGTGGATAGTTTGTAATGCCAGAGTTCATTTGCAAGTGGTACAGAAAATCTAAAAATACGTCCTTGTTAATCAGGTGCAGTACAAGAAGGGAACAAACTGACATACTATATTGAGGTGTCTTCATTCTTTGAAAAATAGAAGTGGACCTTGAAAGACCCCTATCTAAAAGAGCAAAGCTTTTTGCTCTTGATTTTTTCAATATGCCTGGTAAAAGAATGTGAAGCACAAAGTAGAGACAGAATTGTACATTCACATGAAGATTTATTATCCAATTATAGCAGTCTACTTTATAAAAGAGTGATTTAGTAAATGAGAGAGAGACGTGCTATTGTCCATTCAGGTTGTAAGAAAAGATTAGGCTTACTTTTATTTTCAGTTTTAGGCAGCCAAGAATTCATACAATGCTTAGTATTGCATGCAATGATCTTAATGCCAAAATGTAATTTCCTTTAAAATTAAATAAATTACGGATGCATTAAAGGGGTTGTAAACCCTCATGGTTTTTCATCTTAATGCATTCTATGCATTAGGGTGAAAAACCTTCTGTATTGCTTCAGCCCCCCAGTTCCCCCATTTTACTTACCTAAACCCAATCTTTCTCTGGCCGGGAACGAGCACATCAGCTCTAGCTGGTGTCTCATGTCCTGATTGGATAGATTGATAGCAGCACAGCCATTAAATCCCTCTGCTGTCAATCATATCCAATGACGCATGTGACGGGGGCCGAGTCCTGCATTCTGTGTGAATGGAAACAGAAGCAGGACTTGGGGGCGTGCCCACACGGGTGTCCACCTTAGGAGAGCCTTCTCCAACGTGGGCACTTGATGCAAAGAGGAGAAACCAGCACCGATGGGGGACCCCAGAAGAGAAGGACCGGGGCCACTCTCTGCTAAACTAACTGCACAGTGGAGGTAAGTATACCATGTTTATTATTTAAAAACAAACAAAAAAACAAGGGTTTACAACTCCTTTAAAATTTAACTTTTTAAAAGTCTTACTTTGTTCTGTTCAAGTCAGCTCCAGCAGTAGCAGAAGGTCCTCTCCTTGGACAGCAGATTACAGAGAAGGACCACTGGCCTCTGAGTGAGATCAGTTGTCTGTCTTTAGTGGTCTGATATGCCCCCTGCTGAGTCTGGGTTTGAGCAATCAAAAAATCAGCAGAGAGCGTAATGCCTAGCACACACAATCAGAAAATTGGAAGAGAAATAAGCAATTGTACGATAATCTGATCGTTAGTGCACAGCTTTTGTGAGCCGATCATGACAGATCATGCAAAATTATCCGAAGGGACAAGCACGAAAAATTTTCTTGTACAATACCAGAACGTAAGATCATTTGTCTGATATTGTCCGATATTGTCATCGTGTGTAGGCAGTAGGCTTGGTACACATACAATTTGAGCTATCAGAGATAAAATTGTAAGTTTAGATAAGACACTGCAGTGAATAGATAACTCCCATTAATTTGTTAGGATGGTGATTACAAGATATAGGAAAATTGAAGATGATTTCATATAGAACATTTAACAGTGACTTACTTTTCTGAGAATAAATTAAATCTTCCAAGAATAAGTAGAAAGCAGTATAGATAAATGACAGGTTCTTATTAATCTATATTTCAATCAAATTAGAGATAAAGGCTTATCATATTTTCAGCTCTCAAATGATTGAAACCTCACACTTCCTGACATTTAACAAGTATTTAACTACCTCCTATCAGTAGTAAGATATGGCAAAGACAAAGAATATTAATATTTATAACAAGTTTTTTTAATGTACTTGTGGTCTATTATGCTGAAGAACTCCTATTTAAATGAGATTGCCCTAAAATCTCATTAATTAATAGAGCAGATATTTTTATTTTTATTTTATTTTCACTTTTATTTTTATTTATAATATATATATATATTTTTTTTTCCTTAGGGCCGGTTCACACAGCGGGCGATGCGAGGCGACACGACTCGCCTCGCCTCTCTCCCGCAAGTCGCCCCCGTTCTGTACAATGGAACCGTTCTGAGAGGAGCGACTCGAGTCGCTCCGACTCAGAAAAAAGGTTCCTGTACTACTTCTGGGCGACTTCGGGGGCGACTTGCATTGACTTCTATACAGAAGTCCTCTGCAAGTCGCCGCTGAGCTCGCCGCAGGTCGCGGCGAGGCAAGTCGGAGACGCCTCGCCGCGCCTGCAGTGTGAACCGGCCCTTACCATAGTTATTTGGTTTATTTGAGTGAGTGGGATACAGGATTAGGTTGATAGTACTATCATCTATATATGGTGTAGTATGTAGTTGTGATATTGACAGATACATATAGAGCTCTGTCACATTGTTTAGAGACAGATTTATCTGTTGGCTTAATGCTTTATATTTTACAAAACGTTCGCTACATAATTATAATGTTTTTCATATTTTAAAGTAAAGTAAGCATGCATTGCGGCGACATTGTATGCTGTGGTGGTCAGAAGAAATTCTGTAAGCCGGAGTAGGGCTAGCGATGTCGGATGCGAATGCAGCATTACGTTTTTACTCTGGAATGATTTCTGGATATGTAAGGGCTGTTACATTGCGGCTATGGGGACACAGGATGTGCGCAGGCACATAATGATGAACCCATGTGACTAGGGAAAGGAGGGTTATAAGTAGGTGGTTGTGTTTCCGTGTGGCCAATCCCAGGAAGAAGTCAGAGTGACGAAACATGTCGGAGGCGTGGCCACACAGAGACGAACGTTACTGAGAGAAGGACGCCGGTGCTCGTGGCTGGTTCTAGTTTATCGGAAGCGGTGACTGGGAAGTGGTGAGAGCTCATAACGCACGTTTTGTGTCCCGCTATATCCGCAGTGAAAGTTTGCTGTGATCCTTTTTTATTGATGCTGGCATTTTTTAGTCAACATATGCCTTGATATATCGAAGTGATGTGTGTGGTGTTTGAATACATTTTTAAACGTTATCACGCTATGTGAAGCATTGTATTTTCACTTTTTATATATGGATTAGCCTTGCCTGAATTGATCGAGGGATAGACCCAAGGGCTGTCTACACTGCGTTTTTGCCAAACACAAAAGTGGGAGGTAACATCAGTAGGTGAGTGCGTTTCTAGATTCTGTTCAATGGACTTTTAGTTCTTTTTATCACTGTATCACGGGGTGATAGATTGAATTATTTCACTTTTTGCACATTTGTTGTATTATGAGCGCTACTTAAATTATCTTCTAATATTTTTGCAGTACACGATTAGGGGTATAATTTATTTGTTTAGAGCACATAATTGCATTAGCAAATCACATTACCAATATTATTCTGAGTTTTTTTCTTTCTTGATTGAAAGCCTAAGTTTTGCTAAAATTAAAAACATATGATATGTCATTTATGCTGAATTTTCTTCTTTTAGGAGAAATGTTCCTCCTTCCTACCCCTCCTAAGCCTGCCGCCAGAATCTTGCAGTGGAGGTTAATTGAACTAAAGGGCTGTCAGAAGCTCTCATCAAGAGAGACTGACTATGCCCACCTTTCCTTCCAGATCCGACATTCATAGAAACCATACTACAACTTCTATGAATGATACAGGATCTCTGAATTGAGGGGGCTGAGCTATCAATCATCCTCTATTCAGAAGTCCTATGTTATTCATAGAAGTTGTAGTATGGCTTCTATGACTTTTGGATCTGGTAGTGGCAAAGAGAGACTTTGAGGTTGCTTTACTAAAGCCACATCCAGGGGCGGACTGACCATTGGGCCACTCGGGCACTGCCCGAGGGCCCCATGCCACTAGGGTACCTCATCAGGGTTGCCAGCCTCAGTAAAACCAGGGACAGTATGTACATTTATTTTTTTTATTTTTTTACATCTGTCTCTGAAATGTCCCTTACTGACATCCTTTTGGTCTAAAAATCCTGAGATTACAGCTGCCCCACCTCTCCAGTACCTTCTCAGCCAATAGAAACATGTCTTTGTATACTGTGTGATTGTATATTGTGTGTGTGTGTGTTTGTTTCTACTGTGTGGCCCCATAATCTCTGATTGCCTGGGGGCCCCATAATCTTCTTTTGCCCGGGGGACCCATGAGTTGTCAGTCTGCCCCTGGCAACATCTACTGTGCACTGCAAGTACAGTTGCTCTAGATCTGAGGGGAAGCTCTGAAATGAGGGGAAGCTCCACTGATTTTTATCATCCAATCATGTGCAAGCAAAAATGCTGTTTTTTTATTTTCCTTGCATGTGATTAAAGTGGGGTACCCCCTAAAAAAAAAAAATTAAAAGTCAGCAGCTACAAATACTGCAGCTGCTGGCTTTTAATAATCGGACACTTACCTGTCCCAGGGTCCAGCGATGTGGGGGAACGAAGCCCCCCCCCTCGCTCCCCGCTCCGCTCGCGGCACCGTCATGCATACTGTGGGCACCCGGCTGTGGCTTCACAGCCGGGCACCCACTGCACATGCGCGAGCGGCGCAGGGCGCCGTGATACGCCGTACAGTCACCTGGGACACATGACAGGTCCCAGGTGAATGTGCGGCGCGAGGGGAAGTGATGTCACCAGCCTGGGCAATGAGGAAGGCAGATTACGAGGGACCCCCTAGCAACCGGTATTTAGAGGTGAGTAAAAAAATTTTTTTTTGCCAATTATTTTTTTTTTTTTTTTTTACGAATTTTAAGCACTTTTAATTTTTTGGTGGCAACACCACTTTAAGTATTCTTTGCAAAGTGAACCTTTGCCTCATTTACTAAGCTTTGGAGCACGTGCACTTGCAGTGCACAGTATAACTACCTTTAGTAAATCAACCTCATAGTCAGACTCTCTTGATGAGAGCTCTTGACAGCCCTTTATTATTATTATTATACAGGATTTATATAGCGCCAACAGTTCGCACAGCTCTTTACAATGTAGAGTAGAGGGGGCAGTACAATTACAACAGAAAGGACAGTAGGGCCCTGCTCATGAAGCTTCAAATCCAAAGGGATACTCTCTTGACAAGAGCTCTTGACAACCCTTTAGTTGTATTAACCCCCAGCACATTAATTGATCAGTCAGGAATTCTAGCATCATTATATAATAAGCAAATACAATTACCTGCAAGTACATATACCGTATATACATTTATGCATAACAATGCTTTCAATATTGAACAACTCCAATGAGGGTAATTACATCTATGGTTACGTTTATTTACATGCAAACGTATTAAAAAAATCTGTAGGACTCCATCATAGAAGATGTAGTGCCTACATAGAAAACAGTTTGTTTCAGGGTTTTCAATATTACCGTAAATATATTACAGCTCAATGTAAATGCAAATTAAAGTGGTGTTGCCACCAAAAAATAAAAAATAGTTTAAAATTCTTTAAAAAAAAAAATGGAATTTTTTTTTTTTTACTCACCTCTAAATGCCGGTTGCTAGGGGGTCCCTCGTAGTCTGCCTTCTTCATTGCCCGGGCTGGTGACATCACTTCCCCTTGCGCCGCACAGTCATCTGGGACCTGTCACGTGTCCCAGATGACTGTGTGGCGTATCATGGCGCCCTGCGCCGCTTGCACATGCGCAGTGGGTGCCCGGCTGTGAAGCCATAGCCGGGTGCCCACAGTAAGAATGACGGCGCCGCGAGCGGAGCGGGGAATGAGGGGGGGCTTCGTTCCCCCGCATTGCTGGACCCTGGGACAGATAAGTGCAGTATTTGTAGCTGCTGACTTTAAATTTTTTTTTTTTAGGGGGCACCCCACTTTAAGAAAATACAAGAGAACAAAATGAATGGTTACTGAAAGTTTAATACAAGAGAAAAAAAACAAACAAAAAATTGTTATAGAAAAAAACACCCAGGGGATTATTTACTAAAGGCAAATCCACTTTGCACTTGAAATTGCACTTGGAAGTGCAGTCGCCGTAGATCCGTGGGGGACATGCAAGGAAAATAAAAAACAGCATTTTAGCTTGCATATGATTGGACAATAAAATCAGCAGAGCTTCCCCTCATTTCAGATCTACCCTTCAGCTTTACAGCAACTGCACTTCCAAGTGCACTTTTAGTGCAGTTTCAAGTGCACTTTGCACTTATAGCTTTCACTTGTAGTGCACAGTGGATTTGCCTTTCGTAAATAACCCCCCAGTCTGATAACAGATCTTACAACAATGGGATGGGTCTGGATGGAGCTGCCCCTTAAGGCTCTTACTTTTGCGCTGCACTCTTTTCATCTTTCCAGAATATGCAGCAATTTTGTGATGTATGGTATCATTTTATGTGACAGGAAAATATTTTCATACCAGCTTCCTGTGAGTGCCAGGTTGTTACTGTTTTGAAACAGGTTTTAAATGTCATAATTAAACCTAAGATAAAATTAAATTCCAAAAGATGTTTCTAATTTAAATGCTAATCTGGATGTTCTGGTTTATTGGACAACTGGGCAAAATAAGTTTTACTGTAATAAATGCAGAGTGGATACTCAGGGGCTTAAACATTCATGCATTCATCATACAATCTAGAGAAGTACAACACGGGGGGGGGGGGGGGGGGGGGGGGGGGGGGGGGGGAGGGGGGGGTGCGGTCAATGATCTGGATCTGTGTACTCTGGTAGATCATAAACTTAATAATAGCATGCAATACCAATCTGCAAACTCTACAGCTAGCAAATTATTTTTTTGCTAGCTCTAGAGCGTGTTCAGTTTGCAACAGAATTTTTACTTCTCTTAGTGAATGTGGCAAGCCTCAACAATCCACTTATGTGCAATCAAAAGTTCTGTTTCATTTTTCTTGTGGGTGATTGAGTATTCTTTGCAAAGTGAAGTTCATCATATTTACCAAGCTAAGTGAAAATTCCTTTTTAAAGTACAAATTCGCTTGTACAGTGAACATACTGTAAGGCTGGGTTCACAATAGCTGCGACTCGCAGCAAGGGGTCCTGTGCGTACCCGTTCTTCATTTCAGGGTCAAATCAGGTCTGAATTTTTGCCTGAATTTGGAACAGAAACCCTTTTCCAGTGTGGATCGTGGACACCCCAGAGGTGTGTAAGCCATTGAGAGGTGGTCACACTCTCCTGTCATGCGAATTGGATTTGGGGAAAACTGCAGTGTGAACCAAGCTTAATCCTTTAGTAAATCAATCCCATAGACTCAAGAATGACAGGCATAATCTTGCCTCTGCACAACGTATTAGTAGACCTCATCTTGAATATGCAGTTTTAGGCACAACTTCCCAGAAAAAATGAATAAAGGGTATGAGAGACCTTGAGGAAAGTTTAAATGAAGAGTTATACTAAAGAGACAATTTAGTGGTAATGTGATCACCTTGTATAGATACAAACATGGACCATATATAAAATTTACTAAAGGTTTGTTGACCTTAAATTGATTGTAAAGGTTATTTTTTTTATTTAAAAAACTAAATTAAAAAAAAAGCCAAACATGTTATACTTACCTGTATTGTGCAATGGTTTTGCACAAAGGGAACCCCAACCCTCCTCTTCTGGGGTCCCAGCCAGTGCTTTAGGCTCTTCTTCCTTCCTATGGTGGCACATGTGCAGGCTTGATCTTGAGTTGCACTGTCTGTGTCCAATGACACACACAGTCTATTTACCACCCACTCTTTCCCTTGTGACATTTGATTGACAGAAGCAGGAGCCAATGGCTCTCACTGCTCTCACTGAGTCCAGTGAGGAGGGTGAGAGAGAAAGCAGTGTGGCCGGCTGCCCTTCTGCACAGTTCTGGATTCAGAACAGGCTCGGGTAAGTATTTTTTTGTGGGGGGGGGGGGGGGGGGGGGTTGAGCTGCACATTTTACCTTAATGCAGGGAATGCATTAAAGTGGATGTAAACCCACTCTCATCCTTTCTAAACTACTGCCATAGCAGTTATCTATAAGGATATACATGTCTCCTGCATGTATCCTTACCTGTCAAATGTCTCCCCTCTGTCTGGTATGAGACCCAAAAACTGCAGATTTTGTGGATGGGTCTGTTTTCCGGAGCTCGTGGGTGGAGTCGTGATGTCAGTAGACTCCCTGCCCACCTCTATACTTCCCTTGTCAACATGCATTTTCTCCTGTGTATTTCTTACACTGAACTTCTGCTATGATCACTAACATCTAGTCAAAACCCAGAAAACCCCTGGGGGAGCTGGAGAAGAAAAGAGGGGGGGGGGAGTGAGAATTACACATAATGTCTCTCTAAGGCTTGTGCATGTGATATGCAAATCCCCTGTCACTCACAGCAGGGGGGAAGAACTGACTGATATTTTTCTGTCTGTCCATTTTATCTCACTGAAAAAATATAAGAGGTTTGCTCAGAGCTGGATTAACTCTTCATGGCAAGACTGGGCACAGATGATATGAAATCCTATACTGTACAAGTTACACGCCTAAATTAAAAAAATAAAAATCTGGTTTACATCCACTTTAAGGTAAAAAAACCTGAAGCCTTCACAACCACTCCTTGTGACTATGGGAAAACTGGTTTAACATCCGGATATGTTGATATTTACTGGAGCAAATGTGGATTTATTTTTATTTTTTTTTTCTGATTGAATCTAATAAACATGTATTTTTAACATGACTATCTATGCACTGTAGCTAATGCTGAAGAGATATTTCTCGTATTCATATTAGAGAGTTATACCACACAACATCAATGCCTTAAAAATAATGTAACATATAGTTCAGCTGGTAAAAGAATCATAGGAACAACTTTAACTTTTCACCCAACAATATGTAAAATTAAAACAAAACACATGCACCATAAGCACTACACCCCATGAACTAGTTTATGAAAAATACGTTTAAAAATAAGTTTTATTTCTTTAAAGAATTCTAAGTATGGATATGTACAGTATACTGTATATAGTTTTATTGGTCAAGCTTGGACCAATGTAATTATGCATATACCAAACCTGTGGGACCCCTCTAGAAGCTGAAAATCACTGTAGTAGGCATCATTACTACACTTATTCCTACTTCTGGGTTCCTACCCTGCTGCATTGTGAACACAGGACGATGGCTGCTTGGCACAGGTGCCATTCAGAGATAGTTTTGGATCTCCTTAATGCATACAAAGCATTCACTGATTGGGCGAGGTGGAGAGGTGGGGCGGTAGCACCAGGCTCTCTACCTCATCCAATCGGAGAATGCTTGATCTAGAAATCTCCATGCACTTTAGGGACAGGAGAGCATGCCTAAAGTGCAGCAGTGGTAAAGGGCCTTTATGGCTTATTGGGTGGGGGGAAGGAATTTAGGATAGCCATCCAAAATAACTGCTGCTGCCCTGTCAATATCTACCTGACCCTACAAAAAACATTGTCTAATCTACGAAGAAGCAGATTGTAACTAACCTATCACTATGTGCAGCTTTAGTGTGAAAGAAGGTGGTCTATGCGATGCATACAGGGATTTAGGGGGAATATCTCACTTATTCTTTACTGTTTTTAGTTTCTTTATTCCGCCAACACTGATGTTTCCACAACTATGATGTTCTGACTCTTGTATGTACTGAGGTGCATAGGTAATAAGCGATTCCTATGGCCGATACCCAAGGCTGACGAAGGAGGCTTGGCGGTGCCTTTGAAACACGTTCTGATTGGCCAGACACAGTAGTAGGCGGCTCCCCACTCTGACAGCTCCAGAGCACTCCTACACAGAGTTACACAGCCGGCGTCCTCGACTGGTCCCTCGAGGCTTCAGTCTCCCGCTGACACATGGCGGTCGAGGACTCTTCCACAGGGACACCCCGGTGGCTCTTCTGTGATGCCGGATCTGGAAAGCACCTACCCTCACTAGCACTATGTAAGTGCACCTTATACTGTCAGCAATTTGTATTTTAATCAAATAAAATAATGCCACACTAGGATTTGCCTGGCACTTCTCTTCCTTTTTTGCATTCCTTTTCCCATAGTGATCGGGTCCCCCAGCCTGCGCCTCAAGCAGCCTCGCTCCCTTTTCAGCATTTGTTTCAGAGACTCAGAGTTGACAGGGGCGCACTCCCTAGAACTTTATGTTCAACTCGTTTATTTCAGGACTTTGATCAAACGATTTTTTACCAAAACCTTTGCTTTTTGTTGTTTTATTAAATTTTTACCTCTACAATACATTTTTATTGTTGCTATTGATGAACCAGCATATTTATGCATGTCCTCCCACTATTTTTCATAATCAGGCATTTCAGCGCTGAGCCTTACACCAGTGCTTCATAAGTATGTGTTCTTATTATAATGATCAATACCTGTATGATGTAAATGATTTCACTGCATAGTTGAATATATTCTCCATCCAGTCTCCCAAGAATGCCAGTAAAAAAAACACTACCCATAATTTGTATTTAAGATCAGCGAAACTGTAAAAACATACACGTAACTCACTCAAACTAACCAAATTCCAGTTGAGCCCTATATTTATTTTTATGTGCACATATCCTAATCTGCTTCCCACTACGCTCATCATTGCATAAAAACAACCATCATGGATTGCACAGTGAATAGAACACTACTGAATATTTTAATAGAAAACCTTTTCTTCTTGAAATATCTTATAAATGTCTTATTTATAATGTCTTATGCCGCGTACACACGATCGGAATTCTCATCGGAAAAAGCTCTGATGGTTTTCCCGACGGAATTTGGCTCAAGCTGTCTTGCCTACACACGGTCACATCAAATTCTGATAATTTATAACGTGGTGACGTGCAACAACAACAACAACGGGAGTAGAAAAGGGAAGTTCAATAGCCAGTAGCCAATAGCTTCTGTCTCGAAGTTGAATGTGAGCATGCGTGATTTTTGGCATGTCGGAATTGCATACACACGATCAGAATTACCGATAGAAAGTTTTTCCGTATGGAAAATTGAGAACATGCTATCAATTTTTGGCTGGCAGAAATTCGGACAGCTAAATTCCGATGAAGTGCACACACGGTCGCATTTTCTGATGAAAAGCTCTCATCGGACTTTTTCTGGCCGAAATTCCGATCGTGTGTACGCGGCATTAGCCCTTGTACACACGGTCGGATATTCTGACAACAAAATTCGTCGGATTTTGTTCAAAACTTGTGTTGCACACACATGGTCGGACAAAGTTGTCGGAAAATATGATCGTTCAGATCATGTTACGACAGGACTACGCTCAGGCTAGTAACCAATAGCTTTGGTCTAGGAATTTGATCTGAGCATGCGTGGCACTTTGTCCGATCGGAATTCTCTACAAACGATTGGACAAAGTCCGATCGGATCATGTTGTCGGAAAATGTTATAGCCCAGCTCTAAAACTTTGTCGGTCGGATATTCCAACGGAAACAGTCCAATGGAGCCCACACATGGTCGGATTATCCGATAACACGGTCCGATAGGACATTTTCCGTCGGAATGTCCGACCGTGTGTACAAGGGCTTAAAAATGACATTCTTCTTTGCTTGCAAAAGAGACCACATTACAAAGAAATCTGTTTGACTTGTGATCCCAATAAGACTATTTTTGCTTATTGGCTAATCAGATTTATTAGAGGAATGAAGGCGAGTAAGTAGATTAGGAAACATTTAGGCTTGTTCGTGTTTTTTGTTTTGATATAAAAACAGATTTGTATATACAGCATTCAGGCTAAAAGTTTGCCTTACATAGCCGAACGATCTCATTCACATGAATGGAGATGGATGTTGATAGTCACCGAATACTCTCCTTGTTGCCGCACTGACATGTTACTAAATGTAGTCGTAGTTTCTACACTGACACTTCAGCTTACAAATTTGATGTGAATATTGGAGTGATGCCTTTTTCTAATTTAGCTCTTTCTTTGGGCAAGTAATTTCCATTATTAGACACTGAAAAAGAGAATATGTTATTCGAAGTGTATAGTGTGGCTGCTTTGAAGAAAGGCAGCTTTTCAGAACACATGCTAGGGGGGCTCAATGAGCAACATGACAAGTAGCTGGGAGCGACATAGGACTTCCAAGTCTCTAGCTATGGAACTGTTCTTGGACATACATTACGATTAACAGATTTTCAAAATGAAATCCAGGGACGCCCTACTGATTAGGATGAGGAGTAAGTAATGCCCAGAGTGCAGGGTCTGGAGTAAGTAGGGCTTTTTTCTCAAAGGATAGGTGCAGGTACTCCCCCGTTCCAAGTCACCCTTTGTCTCCACCCCTACCCACCTCCGAGCACTGTTCCTTGTTTCCTCACCCTACCCGCCTCCCAGTACTGCCCCTTTTAGCCCTTGTACACACGGTCGGAGATTCCGACGGAATGCATCCTATCGGACCATTTTGTCGGATATTCCGACTGTGTGTGGTCTGCATCGGACTGTTTCCGTCGGAATATCCGACGGACCAAGTTTTCTAACTTGCCGGTAAAATTTTCAGACAAAATGCTCCTATCG
Organism: Lithobates pipiens; assembly: GCF_037356315.1. Classification (NCBI taxonomy): domain Eukaryota; kingdom Metazoa; phylum Chordata; class Amphibia; order Anura; family Ranidae; genus Lithobates; species Lithobates pipiens. The sequence continues at coordinate 25,231,084 of NW_027507685.1, read as the reverse complement.
GACATACTCCAATCATGTGTAGCCTACTCCGACGGACAAAGTGCCACGCATGCTCAGATCAAATTCCTAGACCAAAGCTATTGGCTACTAGCCTGAACGTAGTCCCGTCGTAATGAAATAACTTCATCACGTTATGTACAATCGGATTTTCCGACAACTTAGTCCGACCGTGTGTATGCAACATCACTTCCGGACCTCTTCCGGAATTATTCCGTCGGAATTACTCCGACGAATTTCGTTGTCGGAATCTCCGACCGTGTGTACAAGGGCTTAAAGAATACAAAACCAAATTTTGAGGTGCTAAGAATTTTGTATGGAATGTGTTAATAACAATAAAGCAATTAGATCCCCTACAGCCAGCAACAATAGACCCTCTCAGCAACAACATATCCCCCAAAAATAGAAACCCCAGCAACAATAGATCCATTAGCAACTATAGATCCCCAGCCACAATAGATTCCCCAGCAACAATAGATCCCCTAGAAACAATACATCCCCCAGAAACAATATATCCCAACAACAGTAGATCCCCAGCAACAGTAGATCACCTGCCAGCAACATAGATCCCACGGCAAAGGTAGACCACTTACTACAAAATACCTCCCCTCCAACAACAATAGCTCCACCCCAACAAAAATAGATCTCCCAGCAGCCAGGATCAATAGACCCTCCAGCAGCTAGCAACATATAGCCCCTCCCCCAACAGTGTATCCCCCACCAGTAACAATAGACCTCCTTTACAACAACAGACCCTCCAGTGACAATAGATTCCCCCAGCAGCCAGCATGAATAGACCCTTCAGCACACTTCAACACACCTTGCCATTACATACATTCAGTGCTAGAGGTGCCAGAACTGTGTTCCCCCACGTTCACCGCTGAAAAAAAGAGTTTAGGGGTCAGAAGTAAGTAATACACAGAGTACAGGTGTTGGGAGTAAGCAACACATGCAGAGATCAGGAGTATAAAACACACAGACTGCAGCTGTCAGCAGATTGTAACGCACAGATTGCAAGTATTAGGGGAAAGTGATGCACATAAAAGGCTCAGAAGTAATGCATGGAAAGCAGAGGTCATGAGTAAGTAAGGCAAGGAGAGCAGACGTGATAAGTAAATAATGCAAGGAAAGCAGAAGTTAGGAGTAAGTAACATAAAGTGCAAGTAATACATGGTGTAACAAGAAAAAGAACAAGTGCAACTTGTAATTCAGGGTTTCTGGGGAAGCAGGGTTGCAGTGGAGAAGCAAGTCAGTGCAGAAGATTTGACAGCTTTCCATGGCCAGTCCTGGATAGCCTATCCTGGATGATTGAGAACGCAGAGCCTGAGGCATGTTTCCAGTCGCAATGCAGTGCAGCATAAATATTACACTGGACAGGTGCCTCGGCCACTCCAAGATGGCACTGCTGTACTCGGAAGAGGTAAAACGGCCCACTGTGCGAGTATTGTCACTCATGCTCTATTGGCTACGAAGTCCAGCTGCACCATCTTGGGGTAGCCATGGCACCTGCGCAGTGTATTGTTTACACTCCACTGCATTGAGGCTTGTGACCTGCATTTCCCTGGGACAGACCCTAAATGGGGACTTTCCTTGTAAAATGGGGAAAAATGGTAACCTTAACCACTTCACTACCTGCCCGTTGTCATATGACATCCGCAGATGGGATCTCCCATCCTGGGCAGGCGTTATATGATGTCCTCGGCTTCCTGACGGTATGGGGGCACAAGCGCATGCCCGCTGCGTCACAGAGGAGCCAATGCGCGTGCCCGGCAGCTGCGATGTCCACCAGGCACTCACGATCGTTCGTGACAGAGCAGGATCTGCGTGTACAAACACATCAGGGGAGAGGTGACAGATCATGTGTTCCTAGTATATAGAAACACCTATCAGTCTCCTCCCCTAGTCAGTCCCATTCCCCCACAGATAGAATCACTCCATAGGTAACACACTTCATTCCTTGATCGCCCCATTGTGTTAACTCCTTCCCTGCCAGTGACATTTATACAGTAATCAATGCATTTTTATAGCACTGTATAAATGTCAATGATCCCAAAATAGTGTCAAAAGTGTCCGATCTGTCTGCCACAATGTCACAGTCACGATAAAAATGATAGATCGCCGCCATTACTAGTAAAAAAAAAATTATACAAATGGCATAAATCTATCCCCTATTTTGTGGGGCGCCATGACTTCGCAAACCAATCAATATATGGTTATAGAGATTATTTTTTTAACCAAAAATATGTAGAAGAATACATATCGGCCTAAACTGAGGAAAAAAAATGTTTTTATTTTTTTTTTAAATCTGGGGTATTTATCACAGCAAAAAGTAAAAAATGTTGTGTTTTTTTCAAACTTGTCACTCTTTTTTTGTTTATAGCCCAAAAAATAAAAACTGCAGAGGTGATCAAATACCACTAAAAGAAAGCTCTATTTGTGGGGAAAAAAATGATAAATATGTCATTTTGGTACAACGTTGCGCGACCGTGCAATTGTCATTTAAAATGTTACAGCGCCGAAAGCTGAAAATTGGCTTGGGCAGGAAGGGGGTGAAAATGATCTGTATTGAAGTGGTTAAAGTGTTACTAAACCCACAACAGTAAAATTAGTCTGTATATGCAGTAAAGCATGCCCGTTATACTTAATGTGGAACCTAAGGGTTTAATCCTTCACATTGTGTAAAAGGGCTATTTGATCCTGTCTTCTCTGATCCTCCCCTTCTTCCACAGTCCCCAATCCAACTCCTGATAGCACAGAGCCTTGGGGACACTCTGCACATGCTCAGTTTGATGTGTATTGCTTTTTTTTCGGGAGGGAGCATGGCCAATCAGCGTGAGGAGTCATGCAGCCTCATAGGACAGTCAGAGGAGAATGAAAATTGTTCCTACAAGCTTTAACCAGTGCTTGGCTGGACACTGATATAAGTCACAAGACTGTTATATTGTTTTTTTTTTTTTTTTATTCTTTATTTAGTTTTCTTTTTTTTTTACACATAGAATAAGACAAAAAATACAATGAAAATACATTCAATCCATATCTCATTCTTTTCTTAAAATCTTTTACAAACGTACAAAATAAACATTTCCTATCCCTCTTTCACCCCCACCCCCCCCCCCTCCCCGTCTTGCAGTGGGTTTAGAGAAATATCCACCCTTGCCAACCCTATGTATATCATACCCGGATTTATTTTACCATTTCTTCTACATACCTCCATGATTTTTTAAATTCTATCCATGCTACCCATTTATCCTTACGCCCCTCTCTAGGTACCCATTCTTCCTCCTCTCCCTCTGAGCATTCCATATTCTGTATTTCATTTACCCTAAGTATCCAGTCCCGTATCTTAGGACTGTCCGTCTCCCGCCATTTTTTAGGGATTAGGCTTTTCGCGGCGCTGAGCAGTATGGGGATTAAAGAGGACATATATTGCCTCACAGAGCTTTCGGTCCCGTGAAACAATACAGTCCAGGGGTCTTCTGCTATGTCTTTATTTGTTACGACTTTTATTAATTCTAACACCTCCTTCCAATACTTTTTAATAATCGGGCAATCCCACCAGATGTGAGCCATGGTTCCTATTATCTTGCACCCCCGCCAGCACTCTGGGGATTGCGCGGTTACAAATTTACCTAGTTTGTCTGGGGTCGCATACCACCTTGCGAGGCACTTATAATTTAATTCAGTCAACTTATGGTTAACCGTCGCACTATGCGTTAGTTTCATTATTTTCTCCATTGTCTGTATACAACATCGAGTCCCCAGCTCTCTTTCCCATTTTTTAATGTAAGGCGGACCATCCCGACCCTCCCCCGCAGATAGAATTTTATATATTCGACCTATGTTATTTTTTGATTTATCTCTACGGCAAAGCCGCTCGAGAGGCCTATAATCTTCGTCGCTTCTAATTGGATGGGGCAATTTTAAAATAAAATGTCTTAACTGAAGGTACCTCCAAGTGTCTATACGCATAAGTTCCGTGTTCGACCTTAGTGCTTGAAACGTGTTTATTTCACCTCTGTAAATAATATCTTTTACTTGTGCATTGTTATTTATTATCCAGTTTCCCCCCACCTCCTGCTTCCCCGGGATAAAAATATCGTTGTCTTTCAAAAAAATCAAAGGTGAATTATAGCTCCATTTGTTTTGTGCATGTGTTCTGTCCCATAATCTAAGTGCAATCCGTGTTATTTCGTGTGTGTTTGGTCCTACTGACCTATATTGAGGAGGATTCCAAATAATTCGTCCTAACTGTGCTTGACTCATTGCCTTTTCTACTTTTACTCACCTTTTATTATTTACCTCTTTTCCCCATTCCACCACTCGAGTAAGTACCACCGCGTTATAATATTTTTTAAAATCCGGAACGGCAAGGCCCCCCTTTTTTTTTTCTCTGCTCAGTACCGCGAAGGCTATTCTTGGTTTTTTATGTTGCCAAATATACCTTGAGATCAACCCCTTTAATGTCCTGAAGAATACTGGGGGGAGCGATATGGGCAGCATTTGGAACTTATATAAAATCTTTGGGGTCAAAACTATTTTGACCGCATTGATCCGCCCTAACCAGGAGAGGTGGCTTATTGAAATTTTTTTTAATTCTCTCTTAGTTTCCTCTAATAGGGGAATGTAGTTGTTAACATATATTTTCTTAATAGTGTTGGAGAGGTAGACTCCTAGATATTTGATCTCCTTTCGCCATGGAAACCTAAATTCCTCCTGGAGTCTTATCTTTTCCTGTCCTTCGATGTTGATATTTAGGACTTCGGACTTGTTGAGGTTTATTTTTAAATTCGAGAATTCCCCATATTTTTCCAATAGCCTCAACAAGTTCGGAATCGTGATCCTTGGGTTGGAGATGTAGAACAGCACATCATCCGCATATGCTGCGAGTTTGTGCTCTTCCTCTCCAACCGTGATCCCTTTTATGTCTGGGTTCTCTCGGATAGAGGCCAATAATGGTTCCATGGACAGGACAAATAAAAGTGGGGACAACGGACACCCCTGTCTGGTGCCGTTCTCCATTTGAAAATGGGAGGAAGACATCCCATTCACTTTTACTGACGCCTGAGGGTGATTATATAACACCTTGATCCATTGGATCAATCTTGGTCCCAGACCCATCACTTTCAGAGTTTCAAACATGAGTCCCCAGTCTACCCTGTCGAATGCTTTTTCTGCATCTATCGACAGGAGTAGTCCTGGGGACCCTTTCGTTTTTAAGGCCTGTAGAAGGAGCACAGAGCGTACTCCGTTGTCCCTACCTTCCCTCTCAGGGATAAATCCGACCTGGTCCGGATGCACCAGATCGGACATCCTGTCCTTCAACCTCGATGCTAAGACCTTGGCAAATAATTTGGTGTCAGCGTTTAGAAGACTGTTATATTGTATACTGCTAATGAAAAAATGTATTTAGCAGTTCACACCTATGCAGTTTGCTTTTTGGTAATTTCTGCAGTGCTTTTTGCTGTGCATTTGTTTTTTTTTGCACACACGATTTTACCACGATTTTGCCATGATTCACATCTTGCATTTCCTATGCTTTTTTTGCCCAATTTGTTGTTGGGTAGACAAAAAAAACCCGCGATGCAAATGGCGGCAAAATCGGCATGTTTTGGCAAATTTTTCTGCAGTTTCTCCACTGAAGTCTATTGATCCAAAAAAAGCAAAAAAAAACCCCCACAGTTTTGCATTTAAAAAAAGTCCCTGACCCTTTCCAAGAACACAGTGGCTGAAAAAAGCATAGATGTGAAAGTGCCCCATAGGAAATGATGCTAAATGAACTGTAGTGTGTTTCTGTTAAAAGCAAAAAGCACCAAAAAACACATAGCTGTGGACCAGGCCTTAGATAGACTAGCAGATTTGTGTACTAAGCATTTGGCTCAATACGTTGCTTCTGACATGATGATTGGTAGATGCTGAGTGGGTGAAAAAATTGTGTACAGAGATTTAAAAAGACATTAAACCCAAAACCAAAAATGTAATACATTGCAGCTTACCAATCAGATGTGGTGACTGCATCAGTTTTCATTCTTATTATCTCTGTTTTCACCTGATAATCTGGCCAGTAACACACCTCCTGTATTAGCCCTTGTACACACGGTTGGACATTCCGACGGAAAATGTCCGATCAGACCGTGTTGTGGGATAATCTGACCATGTGTGGGCTTCATTTGACTTTTTCCATCGGAATGTCCGCCCAACAAAGTTTGAGAGCTGGATATAAAAATTTTCCGACAACATGATCTGATCGGACTTTGTCCGATTATTTGTAGAGAATTCCGATCGGACAAAGTGCCACGCATGCTCAGATCAAATTCTTAGACCAAAGCTATTGGCTACTAGCCTGAACGTAGTCCCGTCGTAACTAAATAACATCATTATGTTCCGAACGATCATCTGTGGGGCATCTTCAAACAGAAGGTGGAGAAGCGCAAGGTTTCTAACATCCACCAGCTCCATGATGTCATCATGGAGGAGTGGACAAGGTTTCCAGTGGCAACCTGTGAAGCTCTGGGGAACTTCATGCCCAAGAGGGTTAAGGTAGTGCGGGAAAATAATGGTGGCCACAAAATATTGACACTTTGGCCCAATTTGGACATTTTCACTTAGCCCTTGTACACATGGTCGGAAATTCCAACGGAAAATGTCCGATTGGACCGTGTTGTCAGATAATCCGACCGTGTGTGGGCTACATCTGACTTTTTCCATCGGAATATCCGACCAACAAAGTTTGAGAGCTGGATATACAAAATTTTCCCGACAACATGATCTGATCGGACTTTGTCCGATCGGTTGTAGAGAATTCTGATCAGACAAAGTGCCACGTATGCTCAGATCAAATTCCTAGACCAAAGCTTTTGGCTACTAGCCTGAACGTAGTCCCGTCGTAACTAAATAACGCCATCGCGTTACGAACGATCGGATTTTCCGACAACTTTGTCTGACCGTGTGTATGTCACACCGGTTTCGGACAAAATCCATCAGAAAAAATCAGATGGATTTTGTTGTCGAAATGTCCAACCGTGTGTACAAGGGCTTAGAATGCCCCCAGTCTGGATAAAGGAGCACAGGGGCACCTTTGAACAGCAGCATTGCCAGTCTTGGAGGAGAGGAGTTTTAGATATATTAACAGATTTAGATACACTGAGGCTGGATTCACATCTATGCATTTTTAGTGCTTTTTGCATTTTGCAGATTTGTACTAAAGTCCATTTAGAATGGTTTTCTATGGAACACGTTTTGTAGTGCAAATCTGCAAAATGCAGAAAGCAATAAAAATGCATAGGTGTGAATCCAGTATAAACACTGCAGTTACAGCAACAGTTTGTTTTTCTTTTGGGTTTTAAATTTAAATAGTTGATCATTGTAAATGCCCCTGTTAGTAGTAAATGGCTGGTCTCAACACTCTAAACTGCTACATTTGCAGGGGAGCTTGTTCTGTAAAAAAAAAAAAAAAAAAAAGCAACAGACTTACTTGCTGGATTACCAGATAAAAATAAAGGAAAGAAAGATGAAAAAGAATGCCGCTATCACATCTAAAAATTAGTAAGCTGCAATATAATAAATGTTTGACTTTAAGCTTATTTCTTATAGTTTCATAGTTAGTAAGGTTGAATAAAGACACCAGTCCATCCTGAGTGAGTGTCTACAATGGACCCTATCCCTGTACATTGCACACTCACATTGGTCCCTGCCCTCAAGGAGCTCACAATCCAAGGTCCCCATTCATATACTAGGGCCAATTTTGGACAGAAGCCAATTAACCTACCTGCATGTCTTTGGTTTGGGCGAGGAAACTGGAGTACCTGGAGGAAAGCCACACAGACACAGGGAGAACATGCAAACTCCAGGCAGGTAGTGTCGTGGGTGGGATTTGAACCAGCGACCCTTCTTACTGCTAGGTGAGAGTGCTAACCACTACACCACTGTGCTGCCCATGCTTTAAGACATATGGATATTGTTGTGCAGTTAATAATAGGAGATTGGAAAAATGGGAGCAAGCCTAAAAGGAAATGTGCAGTGATTTTGCGGGAAGAGAGTATTTTCTCTTTATTTGTTATGGCCATGATCATTGCTGGCTGCCGGGAGCACAGTGGACGTTTAAGCACTTTAAATACTGCAATAAGTCTTTTATTTTCAATTACATACACCTTATCAGTTGTATGTTTAAAAGCAGGAAGCAAATCTTCTTATGCAATAAAAAATATGGCTGCCCATGTACAATCATATAAATAGAAACACACTTTCAGAATTACAGTGCCTTGCAAAAGTATTCTCCCCCTTGGCATTTTTCCTGTTCACAACCTGGAATTAACATGGATTGTTTGAGGATTTGCATTATTTAAATTACAGAACATGCCCACAACTTTGAAGATTTTTTTTTTTTAAACAAACAACAAATAGGACAAAATAACAGAAAAAGTCAATGTGCATAACTATTCAACCTCTAAAGTCAACACTTTGTAGATCCACCTTTTGTGGCTATCACAGCTCCAAGTCGCTTTGGATAAGTCTCTGAAACTCTGGACTGGTGTCTTTATTCAACCTTACTAACTAGAAGGCTCGGTTCACACAGCGGGCAGCACGACTTGCAGTGCCGCGACCTGCCGCGACCTGCACACGATCAGCGGCAACTTGCAAAACGACTTCTGTATAGAAATCAATGCAAGTCGCCGCAAAAGTAGTACAGGAACCTTTTTTCTAAGTCGGAGCGACTCGAGTTGCTCCTATTAGAACGGTTCCGTAGTACAGAACGGAGCACGACTTGTCAGGCGGCGAAGTCGCCTGGACAAGTCGCCCCTGTGTGAACCGAGCCTAAAACTATGAAGCTCTGACAGGCTATCTCCTGGCTTATATTAAAGCGGGAGTCCACTGGGACTCCGCGTTTTTTTTTTTTTAAAAGCCAGCAGCTACAAATACTGCAGCTGCTGACTTTTAAAATAGTGACACTTACCTGTCCAGCGCGCCCGCGATGTCGGCACCCGAAGCCGATCTCTAGGTCGTCTATCGGGTCCTGCCGCCGCCATCTTGGGTATGGGAATCAGGAAATGGAGCCTTTCGGCTTCATTTCCCGGTTCCCTACTGCGCATGCGCGAATCGCGCTGCGCAATAAGGACGCTCCCCGCTGCCTCTGGGATCTGTGTGTTTCCCAGCAGGCAGCGGGGCACTTGCGGGAAGGGGCGGGCACTTTCGGAAAGGGGCGGAAGTTACGCCCCTTTCCGCAGAGAGCTATCCCGGAAGTGGGTGCAGTTACCTGGATTATCCAGGTAACTGCACCCCCCTCCCCCCTGAAAGGTGCCGATTGTGGCACCGGAGGGGGGGAGGGTTCCGATGAGCGGAAGGTCCACTTTAGGGTGGACCTCCGCTTTAATTGTGTTTCACTGTTTCTTTTCTTCACTTATTATTCAAGTATATTTTGATACATTTACTGGCTCAGAGAGTTGTATCTCTTTTAGCAAGTTTAGTCTCACAGCGCTGCATTTTTTATTTTTATCTTTGTTTCACAATTGTTTCATTGTTGATGCTGGCTGCTATATTTCACAGTCACACTCTGGGAGCTCAATTATATATATTTGTTATATTAATAGCAATGCTGATTCTTTCTATATGGTCACACTTTTTATACAGTTAGGCCTCATGCACACGGACGTTTTTACAGCCGCTTTTTTGAGCTTTTTTTGCAGCTTAAAAAGGCCTGTCCATGTTAGTCTATGGCTTCATGCCCACCTAGGCGTTTTTGAGCTGCAAATGGCATAGGCGTTTTTAAGCTGTAAAAAAAACCCAGGACCAGTGCGTTCCGTGGCGTGGAGCTAGAGCTGTAAAAACGCGAATCGCGGGAAAACGCGCAAAAACGCGCACAAACGCGCAACATATTTTCTTTGTTTTCTGAGTCCTATAGCCAAGAGATGTGTTTCTTAAAAACAGCTACTTAACGCTAACACTAAAAAACGCGCAAAAACGCGCAAAAACGCCAATGCAAAACGCTGTAAAAATCAAGTTTTTAACGACGATTTTTCCAGGCGTCGGAGCTAGCTTTGCAGCCAGTTTTTTAAAACGTCCGTGTGCATGAGGCCTAACTATAATATTATAGCCAATAAATGAATGATTACTTTTATAGCAATTGTAGTAACATCCTTATGAAACAGATAAAGGACTCCTTTCCTTTTTGTCATCTACTGTATTTAGCAGCAGGAAATCTACTTATATCCACAAGACCTAAGGAAGCATTCTGGTGTAATGGACCAGCAGGAAGTGGTTTGAAATTGAAGGGATTGTAAAGTGAATTATTATTTTTTTTTAAAATAACAAACATGTTATACTTACCTCCACTGTGCATCTCGTTTTGCACAGAGTGGCCCCGAACCTGCTCTTCTGGGGTCCCTCGGCGGCTGTCTCGGCTTCCTCCCGCAGGTACTTCTCACGTCCATGCTAGCTCCCTCGCATGGCGAGAAGCACCTGCGGGCACGCTCCCGTGATACAGCCGGCGGCTATAGCCGCTTGCTGTATAACAAGGCCCCGCCCCCTGCACTCCGCATCAGTGGATGTGATTGACAGCAGCGCGAGCCAATGGCTGCACTGCTTTCCATCCATCCACTCCAGCCAATCAGCGGCCAGGCTGAACAATGGAAAGGACGGCGGGGGCGAGCGCGGGATTTTCGAGGGGTGAGGTAAGTAAAACGGGGGGGGGGGGGCTGGGGGCGCAGGCATTGTCAGATGCATAAAATGCATTAAGGTGAAAAAACATCAACCTTTACAACCCCTTTAACTTCTGATAAAATCGAGGGGAATTTGCTAAGATTGAAGCAGGCAGATTTAGGAGCACCTGTGTATGGCAACCAGTTAGCCACAAGCTTTTATTTTTAAAGCTTAAAGTGTTACTAAACCCAGGACCCTGCATTGAATGTACAGTATCTGGTCTCCCACAGTACACAGAACATGGAAATGCAATTACTTTAGTAAATATAAGCTGGAGAAGAGGATTCACTGGCCTGTTTTGCTGTCTACCTATTGTGCGGGACCTGTGTACAGGACCACCTGTTAGCTCAGGAGTCCATGCTCTGAGGTGAGTGTAGCACTGAGGCCGCGTACACACGCGGGGACTGTTCGCTCAACTTTGTCCGCTGAACAGTGTTTCGGCGGACAGTCCGCTCGTGTGTGGGCTTTCAGCGGACAGTTTCAGCGGACAGTCTGCTGAACAAAGTTTTTCAGAAATTCCGAAAAACTGTCCGCTGAAACTTTGTTTCAGCGAACAGTCCCCTCGTGTGTAGGCTTGTTCGTCAAACTAAGTTCCGCGCATGCTCAGAAAGGATTTACACGCCGAAGTTTGCATTGCAGTGTATAGGACGTCGTTTTCTAGTCCCGTCGTACGTGCCGTTCACGTCATCGCGCACGCTTTCAGCGGACTGTTTGTTCGTCGTGTGTGGCCAAGTCCGTCCATGCTAATTTTGAGCGGACTGTCCGCTGAAACAGTTTGACGGACAAAGTTGAGCGAACAGTCCCCGCGTGTGTACGCGGCCTTAGATTGAAGGGGGAGGGTCTGTCCCCATACAGTTGATATTACTGATCTTCACCGGTGGTGCCATCTTTTTCATCTCTCTGGGACTATTGGACTGTTTTTTTTATTGCGCTGAGCTCTCTATTTTTAACATTTGCTACAGATTTTTGTGAAAGTCTTTTAATGTTCAGCTTACATATGTGTGGTAGTTTTTTTTGTGCTGATTTCATATTTTATTTTACAGATTTGTTCATATGCACATCTGTTCCATATTCAGACTGATACAGTTTTAGTAAATTCCCTTCATTGAATATAGCTAGTAACTAAAAAATGACACAGCGCAGCTTACACAGAGCAAAAAAAAAAAAAAACATTTCTAGTACACTATTACATCACAGGGTCAGGCCCACTCAACTATGACAGGCTTCACACAGGTCCATTTTATTTCTATTTCTGTCATTATCTACTAAAGATTTATGTTTTTTTTTAAAGAAATTATTGTTGTATTTCAGAAATAAAATTGGGGTTATAATGTACCCCATTATGACCAGATTAGATGGAGATAAGCTGTGTTGGAGTTACGATTCTGTATAAGTACAGTACAGTAAACAGTAAAAGCCCAGCTCACACTAGTGATCCTGTTGTAGTTAAAGTGGAAGTAAGCTCCCCTATCGTTTTCAGCCAAGGAAGCTGCCATCTTTGCCTCTGTTTAAATCTTCAACTGCTAAGGTGCTGCACATGTGATCAGTTATGACACCAGCCATTGGATGGTTTGATAGTTTGGCCGAGAGCACAACCAATGTGCAGTTAGCATTTCCGGCATGCCTTTTTTTAAACTCTTTAAATCCATGGGTTTACTTCCACTTTAATCGACAGTGATGGCAATAGGATCGCTAGTCAGACATGACTCTAAAGCACCACTCTACATTTCCTTTCAAATCTTTTTTCTTTATGTAATTTTACTTGGGTTTCTCATAGGCTTAACTGACATGTTACACACCCAATTTTAATTTATTAGTAGCTGCCTAAGGATTAGGGGAATGTCAAAGCTATTGCAGGAGGGGCCCCTGTTTATGTACTGGCTTCCTGGTTCTTAAAGCTTGTAAGGACAAGATGACAATCACCAGGTTTGGCCATCATGTCTATGGGTAGCAGCAATGGCTGGTAATCACCCCCAGCCAGCAGGAGGAAAATCAATTATTCCTGCTGGAATGATCACCAATATATCCTTTTTATGAGCCTAGAAATGTCTGGCAGTGACTTTCTATCCCATCTAACATAACATAATCATTTATAGCTGGACCAGCTATGTGTGCATGTTTATAATGCCACCAGAAGATAAAGTAGCCTCAGGGTAATTGGGCCACTTTTGCACATCTCACTTTGCTTTATTGTCTAGCAGGCCTTAGCAGTGTGTTTATGGCTATTCTCCCATGGCATTATTACTGTAATGGTGCAACTGAGTTTGATAGATAGAAAGCAAATTTATATGTTCATTCATAAATATATATATATATATATATATATATATATATATATATATATATATATATATATATATATATATATATATAAAATCTATATCTCTGAAGTTCAGAACATTTATTTTCACTGAACAACTGAGCTGCAAAGCTAGAAAAATCTTTGAAAACTGGGAGACCTGAAGACCCATTGCATAATCCTTTTATTATTAATCATTTGGGACGTCAGCCTGGAGGAATGTAAACATGTATGGCCCTCCTATGGCAGTTTATATCAAATAAATTTTAAGAACTTAATTGTGTTGGCTGGGTATGATATAGGGAATTAATACAATAAAAATAAAATGGACAGCTCGGTTGTATACTTCTGTTCTCTAGGGAAAGAGAAGATTAACATTTGGTATTTTTAATTTAAATGCAGAGGGCAAAGAAAAATAAGAGTTGGGTTCCCACAGAGTATATATATCAAAAAGTATAGGAATGTAGGAAAACTACTGTGTGATAGAATGATGTTATATGTGAATAGTTTTTATATTATTTTGTTGCTTTGTTCAATCTGAAGAAATGGGCTCTTCATATAGTACTATAAGGTATACTGGTAAAGCCTAACTCCACCTATTTGTTTTAGTATTAGATTTGAACAGAACAGGGGGAGGGAAGAATTAGATTTTTCACCATGATTTTCAGTCTCTCTGTCATCTCATTGGGGAGATTTTACTCTCTTCCTGTCCCTTTAACATTAGGACAGGGAAATTTGTTGTAGTTGGGACAGGAAGGCATGCACAGAAATAGATACATTGTCAGAAGTTCAAACCCTTCCCATCTCTGCCGAAAAATGTTTCTGGTCCCTCTTGGGGAGATTTTTCCATCATTTCCTGTCCTGAAGTCCCTTTAAACCCCAAGGGGAAGCTAACCTTGACTTACAGAAGCATGGCACATTTAAGTGACTGTTGACATCAATACAAATAAGCTTGGGGTTGCTCAATTGTGACTTTAAAGTTTCTTTCATGGGCAATGTTTTCAAGTAGGTTTATAAACTAGCCTAATGCCTTCATGGTACAGACAGGCTTTTGGCACTGTCAGGTTTATTGTTCTGATGTGTGCACAGTGTAACTGTGACTTGCAGTGGTAATGTTGAAAATTCAATAAAACTGTGGCCTTGCCCTTTTCAACTTAATTAGTTTCTGTCCCATCTTTGGACAAAGTTGCAAAGTATGGATGATATGGCTTTAAGCTTATGCTTATTATCAGTTAGGTCTTCCACAAGAAATGTCAGTTGTAAGACATTGCTCACCTTCACACGTGTTAAATGCTGTTGACGAAGCCATTTTCCATGATAGTGTCTGGTGCATGATTGGAAATCCAGCTATCACATGATCCATCTCTATTCCAGCCTGTCTGCATGGAAAAATAAGCAGCAGGAGCTTCTGCTTTGCCACTGGTCACATGTTCAAAATAGAAAAAAAAAAACAGCCTTTGGGATACAGAGTAAAATTAAACAATCAATATCAATAAACCATTTTATATCATTTAATAAATATATATATTTGAAATACAATCTTTATTATTTTTTAACAATAACATGGTGCGGGGGCAGATTTCTGCCAGTCACAGGTTGTGTCATGCCCCTGACGGTGTCAGAATAACAGGGAAGTGAAGCCTCAATCAATCAAGATATAATATCCCACCCCTTTGTGTTTAGCTGGTTAATGGGCATGGAGGAGGAGGGAGGGAGTGGACTGTCTTTTACCACTGTGTATACGTTCACATGTGTGACTTTATAATCACATGCTTCCAAAACACTATTCCCAAAGCACACGTTCCTGTAGAAATGGTTGTAGCATATAAGGGGGTGCTGATGCGACCACCGGCTGGAACTGGAAGATGGATCACATGCCTAATGAAGGGGTTCTGTGTGGCTCCCAAATGTTGCAATCTGCTGTAACAATGTGATCGCTGATTAAAGCTTTGGACTGATTTCAGAAATCCTTGGTGTGTTGGTGACATTGTTTTGCTCTATAGTCACATGAGCTGCTCAGATGTAATAGGGAGGAAATGCTCAGCATAAAAACTTGAGCATGTGCAGAGTTGACATCACAGCTGCAAAATCCCTAGCTGAATTGGGGACATGAACAGAGGGTGGAGATAGAGATCTGCAGGATCAACCAGGTTTGAGTAGGCACAGCATGTAATACACCATTTGTTAATCATTTTTGTTGTTGATATGGGTTTAGTGACACTTTAAGTGCCTCTTCTCCAGGATGAATAACTGTAATCTATATAAAATATCCTCATACCTGAGGTTCTCCACTCCCCCTATTTATTTTGGCGCCCTTAGCTGAAGTCTTCCTAATTCAGCAATGTCTTTCTTGATGATTGGTGACCAAAACTGAACTGCATATTCAAAATTAATTATTTTCACCTGGTACAAACTTCCTTTCTTAGCCCTTGTACACACGGTTGGAGATTCCGACAACCAAATCCATCGGAGTAATTCCGACGGATTAATTCCGGAAGAGGTCCGGAAGTGATGTTGCATACACACGGTCGGACTAAGTTGTCGGAAAATCTGATTGTACATAACGTGATGACGTTATTTAGTTACGACGGGACTACGTACAGGCTAGTAGCCAATAGCTATGGTCTAGGAATTTGATCTGAGCATGCGTGGCACTTTGTCCGTTGGAGTAGGCTACACATGGTCGGAGTATGTCCGATCGGAGCATGTTGTCGGAAAATTTTACCGACAAGTTGGAAAAGTTGGTCCGTCGGATATTCAGACGGAAACAGTCCAATGCAGACCACACACAGTCGGAATATCCGACAACACGGTCCGATAGGACACAGTCCTTCGGAATCTCCGACCGTGTGTACAAGGGCTTAGGGTGGCTACATTCAGTCTTCCACTGTAGCAGTGGAGGAGCATCAAAACTGCCTTGAACGGCAGCAATGTCAACCTGTGAAGAGGGTAAAGTTAGATTTAGATGGACTTTATATCCATGACTTACAAATTAAAACAAACTTAAAACTAACACATTTTAAGCAGCTAGAAAAACAGGCTTTTCCCTTTGGGATAAAGTTGGCCTTGAAAAGTAGTCCCTATCAGTGTTACATGGTTTGTCTCAACCCTCTAACTGCTTTTACTTGACAGGTTGGTCTGTTAATGGAGGTTAAAAAATAACAGTTTTAAACTGGCCATATTTGGTTCATTGTTTTCCTTGGGCCAGTGGGCTGAATGAAAAAAAAAAAAAAACAACAGATTTCTCCATCCACACAAGTGCCCCTCTAGGGCATTTTATTCTGACAGCAGCTCTAGCCACTGTCATAATACAATGATCTGTGGATCGAAAAAGTTTTCCAGCTTCTCCGTTCGACTGAAGTCAGTTTAACAATTGATTTCTGTTAAAAGAAGGCCACACATTGATTGCAATTCAGGTGATCCCTGCATGACTAACCACATTTCAATGTACCTATGGCCAACTTTGCTAGCAGTACCAAGTGGTAATAAAAGTTTGTTGGGTGGGGGTGGGGTATTCAGAACTTGACAGCCTGGATCATTTTTATTTTGCCAAAAAGTTCTACCTTAAAGGAGTTTTAAAGGTTTAATAGAAAAACAAAACAAAAAAACAAACATATCATACTTACCTCCACTATGCAGTTCATTTGCACAGAGTGGCCCCGATCCTTGTCTTTTGGGGTCCTTCATTGGCTGTCTCGGCTCCTCCCCGCAAGAGCTATCCCCCCTCTAGGAAGTGCTCTCTCAAGGGGGTTAGCTTACGGGCGTGCTCCCGTGTGATACACTCAGTGGCAATAGCCGCCGAGTGTATCACTCAGCCCCGTCCCCGGTGTGCCACGTCATTGATTTGATTGACAGCAGCGGGAGCCAATGGCTACGCTGCTATCAATCATCCAATGAAGAGCCCACAAGAGCTGGGGGAAAGCAATGCCGGATCTCGCTCCCAGAGATTCGGGGCTCAGGTAAGTAAAACAGGGGCTCGGGGAGTGCACGGTATTTTTTCACCTTAATGCATAGGATGCATTTAGGTGAAAAAACACGAAGCTTTACAACCCCTTTAAGTTAGGTCAAATGCAAGTGTCTGCAGTGCATGAGAGGCTACAGCCTAACATTGCTGTTGCTGAAGAAAATTATTCAAGCTTTGGTTTATCATATGGAGCAAAGCGAAGTAATTACTGATCTTACTAGTGATTAGGTTACCTAATGAATTACTAGGCTATCTCATTCTGGACTTAATGTGATTTTCAAATATTTCATTCTGCGGACTACCATAAGACATTCCCAAGAGAGCAATGCACTTTGCTGTTTTTAGATGCTCGCTTATTCTACTTGACATTAGGAAGCTAACAGTCAATGTAGAACTTCAGTCCCCTTACATAAGCAGAAACAATGCATTTTAAAGTATAACATAGTTAGCACCATAAAGCAGACGCAACACATTCTTAAAGTACAGAACAGTTAGCTATCACTATTTGTGTTCCAGATGTTTTAGCTGTACTACTTTACTCAGTACAGTACTGGTTTTCAAATATTGCTCGTCTTGGGCTTGGTGTTCTGTCTAAAATAGTTTGATTGAAGAGCAGCTCTCACCGAGTAACATTTACTGGAGTCAGGATGATGGAGACATTTCTACAAACATTAGACAGGCATGGTCCATTGCTGTTGCTATCAGTAAACTATTTTGAAAAATGCCCTGCATCCATCACTGGAGTGTATGCCTCTAGACATGATGTGGCTGCATAGAGGCTGCAGGAGATTAGCAGCATTGAGATGCAACAAAGGATGAAAAAAAGTGAAAACAAGTATTATGTTAAAGAAAAAAAAATGTCAGTTGTTTATGATACATAGAGCTTTTGAACTAAACGTCATTCAGTTATGATTTACCTCTACTTCTGGTGCTAGTATGTACAGTTGTGCTCATAAATTTACATACTCTGGCAGAATTTATGATTTCTTGGTCTCTGTTTTTTTCATAGAATATGAATGATAACACAAAAACTTTTCTTTCACTCATGGTTAGTGTTTGGCTGAAGCCATTTATTATCAATCAACTGTGTTTACTCTTTCTAAATCATAATGACAACAGACGCTAGCCAAATGACCATGATCAAAAGTTTACATACCCCAGTTCTTAATACCGTGTATTGCCCCCTTTAACATCAATGACAGCTTGGAGTCTTTTGTAGTATTTGTGGATGAGGCTCTTTATCTTCTCAGATGGTAAAGTTGCCCATTCCTCTTGGCAAAAAGCCTCCAGTTCCTGTAAATTCTTGGACTGTCTTGCATGAACTACACATTTAAGATCTCCCCAGAGTGGCTCAATGATACTGAGGTCAGGAGACTGAGATGGCCACTCCAGAACCTTCACTTTATTTTGCTGTAGCCAATGACAGGTCGACTTGACCTTGTGTTTTGGATCATTGTCATGTTGGAATGTCCAAGTATGTCCCATATGCAGCTTCCTGGCTGATGAACCAAATGTTCCTCCAGTATTTTTTGATAACATACAGCGATCCACCTCCATGTTTCACAGTAGGAATGGTGTACCTTTCATCATAGGCCTTGTTGACCAAATGAAGCGTTTATGGTTGTGGCCAAAAAGCTCAATTTTGGTCTCATCACTCCAAATGACTTTGTGCCAAAAGGTTTGAGACTTTTATCTGTGCTGTTTGGTTTATTGTAAGCAGGATACTTTGTGGCCTTGCATAGTAATGGCTTTCTTTTGGTGACTCGACCATGCAGCGCATCTTTCTTCAAGTGCCTCCTTATTGTGCATCTTAAAACAGCCACACTACATGATTTCAGAGAGTCCTGTATTTCACTTGAACTTATTTGTGGGTTTTTCTTTGCATCCCAAACAATTTTCCTGGCAGTTGTGGCTTAAATTTTATTTGGACTACCTGACCGTGGTTTGGTTTCAACAGAACCACTCATTTTCCACTTCTTGATTAGAGTTTGAACATTGCTGATTGGCATTCTCAATTCCTTGGATATTTTGTTATATCCCTTTCCTGTTTTATACAGGAAAGAGATTTAACTTCTTGAGGCATGAAGAAAGAATAACAGAAAACCGGAATCTCGTGAGTGGGAAAAAAATCTACATGAATAAAAAAGAAACCATGGCACAAATGCCTAACCAACACATATTGAGATACATTGTAAACAGGACAGATAGCCAGATTTGAAGAACAGAATAAAGTAATATGTCTGCCCAGACCGAGTCCATTTTAGATCTACTGATGTATATTTTAATATAATTAACATCAAAAGAGACATGAGAAGATAACAGAAAGCTGGATGATACATAAAGGTATCAACATCTTCTGCTTTGCTACAGGGTACTCTTAGCTGGCATTGACTTAGGAATATGACTATTAGCTCCTTTGACGTAGGGGCACACTGCACCTGAAATCGTAGCTCGATACTTTCGATTCACCATGAGAAGTTTATTTCCCAGCTCCCTCTGTACAGCAGGTTCCCATTAGGGGTACGGCGGTTGAGAAGGGATTAATTAGATCTATGTGAAGATTTAGGCAACCATTTCTAAGAACTAAACACAGAGCTATTATTCATGATGACCTTTTTATGTTAGCTTCCCCTTTACCATATAGATGGCTACATTCCGATAAAACGTATAGTTGGAGTCATGAATGTACTTAATGTTGCCCGAATCATGCTTACTAAAAATGGGCGGTGATAAGATGCTGTATTAAGACTACTGTACTGGTATGTTTACTGTCTGTATAAACTACACTGTTATACTGCGTTTGCTGTAACTGTTTTATCATTACTAATAAAAATTATATTGGAAAAAAAAAAAGAAAGCTGGATGATGATTTATTTGGAGCTGTAAATTCACTCAGTATTAATGCTCCAAAAAAGGCTAAAGTAAAGGCAGATTGAAACAGCAGGACTTTGAAGGGAGTAAAACTAAATTATATAGAATTTCTGAAGTCCTCCAAGTTTTGTGCCATTCAGCAGCACACCAGTGGCCTTGCAGAAATGCTCCAAAACCTATAGAGCCAGAGGAATAAGTGAAAAATTTTAGGCTAAAGTCATCAGTCAATTCTTCCTGCCTTATAGTAGAACCATTAAAACTGCTTAAGAAAATATCCCAAATCTTTAAGTCTTCTTTAATTTGTTTAGAAATAGTAACGTGTGCATAAGGGTTTTAATACCCCTTGTAACCAGAGCCAATTAATGAGAAAATATTCTAACCACTGGTATCACCCTTGCTGCAAAGACGAAAAGACTAAGAAGGGATTGCATTTCCCTCAACAAAGCTTTACACCTAGACAGGAAGGAAGCGATTATGAACTTTATACAGACCAATTTATTCATGGGTAGCCATATTATAGGAATCAATAGTAATTCCAAGGAATTCAATAACTAGTTGGGAACACTGTCTTTTCTTGTGCCAGCGGGACCCCAATTGATTTGCAAATATTGACGAAATAGGCTAATGTATCATAACAGATACTTGAATCTGGGGGGGGGCAACAAAAAGAAAATAATCGAAATAATGCAGGGACCCACCTGATGATGTATTTTCAGAAAGAACCCATTGCAAAAAGGTGGAGAAGGATTCAAAATAGAAGCATGACAATGAAAAGCCCATAGGCATACAACTGTTGTAATAAAATGAGCCAATAAACTGAAAACTCTAAGAATTTAAACCCATAGGGTGTACAGGAAGTAAGCGGAAAGCTGATTTTATGTCAGCTTTGGCTAAGAGAGCTGATTTACCAAAGCGTCTCAATAAAACCAAAGCCTCAGCAAGTTAACAGACTTATGCCCTGTACACATGATCGGACATTCCGACAACAAAACCGTGTTTTTTTTCCGAAGGATGCTGGCTCAAACTTGTCTTGCATACACACAGTCACACAAATGTTGGAAATTATGAACATGCAGAACGCGGTGGTGTACAACATGAGCAATGGGACTATAAGAAGGAAGTTCAATAGCCAGTGCTTCACCCTTTGGGCTCCTTCTGCTAATCTCGTGTTTATCTCTTGTTAGTAGAAGTTTGGTGAGAGACTATTCGTGCTTTTCAGCCTCGTGCTATTGAGTTCGTTTCTACTTGTCAGTTTGTGCTTGTGGGTTGGTATCTGTTCTTCAGTGCGTGTTGTCAATTCGTTCCTGTCTTTCAGTGCGTTCTATTTAATAGTTCGTATCTCTTTTTCAGTGCGTTCTTGTCTGCTCGTTTCTGATTTTCAGATTGTTCTTCTCAGGTTCTTTCTGATTTTCAGTGTGTTCTGTTAGTTTGTTCTGACCAGCCGGGCGTTTCTAGCCATGTTGCAGGTACGTACTCATCATAGAGTTTGTGCTGTGCAAGGGCTTGGTGTTGGAGTTCTTGCTATGACCCAAGTCCAGTCCATGAACATGGAGAGGAGGAGTTCATGGATGAAGAATTGGTTGCTCCAGCGT
The DNA here is from genome assembly GCF_037356315.1 of Lithobates pipiens. Lineage (NCBI taxonomy): Eukaryota > Metazoa > Chordata > Amphibia > Anura > Ranidae > Lithobates > Lithobates pipiens. The sequence goes on along the minus strand of NW_027507685.1, from coordinate 25,209,669 downwards.
GACCAATTCTCTCATATGCCTTCACTCCCGAACAAAGGCTTGTCACTACCTTGCGGTACTTGATGATGGGGAGAAGTCTGCAGGACAATAAGTTCTCAACTGGGATCTCCCCCTAGGCTCTGGGAATCATTATTCCAGAGACTTGTTCTGCCATAATTCAGGTCCTGCAGAAGGACTATATTAAGGTAAGTTTTAGCTTTTAACATAACATTCTATGTATTTAATGTTTGCTAATGTATTGTATTTATTTCATCATTCCATAATTACCATGGTCGTAATATGCTGTGAATGTCCTCTTTGTCCTCATGCATGCTGGAAGCTTTTACTGCTCCTTTATTGTCCTTCATGCATATTTGCCTTCACTAACCTCCCCAGCATGCTATCCTGGGCCCATACACACCTACCTTAGTTACTTAACAATACATTTTGTCAACTCCATTGTAGTGCTTACCCTAAACACCCCCTAAAATGTGTACAAATGTTATTGTTGTCCTTAAATTCAGGCAGAATGCAAGATTTTTTTGGGGCCCAAACTCACTTGGAACCCTTCCTTCCACCCGCTAAGTCAGCCGATACCAATCCTCTATCTGCTGACTTTGCCGAATCCATACACACTAAATCTACCTCTTTTGTGGTCAGATTTATTGATGAATTCACAAAAGCATGTAGTGCAAGGGCCTGCCTGAATACTTTCAGATGGTACTGTTTCAAGTTTTGTTCTCCAATTATCTTGATAGGTAATTGCAGAATATAAAAATGTGCTTCAATTTGTACAGTGTGTATTTATATTTTTGTATTATGAAACTTCTTACCTGTCCAATGGGCTGCCAATAGTGAGGAGGGACTGGCCAAAGTAATACACATTATTTATGCATTCAGCTCTCAATGAAGTGGAGAGGGTTACCTGTCCAAAACATCCCCCCCCCCTAAAATGTTTACAATCATCCATCAGAGCGGGTGAGGAATCTCATAAGTGGACCTTATACTTTTGTTTTTAAATACTCCTTAAAATAAATGTTATACTTATGTTGGCCAAGAATGTTTGTGTGTAATCTGCTTGAAATGTTATGTGCAAAAGTAGTAATTTTTATTTTTCTTGTTTGACTCCACAGTTCCCTTCAAACCCACAGGAATGGTAGACTGTGGCCTCCCAGTTTGCCCAGCAGTGGGACTTCCCCAACTGCGGAGGGGCAATAGATGGGGGAAGCATGTCCACATAGTCCCACTCCCCAACTTGGGGTCATACTATTACAATTATAAGGGGTTTAATAGTAATGCAGCGGTGGTGGCGGTGACATACGAGTTCCTGTATGTAGACATGGGGAAAAATGGCCGGATGTCAGATGGAGGAATCATCGCCCAGGTGGAGTTCTTCAGACGTCTCCAGAATGGCGGCTTGGGCTTGCCACCTCTGGAAGACAACGTGGCAGGACTCCCATTTGTCCTCATGACTAGTGAAGCATTTGGGCTGGGTGACCATCTGATTTGGCCGTTCCCGATGAGGATCCTCACCCCGGACCAGAGAGTTTTTAATTACCAGCTGGCCAGAGCCAGAAGAGTGGTAAAGAATGCGTTTGGAATAATGGCCAGCCGGTTCTGCCTATTTCATTCTCACATCGATCAACATGGCGGAATATAAACTGAATCATATTGTCCTTGCATGCTGCATACTCCATAATTTCCCAAGGAAAAATGCAACAAACTATGTGGCCTCAGTTGGGACTGAGGCTTGCTTTCAAAATCAAACAACCTTGAAGCTGGCCGTCCTGGCTTGCCCCCCAAATCGCCCACAAAGTTAGAGAAAAGTTTGTAGAGTACTTTGCGGGTAGGGGGGGCATTGATATGACAGACAATGTGTAAAACATTTTTTAAATAAATTTATTTTTTTGTAAACTGAACTCATATTTCATTTAATTTACTGCTTGTGTTTCTTATCTGTCTACTAGGTTCTCCAATGGCCTTTTATTTTTGGCCATTTTCTTCAATAGTGCAAACGTAATTTCTTTGATACATGAGGTGACAATCTCTTCTTCAGCTAACTATTATGTTGTGGGTCTGCTACACACACACACACACACGCACACACACACACACACACACACACACACACACACATTGTTTTTTTTGTTAACGTATGTAATGCATTAATGAAAAAAATAACCATCCTTTTCAGATCCATGAACTAATTCCTTTGAGTCCCTAAAATGGCCTGATCGTGGCAAATTTTAGAGCACTGCGGGGGTTATGTACTAAAGGCAAATCCCCTTTGCACTATAAGTGCAATGAAAGTGCACTGAAAGTGCACTTGTAGTGCAAAGTGGATTTGCCTTTAGTAAATATCCCCCATTGTCACTGTAAACTACAACAACTTACTCCAAAAACTGGTGTTGAGCATTGAAAGAAGAAGCCACACACTGTTGAGTATAAAACATTTTACTCCGTGCAAATTCACATGTGCGTTAGAAAAGGGTTTTTTAACAGACCAACATCTTTGGTGTAGAACTTTTATGTGCGACAGTATATAGTCTTTTTTGGGTTAAACAGGCATGTTTAAATCCATAAAACATACACAACTCAGGAACTTACAAAGTTCAACTTTGATAAATTGAAGGCAATATGTGACATTAGTATGTCAAAACTGTGTTGATCTTGCCTTCATCAGATGGGTGATGTCACCCCTGTAAAAGCCACATTTTGAAGATGCACACACAAAAACAAATTAGGTCAATATAAAAAATAAAAATAAAGATTATTCTGGAGCTCTTGAGGAAAAAAAACAAACAAAAACAAAGAGTATTCAGGAGATCACGAGAAATAATATGCAAAAAGTCTAGTGTTGTGAAAAGCTGACTTTTTTTACTTAAAGTCCTTAGTGCCAATAAATGTAAAACATACATTCATATTGTTGCATGCACTCTCCCAAGATTGCCGCTGTCCATTGTCTGCAATTTTAACATGTTCAGGCAGCATATCAGGCACCAAATGCTGACCTCAAATTACATCCTTGTAAAGGTTTTTATATTAAATTATACTAACATAAATAATGTGATTGTATGTCATATACAGTAAATGTTCCATGAAAAGTTTCCAAATTTATTTTAAAGTTATTTATAAAAACATAAAACATTTGATTTCCTGATTTTAAAATTTTACTTAAAAATACTCTACTAAAGTTCCAAAACAGAAAGAAGATCTTTTTCCACTTGGCAAAGTAAGGCTAGCATGTGGAGAGGAGACCTCAATACAGATATTAGCTTAATCAAATACAGTTAGAACCAGAGCACTATGGAATGTCAATAGCTATTCAGACTGTGCTACATGAAACAATTAACTTTTAAACAATTTTCAGAGATTAGATTAATTTTGCACTTTTAAGCTGATATGCTATGGTGTGCGCCTGAAGGCAGCACCTTAGCTAAAGGTTTTAAACGTCCAAAGCTGAAAACCTATATTTATAGCAGCCAAACAATTCTTATGGCCTCTGGCCATTTTCTTTTAACAACAGATCTTCTAAAGAATAAGAAACAGCTACTATGGTGAAATTTGTCCAAAAAAGGGCTGCATTCGGTATGAGGAACCTGTGTCAGCTACCATGGGTTTAAAGAATATTGGTGGGTTGAAGGAAAGCTAACAAAATAGTTATTAGTACTGCCATAGCAGATTTGTTTGTGAATGTGCAAGGTTAGAGGCTGCCATTCTGAGCCTTGCTAAATAACTTATTCCTGATCCAGAATAAGCTCCTGTTTCATCCAGTTTTTGGGCAAGGTCCTCTGCCACTCATTGGGAAAATGGTGGACAGTGAATGGCATATGGGCCGGTGCAGGGTTACCATGCAATAAAAACCTAAGGGGATAGAGGAGGTGTTACAATGTTGTCAGACTAGTGTGATTTAGTCATTATTAGTATGTTAAACTGGAATCATTAACATTATCATAACCAAAATCTTCTATCTTAGAATAACAGTTGTTTAAAACTCATCAAATGTGCACATTTTATTACGTGATTTACACCTTCTATGAAAGAACTATTATGATAATTATTATAATTATTCATATTAATATTGCACAAAGCATTTTTAATCCGGTGCTACAAAATAAACACAAATTTAAAACATTTGTATATGAAACTCTAGAAAAAACAAACTCAGAAAAATAACATAGCGGAGAAATGTTAATAACAAATAGATGTTAAAAAAGGACTACAATGTTGTTTTAAAAAATATATTTTTTTGCAATCCAGCAAGACACACATTTTTGAAAAGAGCTTCAAATGTATCTACAGATACCTACCTGCGCCTCTCCTGAGGAAGCGAGAATTACCTCGCGAAACGCTTAAAGTTTAGTCGCGTAGCAGCTCTAGATCAATTGGATATCTGTATGGTGCTTTCAGGTCTGTATGGTGCCTTCAGGTCCCACATACCCATTTGTTAAATTCACTATTTGCTATGTATACATGTAAAAGTGATTATAAAGTCTTGTTTTCTTTTCTCCAAAAATAACAAACATGTTATACTTATCTGCTCTGCAAAGTTGGTCTTGCACAGAGCAGACCAGATCCTCTTCTCTGATCCCTCTTCGCTGCTCCTTGCCCCTCCATCCTGTTGAGTGCCCCCACAGCAAGCAGGTTGCTTTGGGGGCACTCAAGCTGAGTCAGAGCTCCCTGTGTCCATTCTGACACAGAGCCCTGTTTGGCTCCGTTCCCTCTCTCTCTTGATTGGCTAACTGCATTTGATTGACAGCAGCGGGAGCCAATGGTGCTGCTGCTGTGTCTCAGCCAATTAGGAGGAGATTCCCAGATGGCCGAGGAACTTATGGAGCACTAATTATATTGGTGAAAGTGCCCCTGTAAGGTGCCACATCCAAACTAACTAGACAAAAGGAGGGTATCCCCTAAGTGGAATTTTAAGGCACTAAAATTATTTGTAGAAAAAGCGTATTTTATTAAACATAATAAGTGTAGCAGCTACCTGCTAGCATCTGCGTGGGCTTCTCCCCCCCTCCTCTCCTCTCACACACACAGACACACAGAACTGTTTACTTTGTAGCCTCCCTATTGGTAGAGACTGAGAGCCAATCATCAGGGAACAGCAGAAAAGAGCTGTGGAATATGAAGTTCCAGCACCAGGCAGCACTGCAGAGAGTCAAGAGGATTGTGGGAGAGACTATGAAAAGCAGAGGGTGGACCAGGCCAAGAGGCCTTGTTTCCTGGATCCCACTGGGAGAGCAACCCTCTGTTGCTCTGTGAGGTGATTGCGGCCTACCAAGGGGCCCACTGTCTGCAGCTCCAGTCCAGAGGAACAGAACATGCATAATTCCAGAAGCACGCTCCGCAGCAGCGCAGAATGTCATGGAATCGGCCGATTCACTTGGTCAGCAGACTGAAAGCCATCGTGACACATCTGCAGCCAGGAGAATTGGTTGATCACTCTTTGGAGGACCACTGAAGGCGTACAGGATTAGTGAGGGGGGTTTGCCCAGGGATCTTATTGCCTTCCATAAACCACCACACCTGAATATTGTGCACAGACACCTGTTATTCAGATCACGTAGAGTAGTGCTATATCACAGCACCAGCTATTTTACAATAATCATTACCCTGTTACATTGAGGGACCCTTGTCCACAGAGCTCCTACGTGCCGGTGATGAGAACAAACGCAAAGCTTTGCTCCTAGGACATTATTGTTGTTGCTCTCAAAGGGGACATGCCACTGGTGTTTATATTACTTAATTGTGTGTGTATTGGAGGTACTATAGGCCAGCCTGGGGTTCCCATTTAGCCATAGTATCAATCAATAGCTTGTTTGTGGAGTCCATTTAATCTGTGTATGTTGTTATTATTTTTTTACTGTTGCATAATATTATTGTCAGGGCTGGGCTCAGCCCTTCCTTATCTCAGCTGTCAACTAATTGCCAGCTGTTGATGATTCTGCTGGTCAGTCCTGCCTACTTAAGCCGTCCAGTCCAGGAGAGCTCTGCCTTCGCCTTTGTCACATCACAAGAAACTATCTCCTGCATTCCTGTTTAAAGAGTGGCTTTGCTGACATCCCTTCTGGCTACAAATCCTGCTTGCTGTTCCTCTACTTTGATCCTTGACTCCTGGCTTGGCTTACTATCCATTCCGATTACTAAACTTTGGCTATGTTTTGACTACGTTTGTTCTTTTTACTTTTATTATTAAACAAGTGTGATTTAACTGTACTTCTGTCTCCGCCTGATTTCATGGATTCTGACAGTTATTGATTGTTTTGAGAACTGTTTAAACCAAGCTACTTATACAGAACTTGGCTGACTAATATTACTTTAAACTTTTCTCTGGTCCACGTAAATTTGAGAGAGCAGAACTGAGTTTGTGTGTTATTACCGGGTTATTCCATTAATCATATTCCTAGGTGTGCCAGAGGGGCTGGGATTGGGTTTGAGAGGCAAAGTAACAGACTGTACAAACAAAAGCAGCTCCTTTGGGGGTATCACTATATAAGCAAGATAAAAACAAAGTATATTGGAATGATTACAATTACTGTGTACAAAGTATAAAAACCAGCATTATTTATAGCATATACATTACAATCAGATAGCTATTATGTAGACTCACATATTTTGTGGAGATATCGTAGACGAAACATTCCAATAAAACTATTAAAAACAAAAACTATAAGCGGAACTGTGCGGAACTGTGTCTCCAAGAATCTGCCTGTTTAAGGTAGCTGATCTTCACAGCATGTATTGATATAACATCAAATGAGTATTGAGTACAGCCCGGCTATCATGAGAGGCATTGGACAGCGGACAACACTGTAGCCAAGGGAGGACGTAGCTCTGTAAGTAAAAGTAGTGAAATGTGATATAAGGCATTATGAGTGGTATAATTCAGCTAACTTGCATTGTTTTTTTACTATATGAATTTATAGAGAGTGTACAAGCAGGATGTGTGCAGAAAAATTATATTGAAGATACATATATGTCCTACCTACACTCAGTAGGAACAAATAATTGTTGAAAGGTTGATTTAGAACAATATGTGGTTGGTGTTGACTGAAAGATAATAGATGCATGACAATCGGTCAGTTATGTAGGTATAAATATGTACATATCTCAATTAGATTTTTTTTATAATTATAATAATTCTTCACAGGATAACCTCTCTTTGTTTCACTGTCACTACATCTCCCATGTAGGACATGATGGGACCGTTTTAAAGTAGTATCTATTCCATGTTAAATATGACTCATTTAATCAGTGTCTATATACATGAAGATAGTTAGACCATGCGTGTAATATTAATCGTACCGTCTATGTGAATAACTTACTAATTCATTAATTAGTAGGCTTGATCCAATATTGGAGTATATAAAAGCCATCTCTTTCTGTCCTCCAAGGGAGTAAGTGCTAGCAGCTAAGACAAAAGACTTCAGGCTTATATATGCGTATAATGCTTTTAAACATTAACATGGAGGCAGATAGAGCAATGTCAGCAAGGACACCGGTGATGGTACACCTTATAGTATTAGAATTAGCAGGTATCAGAATATCACTGAGATGTATAATAAGTAATACCCTGGTATATAAAAAGCAGCCACATGGAGACATGTCCTGGCATCCAGATCCTCGGGTGAATGTCAGCCATGTCTACAAAGGCGTGCCTAATATACTTCTCTCTCTTCAATAGCAGGCACAGCTGATAATTATCAGCTGCACCTGGGATGGAGGAGGAGATCAGAGACGTGTCCTCTGCAGGCTTCCTGAGCCGAGCGTGCACGTCCCTGTCCCAGCCGCGCATGCGCAAGGTCAGCAGGATGGAACGATGACATGCGCCCACAGCCCACCAACACAGGAGCTTCACGGGCGGACAGCGATTGCCTGCCGGAGTAGCAAGATGGCGGCCAAACGGGATGACATCGTCTGTAGCCTCCATGATGAGTGTGTGTCAGGAATTACAACAGTCCCGCTCCCATGGATTGACTGGTATGTTAAAATTATTTAAATAGACTTGAATTACTAAATCAGGTATTATGGGAAGGCACAACAGGGAACATGCAAATGTTACCATAGTCCCCGGGTGGCCAAACCTGAAAGCACCGAATAACATGCAGATTCAGGGGAACACAGAGAACCACTAGCAGACATTAAACATCTATTCACAAAGGAATATATATATATATATATATATATATATATATATATATATATATATATATATATATATATATATATATATATATATATATATGGGTACATAATAAAGAACATGTAATGATTGATCAAAAATTGAACAGGTATATTAATAATACAGAATTGCAGGTAATAGGGAGAAATTGCAGAAAACCACTAGCAAGTATTGATCAGCTATATGATCATAGAGAAAGTCATTTGTGGATAGATATATTATAGATTCTATTTTATTTCCCCATTCCTCCAGCGGAGAAACCTTCCAAAAAGGATTTGAAACAGATTGAGGCTGGGTGGTATAGTAGCTTTAAGATTGTGTATCCAATGCAGCTCCATTTGGAGGAGGGTTTAATTCCAATCTCCTCCTCTGGAGCTGGGATGGATATGATATAATATGAGGAATTTCATTTTCGGAAAATTGCCTCCATGTACTATTTTAGTGTGTCGGCCTAGGGTTACTACCTTGCATGCTTTTTATATGCCTGTAAGCATGTTTCCAAATGTGGACCTCGCTGGAGAGAGATGAGGCTATGATGTGTTGGGGGGGCTGTTATAAACAGAAGGTTTTTTATTTTAATGCATAGAATGCATTAAGATAAAAAAAAGCCTTCTGACTTTACAACCACTTTAAGGTATACTTAGTTTTAACAAGCCTTTTTTTTAGTATGTCTACAAACTTGGATTTTGTCTAGTTTATAAAGGGTAATTCCACTTTTGTAGGAAAAAAATACCAAAAAAAAAAAAAAAATATATAGCATATACAATTGCGACCCAAGTCATATTGTAATTTAATGTTATTAAAAATTACCTTTCCTTTTCAGTCTACAGCACTGCATTTTCTGTAAAATTCGATGCAATAATGCTACCTGATGGCATTCTATACATACATACAGATGGTGTACAAAAGGCATCCAAGATATTTAATTTTCTGCTTGTGTGATTGGCTTACTGATTCTCCCAGAAGTCTGTCCTAAGATACAAGTCAGATTTTTGGCACTCCCTGCAGCAAAAATTTGATTTTTGGTGAGATACTCCCAAAGGGAAATTACATATTTTGCTCTTTAGAGCCCTGCAAGTGCAGCAGCTGATGATAATTATGAAATCACTCCTATGCACTTTAATTTTGCACATGGACAAACAAACAGCTATTTCCTCAGAATAACAAAAGCTATGAATCTGAAACAAACTTTGTTCAAATTCTTGCAATGTACATAGATCACGGGGAATGTTTTTTTTTAATTAAGAAAAGTGGAGTTGCTCTTTAAATCTTATACAAAACATTTTTTTTTCAGAATTTTATTTTTATTAAGAGTGGTAAAGAATACATTATCAATTAATATTCCATCAATTACAAGCAAATCCTTTTAACATCATTCAGGTTAAATTCATATTTACAACAAGTAAACACTTATACATAAACCTTTACCCGTTATCTTCCGCATATACTATATTCGAGGAGTTTGAGGTACTTATCACCAATACCTCGCCTTCCTGTATTCTTTGTCCCTCCTCCTTATTTTATCTTGTGCAAAATGCCCCCTAACCCCCAAAAAACAAAACAAATCCCTCCCTCCCCCATCCCAGCGAGATGGTGGAATTCCCAATTTATAATATATACTCAGGCGGGCAGACTTTACCCCTCATAGACCACTTCCATTATTTTCTTCCATCATTTTCTTCCCTTCCTCAGAGTACATAAATCTATTCCATTTCGACCATGTTTTGTTGTACTTCTCTTTCCTGTTTTGAGCCGAGAGGACTAAATCCTTCATGGCCCCAATCTCTCTTACCTTATTAAGCCACTTTGCTATAGAGGGTGGCCTAGAATCCTTCCAGCACAGGGTCATTCAGGCCTTAGCCAAATTAATCAGATGACATAGCACTGACTTTTTATACGTCTTTACCGGTAGTTGTGAACAGTGAAGCAGAAAAAAGGCAGGATCATCTGGTATAGAAAACTCAGTAAATTTTTGGGCAATCTTCTGAACTTCCATACAATACTGTCTGATCTTTGAACAAAAACAGAATATTTGGAGTAGGGTCCCTAATTCCTCCCCACATCGCCAGCAATGATTCGAAGCCTCCACAAAAAAATTATGGGGCTTTAATGGAGTATAATACCATTGTGTCAGTAGTTTGTAGTTAGATTCTTGGATTAGTGTACAGATAGATGAGTTCAATGCAAGATGAATAATATTCTTACGCTGCACTGGAGTAAAGATCTTATTAAGGTCCCTTTCCCACTTATTAATGGCATCACAAAATCCTCCTGGGGAGTATTTAAAAGCAGGTACATCTTTGAAATCAACCAGGGAAGAGGTTCTTGATCTTCACAATATTGTTTAAATGTGGTTAATTGACATTGGTAATTTGTCGATGGTCCCAAAGATCTTAAAAATCGGCGTAGCTTTATTGCCTGCCACAAATTTATTTCAAAGAGCCCCCCCCCCCGGTTGTATCAAGGCCGCAATTGCAGGCCATCTCTCCGCCTGCAGGAAGTGTGATGCCTGGAATCAGCCCTTCTCTATAAGATAATTAAATGCTCCTGCCTCTGTACCTGGTAAAAAATTAGGATTTCCCAAAATAGGGAACAGAGGTGATTGTCTCGACGAGAATTTGGGGTCCCGACATATTCTAGCACTGATTCACAATGTGGGGCCTATAGTGGGATGCTTTCTAATATTGATTGGTAGTGTTTCATAGCACCAAGGTGCTCTCCGCAGGGGTATCGAGCTGCACTGTTGTTCCATATTTACCCATAACTTGAATTCTCCATGTCTACACCAATCCACCACCCTTCCCAAATGTACTGCTTTATAATATTTAACTATATCTGGAACAGCTACTCCGCCAAAACACCTGGGTAACATCAGCAGAACTCTCGCTATCCTTGGTAGTTTTTATTGCCCATATAAATTTTGTAAAAAGGGAAAGAATTTGGCACGGAAAGACTGCTGGAATAGTGATCGGTAGTGCTTGAAACAAGTACAGAAATTTCGCTAGGGTACTCATTTTGATAATATTACATCGGCCGAACCATGAATGTGAACCATGATGCCATTTGTCTAATAGAAGCCGGACTGAGTTGTATAAGACTGGGAAGTTTATCGTAAGTATTTCCTACATTTGATGGTATATGCGTACCCAGGTAGTTTAGAGCCGCAGGAACCCATTTGAAATTAAAATTTGGTTGTATTATGCTGCGGGACATAGAATTCAGAGAAACTCCCATTGCTTCTGAATTGGTGTAATTTATTTTTAAATTTGATAGGGTTCCATAGATTTATACAAACCATTTCTGTTCATTTCTGTTTATTGCGAATTTAGCACGCTTTATATTTATTCAACTGAACTAATATATTAATCACTGCTTAAAGCTTCATTTTCTTTTGGGACTAAACCAACCAGTAGTAAAAATTGGTAATTTTGTGTAGGTGTAGCCTTGTTTGATTGTAGTTGACTTGTTCATCATTGATGGAAATCCTATAAAAGACTTGCTTTCCATAACATCTAAGAACTTCCTCTACACAGAACCTTAACACACTCTGCTGAGTGCTATGCTATGATTGGTTTGGCTAAACCTCCCATCTTTTTATAGCCACATTTCTGTAAAGATAACCTAGGCAATAGCCTAGGACAGCAGGGTTCGCAGGGCTTGGATATAGCCATCTACACATCATGTGGACTGTCAGTAACAAATTCCGGTGAATAATAAATGATCCCAGAGTGTCGCCCTGTCTGCTAGAGCAAATTAGGGCTTCTAATTGTTGCTGTTGCTACCACTGAACATTGTGTACATTTTCATTGGTAAAATCATAAGTGCAATAATACATTGTCTAGTTGCAGTTTATATTGTAGCACTAATGCCCACAGGGGGTTCTGTAGATTTAAATAGGTTCCTTCCCAAGTTAGTGCAAAACCACGATTCTGGCTTAATAAACAGTCTAGGGGTATCTTTTTTTGTAAATGCATTGCTAATAGAACGTGGGAGGAGTAGGAGAAGTGATGCAGCATACTTGAAAACAAAACAGGTTGCTAGTGGAGGACACTTCTATCTTAGTGGTTACTTAATAGTAATCATGTAGGTTGTAGTAGCAAGGTAGAACAGTCCATAGGAGCACAGCTGGGAACCAAGCAGCGAAGTGTAGGGCAAGTAATAAGGGACTGAAATAGTCCATGTTTCATGGCTAGGGACCATGAAAATTCAGCATGGAGGCTGAAGAGGCTCTACTCACAGGGTTATAGAATGTACAGAGTCAATGGATGCAGCCACAAGAAAGCAGTCCAGCTCAGGAGTGCCCCAGAGCAAACAGCCCTCTAGAGCTCACAGCTTCATTCCTAGTCAGGCAAAGACAATCTCCTCTGGGCTTCAGCCTATTTAACAGGAACACATCCACCACCTGGGGACACCTCCCCAGGGATTAGATAAACCCTACAAAACTTTTAGGCCAGGCATTTGAATCTTTCCACCCTAATCTTCAAAAACCTAAAGTCAGGGGGCAGTAATCAAACTCCCAGCCTGTGGAGCCTTGAGCAGACCATACTAAACAATTCCAGCTCCTATAGCTACAGCAAAAGCCCAATCTAAATTTACAGAACAGCCTATGTAGGAGGGTGTTGCAATACACTTTGGGTTCGTACACTTAGCACCAAGTTGTCTGCAGTGTGGAGTGACTATATATATCCTACTCTTCTGGTTATTAGTTCTTGGAATACCAAGGGTATATCTTCTGATCCTGTTAGGAGCCTGGGATATGATGGAAAAAGTGGCACATGACAGGCAGCCTGGAGGGACAGGTAGTATTAATCCAGCCCTACATTTATTCTTATGGTGGTAGGTCTTAGCATGGATTTTAGTAGTATATATTTCTCCGCAGGGGTCCCAATGCCTATTGAGAGACTATAAACATGAGAGGATTTATAGCTACATAATTGTGATGATGATAATAATAAGCAATTTCTTACAGTTAAATGACACGCTAATGCCAATTATATTTATTTACACATGACCTATTAAAAACATATATGTTAATGTTAATAATGTTAATTTTCAATTAAAACAGAATGCCATTTTTCCACTTTATTGCATTCACAGTTAACATTTCTCATATTCCTTTAAACAAATGATACATAAAATATTGGCCACATAGCCAAAACTAAGGCTGCCAAATCCACAGGACACTATAGAAATTTATTTTTTTTGAACATACATTGAATGACATACAAGAAATTCCAAGAAGTTAAACTTAGAAAAAAAAATGTTAATTGCAAACAGAAACCAATGCAATATTGGACAGAGTCCCAAAAAGAAAACAAATGGTGGACTTTAAGGGACTGCATTTTTACATTTTTAGATACATTTTAAGCCAAGTATAGCATGATGTAAATAATCTTATCAATATATGTTAAGGATTTAAATCTTGTGTATTTGTATAGTTTGTAAATATATGTGCACATGACAGCAGCTATATTGTCTCATCTTATATGCAGGCTAGGGATGAGCTTCGTGTTCGAGTCGAACGTACGTTCGACTCGAACATTGGCTGTTCGTCCGTTCGGCGAAATCCGAACTCTTGGTCCGTTCGCGTCAAAATTCGTGTGGCGCGCACGGCCCACAATGCACTGCGATGGCGCAGTGCATTGCTGGCTCATGATTGGCCAAGCATGCACTGTGACCCCGCATGCTTGGCCAATCGCAGCGCCAGCAGCGAGGAGAGCCATGATTGGCCACAGGCAGGATGCCTGTGGCCAATCATAGCTCAGGCTGTGTAGTGCACGCCCCACACTATATAAGGCCGCCTTTGAGGCGGCCTCGTGTAGTGTGTTGGCATCTGAAGCAGTGGGTGTTCTGTGTACCTTCAACACAGTTACACACCGATAGTTTTTGGCTGATTTCCTATCTTGCTCTTGTGTAGTGGTTATTGTCTGTGCCCTGACCGCAGTATACACCACTATATTCACCTCACCTATATAGCTAGTGATCTATCTTTAATAATAGAGCTTGCAGTCAGTAGTGTTAGGAGATAGTGCGTGCTGTCTGCGTGCTCTGTACCCAGTACATACCGCTATAATCCACCAACATAGCTGTTCTCTATTTGAGCCCAATTGCCATCTGCAGGAGTTATTGGAAGTTGTGTGTGCCTCCAGCACAGCACAGTATACATCTGTATATACCCCTTTATCTCTGCTGTTTTCTGGTTATTGTCTGCGTGCCCTGACCGCAGTATACACCGCGAAATTCACCTCAGCCTAAGGCCCAATTTTTCTGCCCCTGTTTAACAGGGGCGTTTAATTACAATTTTTGATGCAATGCTTTGCAGCAGGGCTAATTCCTGCATTAAAACTAGAGTATAAGGAAGAAGTTGCAGTGTGGTGGCACCAGCAGCAGTGCCTAAGGCCAAATTTTTCTGCCCCTGTTTAACAGGGACATGTAATTACAATTCTTGATATAATATTTCACAGGAGGGCCCCTTCCTGTGCCCACCCAGAGTAACGGTGAGGACTTATAGTGTTGTGGCACCAGCACCACAACCTGAAAGGTCAATTTTTCTACCACTGTTCAACAATGGCATGTAATTACAATTCTTGATATACCGTATATACTCGAGTATAGGCCGACCCGAGTATAAGCCGAGGCCCCCAATTTACCCCCAAAAAACTGGGAAACCTATTGACTCGTGTATAAGCCGAGGGTGAGATATGCCTGTCCATCCCTGTGTGTGTCCGTCCATCCCTGTGTGTCCGTCCATCCCTGTGTGTGTGTCCATCCATCCATCCCTGTGTGTGTGTCCATCCATCCATCCCTGTGTGTGTGTCCATCCATCCATCCCTGTGTGTGTGTGCGTCCATCCATCCATCCATCCCTGTGTGTGTGTGTGTGTGTGTGTGTGTGTGTGTCCATCCATCCATCCATCCCTGTGTGTGTGTGTGTGTGTGTGTGTGTGTGTGTCCATCCATCCATCCATCCCTGTGTGTGTGTGTGTGTCCATCCGTGTGTGTGTGTGTGTGTGTGTGTGTGTGTGTGTGTGTGTGTGTGTGTGTCCGTGCAGCCTTGTGTGTCCAGCCTACCTGTGTCCCGAGCGGTCCCGTCCGGTCCCGTCCCGAGCCTCCGTGTCGTCCCGTCCCGAGCCTCCGTGTCGTCCCGTCCCGAGCCTCCGTGTCGTCCCGTCCCGAGCCTCCGTGTCGTCCCATGCCAGGATCGCCGCTCTTCGTCGGCGCCCTGGCGGCCATTCCCCTGTTCAAAAGCCCCGCCTCCGCCTGTGATAGGCGGAACACTCAATTTCCCAGCAGTCAGTGTTCCGCCTATCACGGACATCGGCTCATCCGAGGATGAGCCGATGTCCGTGATAGGCGGAACACTGACTGCTGGGAAATTGAGTGTTCCGCCTATCACAGGCGGAGGCGGAGGCGGAGGCGCGGCTTTTGAAAGGTAGAATGGCCGCTGTCTGTCTGCTCGACACGCTGTTCGGGCAGTCAGACAGCGGTGACTCGAGTATAAGCCGAGGGGGGCACTTTCAGCCTCAAAAAAGAGGCTGAAAATCTCGGCTTATACTCGAGTATATACGGTAATCGTTCACAGCAGGGTGCTCCAGCGCCCACCAAGAGTCACTTTGAGGGCTTACAATGTTGTGGCAAAACCAACACCTTGTTCCGCCATTTCTGCAGAGCATATAGGGCAGGCCCCTACTTTCAAACATCCAACTTACAAACATCAGACAGCAGCAAGTGAGATGAAAAAAGATGGACGACAAAACAAATTATACAGGGGTGATAACCCTTCCCTATGTTTTCCAAAAAGCTTAAAAATAGTTTTTTTGACTGGAGCTACACTTTAAAAATGTACCAGTTGAAAATTACAAACAGATTCAACTTAACACAACAAACCTACACAGTCCCTGTCTTGTTTGCACCGCCTGTATACTGCTGTTCTGAGTATATAGGGCCTGGGGGCCACACGCATTTCCTTTTTTTAATATGGGTACAGGGTTCCCCTTAATATGCGTACAAGACCCAAATAGGCTGGTAATGGGCAGGGAGGGCTACCCATGCCATTTTTCTCAATGATTTTCAACCATATTGCAGGAACCAGATATAACATTAAAACCGCAAGCAGTTTTAAATGGTGTTATTTCCGTTTAATGTCATTTTGTGCAGGGACTGTTCTAAACACGGGAAACACGTGGCACTTCACAGGCATACTACAGACACCCCCCAGGCACCATATTTAAAGGAATATTTCACTTTTTTTTTTCACTTTAATCGTCATTAAAATCAGTGCTCCCGCCAAAACGTCCGTTTTTAAAACTTTTTTTTGCATTGACCCATGTCCCCTGAGGCAGGAGTCAGGTCCCCAAACCCTTTTTAGGACAGTATCTTGCATATTAGCCGTTAAAATTAGCACTTTCCATTTTGAACGTTCGAGTCCCATAGACTTCAATGGGGTTCTAACGTTCGTAACGAACGTGGGGGTCCGTTCGAAAGTTCTGGTGCGAACCGAACCGGGGGGTGTTCGGCTCATCCCTAATGCAGGCTCTGCTTCCTGCTATACAGTAGTTTTTCTTTACTACTCCTATTTATAGTGCAGCATCTTGTGGGTTGATTTACTACATTTGCACTTAACTTAGTGAAAAAAATGTTTTCATTTTCATCATCCAAATATGCAAGAAAAAATCATATTTGTTTATTGCCTTGGCACATGATTGGATATTCAAAGTGAGTATAATAAATATTCACTATTCCTTTAGTAAATCAACCAGTATGAATCGGCCAAGGGGCTGATTCACTAAAGAAGAGACTGTTTACTAGCTATTTGTATGTTGTAGAAATCTCTATATTAATTACATAAAAAAAAAATAAAAAAAAAAAAATAGAAAAGCAAGCTTGTAAAGATGTAAAAGAAAATGCACCATGTTTTTACTTTAAATGGCCAATTAAGCTTTCTAGAAGCTGAAGGTGGGAATTCACTCGATATATTGTGATGATTTTATCATAAATAGTTATATAATGTCAGCTAGTGAAGGCTAAAAGCACCCAACATCCCTTTTAATTACGCATCCTCATTAGAGCAGAGGAAAACATTTGCTTATGATGGTTTAGCTATTTCATTTTGGACATTTCAAGATCACTCACATCATATACCTCAACGAGCTCAAATGATGTAGACCTAATGATTTCACACATACCTCATCAAAGCTGTCTTTTATTAAAAGTAGTTCCTTGAATGTTATTTATATTGTAGCTAACAATCTCCGTAAACTAAAATAGCATACAAAATAACAGACAAGAAGAAAGATAACAGCACTGTACATGCATCTATTATAAAAGAGTTAATTTATGCTTTTATTAAACTACTACAGAAGTGTGCAAAGTAAGGGAAGTACATCATATACCATTTAATAAAAATAAAACTTGTAACTATTGAATACTAAACCTTGGTGTATTAAATGAAACCCTTAATTTTTTTATTATTGATTTCAGAATGTAATATTATGTATGCCGTGAAGTACACTTTACTTATTTATTTGCGTGTGCAATTTTGCACTTGCCTGCACAAAGAATGAATACAAAGAATAGGTATTTCAACAAAGCGTATCTCATGCAGTAATTTTTATGGTTAAATATGTCCATGGATTTGTTTAAATCTATTTCCATTCATTAGTTTCCTGAGGCGGGCAACTGTCACTTTAGCAAATGGATTAATCAATTTATAATATACATAAAGCAGGTTTTGTTTTCCATACATAAAACAGGGATGATTCACCAAAAAAAGTAAACTTGGGTTTTATTTAAACAGCCAATCAGATTCAGAGAAATGTATTATCTTTAACAAATTAAACATTGCAAGTTTTCTGTCCAAATGTCTGTGTCAATTTGTCTTAAAGGATAAGTTCACGTTTTAGAAAAAAAATAATGAATGCATATTTACTTTTTTTGCAGGTACAAAAAAAATGTGCATTTAATAATTTATTTTTTGGAGCCTGTAAGGCATTGCACCAGCGAGAGCACACACAGCAGCTGCAACACAGTGTCCTTAATTGCTCCTCCTGTTTGGTCAGGTGCCTTGCTATATGTACTAACAGAGATTTGTACCAGGGGAGTTCTAGTGGAGGGACTGTACTAAGGGGAGGGGATGGCAGTGTGTATTACACACTCCTGACCCCAGCGCATTAGGCAATGTTGACCCTTGCGCTGTTTGTTCTACACTTATGTTCCCTGTGCTCTGTGCATTATGCACTCCTGGTCCCTGAACTCTGTGTGTTATGCATTCTTGACACCTGTGCTCTGTGTATTATGCAATCCTATGCATTCTTGACACCTGTACTCAGTGTATTATGCAATCCTGACCTATATAACCTATGCTGTGCACACCTGACCTCTGCACTTCTTATGCTATACTGTACAACAATTACTGGTTGATAATTATGTTCTTCTTCAAGGTAGTTTGTGTGCAGAAAATAATATGTATTAGAAGTGTTGCAGTTATATAAGTCTGTTAGACTTCTGCTTATGACATAGTAATTAAAGAATATTATTTGGGTACAAGGACTGTTGCAAGTGTTACCATGTACACACAATGAGGAGAATCAAGTTTTAAGACCCTCCTACTGTTAGCACAATTTTGCCACACCCACGGTTTACTGTGGTTAACTATTTCCTTTGGCTACCCAGGGCTGACACCGTGCCCCAGAAAAAAAAATATCCACAATCCTGTATGTCATGAAGGTAAAGCTAAAGGACCTGCCCTGAATGTAAAGAAGGTAGGGAAGACTAAATAAATTAATCTAAATACTTGCAGATAACTCAATAATGCTCTTATGATCCAAATAACACATAGTAAATTCTGCAAGAGAAATCTGTAATCTGCTGGTTGGCAGTAATCATATTGCTTTTCACTAAATATTTAAAGAAAGTCAGTTTGTAAAATGCAGTATAAAGTAAAATGTTGTAACATGAAAGCCAATGACATAGCTAAGCTACTTGGGGAGTTCTTAAATCTCCAAGGTACCGATTCAACTCTATAAAAAGATGCTAGTTTCCTTTGTCAAATGGATTTTAGGTGTGCATCTACATAAAAGGATGTTTTAATAGAGTCGGCCTGACAAAGTCATGCAATGATGCAACCTATTTTCTCACGTAAGCCAAAGAGCAATTCTAATACTGAAAAGTTAGATGAAGCTGGATTGGATTTTTTTTCAAATAAAACCATAAAACCGCACAGCATGATTTTATCTGGCTAGGTTTCTCTTGTAGAGATTGTAGCAGCTATACTGGTTGCGAGGTAGGTTCCAGTCTGCCTGTATTGTGATTAAAGCCCAGCTGAGCTTCCAGTTTCGATCAGTTAATACATTACTGGTGCAGCAATA
This sequence comes from Lithobates pipiens, assembly GCF_037356315.1. Lineage (NCBI taxonomy): Eukaryota > Metazoa > Chordata > Amphibia > Anura > Ranidae > Lithobates > Lithobates pipiens. The sequence goes on along the minus strand of NW_027507685.1, from coordinate 25,190,140 downwards.
AAAAAGTGTTCAAATCCTTACAGTTAATTTTTTTCTTAAAAGTCACCGACAGTCTGAGTAGAAAAGCGTGTCCTCTGCCAGCATGCTCTATAGAAGGCTCCTTACTCTCTGTGTGGAAGCAGTTTCCTCCATGTAGAGGTCTGACATAGCCCCTGCTGAGTTAGACCTGTAGCTCTGCAATCAGCATAGCTCATGCTCTTCTAAAAGAAAACAAGGACAGAGGGCACCCCATCTTTGCGCATTACTTTTACAACACTGAAATGTATCTAAAGGTAAAATTGCATACTCACAAACGAGTGATAAAATCAAGCAGATAATAAAAAGTCCATCATATACATCATACAGCAAGATCTGCTGGCCAGTAAACGTGGGTGGGATGAAAGTCTAAAGAAAGCTGACATGTTTCGAGGGGTACTCCCTCTTCTTATTTGTCTGAAGACTGACTACAAGTGATACAGAGGATTCTGATTTCTCTGTTTACAAAAAAAAACTCAGAGATCAGTAAGTAGTATTGTGATAAATATATTCATCACAAATCAAAATAAGGAAAGAGTGACAACTATTACTAGGACTAGTGGAATCTGTACTATTCTCTCCAGGAAGAGTATGGGTGATACAGGGCATGGTATGTGGTTTTACTCACACCATATTTATCTAAACTCTGCATTTTCATTACTGCCTTGAGATAAAGTGTAGTTTTTATATTACAGGTGCACCGAATGGAAATTTTGGTCCTGAAACCAAAACCGAAAATACAGGCTGCACTTAGTCGAAAACCGAAACCAAAAATGACAAATTTTTTAAAGTATTTTTTATTTTTATATATAATTGTATTATATTCAACTTTTTAATTAATATCAGCAATTTAAATTAATATAAAATTTATTGTTGGCCATAATTGGCAACTTTAGTGCAAGAAAAGCTCAAGAAAAATGCAGTCTGCCGTCTCTAACCATCTCTTGTATCATGTCCTCAGTCTCTAACCATCTCTTGTATCATGTCTACAATCTCTTAAAATTAAACACATTTCTAATAGTATTTGAAAAATTTCCATCCGGTGCACCTCTAGCAGACATGATACAGGAGATGGTCAGAGACTGCAGACATGATACAAGAGAACAATGGAGCCTCATCAGTGCCGAGTAGATGCAGCCTCACCAATGCTCATCAGATAAAGCCTCACCAGTGCCCATCAGATGCAGCCTACCAGTGCCTGGATCAAACAGAGAGACGATCTCCCTCAGTGTCACAGAGCTGTATTTGAATTGCCTGGGCGGCTGTAGTAACAAAGTCCTGCCTTCTATGATACACGTCACACTGATTCAATTTCCTGGAATTGGACCAGTGTGCCGTCTATCACAGGAGACAGGACTTTGTTACAGCGGCTGTCAAACAATTCAGATTAAAGCTCCGTGAAATAGCAAGAGATCGCCACTCTACATGACACACGCAAGGAGAGGAGGAGGGAGGGGAGGACTCTGACTGGGGCACGCCAGGAAGACACCCCTGCAATGTGCTGCACCCTTTTCCGTGCCATTATCAGCCGATATGGTTGGAAGGCCAAAATTTTGGTGCACCTCTAGTTTATATTGGGACTGTTACGGTGCTGATATTAGTGAGAAAAATAGAATTTTGTTAAAAAAGAATATTTTATTAGGTATAGTAAAAACGACCAAAAAGATACAGTAAGATCAAAGTTAGGAAACTACAGATATTGATTTTCATACAAACAATGTACAAAGTCCATCAGTTAGTTTAGATAACCATATTCTTGGCAGTTCAGATGGAAAATTCCCGACATGTTTCGCCTACTCTTAGGCTTCTTCAAGGGAGCCAATAATTGATGGAAGGGAAATTATTTTATTTAAAAAACAGGTGAGAAAATTCACTGTAAATAAAATAAAACAGAATTAATGGAGCCGGTCATGTTGGGAGAGCACATCCTAAATCCCCGCCAGAGCCCATCTATCTCAAAAGATTCAACAGAAAAACAGAACCAATAATATATATATATATCTCATTAAAAGGTATGTATAGAATGGTACCTACCAATCTCAAACAGATTCGCCTAAACCCTAAAGTGAAGACCCCGCTCAAAGTTGGAAAGCGAGCCAGTCATCAAGACCGCCACAAAGAGAGGTGACTGCAGGAGACAAATTAAGCAAACAAACAGGTCCAATATCATACAAAGTTCACAAGGAGCCTAAAAAAGCTTCCATAAAAGTAATTAGTTAACTAAAAGGTTGAAAGATCCATTTCGGTAAAAGGTAGATAAAAGTCATACCTGTACTAATTGAATGTGAGGTATATCACATATGGGAAACTGAGGGTTACAAAAGGGAAGTCCTTAGAAGTATTTTTGAAGCCAGAATGGTAACCTGAATTATAATGAGGTAATTAAAGAATTTATCTGAATAGAACAGATGGGTGATATCAAAGTAGATAAAGAAAACCTAAGAATAAACAGGAAAGAAGGGATTTACTTAACAAAATGCTCAGAAAAGGTTTTTACTAGAATCATTGATAAATGCTTACCATAAGCAAGAAGAAGAAGCAGACTCAGTTGTTGCTATATAATACAAGCAACAGTATAAACACACTATATAGCAAGAGGCTGCAGAGTTACACCAATCGGGCTATGGGTAAGACAATTTGGAAAGATTGATCTAGGGTATAAGAAAAAACAAACCAGGACAAATAGTAAGAAAATATACAAGTAAAGTAAAAAAGAAATTGGAACAGCAACATGGTCTGTGTGGACAGACGGTGTGCTTTTCTACGAACTGACCTTACGGCGGGATCCTCTCTAACAAGCTCTGCAGGGCCGACATACCTGCATAGTGAGTGTACGCCTATTTATCTCCCTCAACATCCGGCGTCCCATCAGCGGCGCCGGGTGTGAGCGGACAGTGGATGCGGGACTGCGCATGCGTGCCAAGGTCAGTTCATAGAAAAGCACACCGTCTGTCCACACAGACCATGTTGCTGTTCCAATTTCTTTTTTACTTTACTTGTATATTTTCTTACTATTTGTCCTGGTTTGTTTTTTCTTATACCCTAGATCAATCTTTCCAAATTGTCTTACCCATAGCCCGATTGGTGTAACTCTGCAGCCTCTTGCTATATAGTGTGTTTATGCTGTTGCTTGTATTATATAGCAACAACTGAGTCTGCTTCTTCTTCTTGCTTATGGTAAGCATTTATCAATGATTCTAGTAAAAACCTTTTCTGAGCATTTTGTTAAGTAAATCCCTTCTTTCCTGTTTATTCTTAGGTTTTCTTTATCTACTTTGATATCACCCATCTGTTCTATTCAGATAAATTCTTTAATTACCTCATTATAATTCAGGTTACCATTCTGGCTTCAAAAATACTTCTAAGGACTTCCCTTTTGTAACCCTCAGTTTCCCATATGTGATATACCTCACATTCAATTAGTACAGGTATGACTTTTATCTACCTTTTACCGAAATGGATCTTTCAACCTTTTAGTTATCTAATTACTTTTATGGAAGCTTTTTTAGGCTCCTTGTGAACTTTGTATGATATTGGACCTGTTTGTTTGCTTAATTTGTCTCCTGCAGTCACCTCTCTTTGTGGCGGTCTTGATGACTGGCTCGCTTTCCAACTTTGAGCGGGGTCTTCACTTTAGGGTTTAGGCGAATCTGTTTGAGATTGGTAGGTACCATTCTATACATACCTTTTAATGAGATATATATATATATTATTGGTTCTGTTTTTCTGTTGAATCTTTTGAGATAGATGGGCTCTGGCGGGGATTTAGGATGTGCTCTCCCAACATGACCGGCTCCATTAATTCTGTTTTATTTTATTTACAGTGAATTTTCTCACCTGTTTTTTAAATAAAATAATTTCCCTTCCATCAATTATTGGCTCCCCTGAAGAAGCCTAAGAGTAGGCGAAACATGTCGGGAATTTTCCATCTGAACTGCCAAGAATATGGTTATCTAAACTAACTGATGGACTTTGTACATTGTTTGTATGAAAATCAATATCTGTAGTTTCCTAACTTTGATCTTACTGTATCTTTTTGGTCGTTTTTACTATACCTAATAAAATATTCTTTTTTAACAAAATTCTATTTTTCTCACTAATATCAGCACCGTAACAGTCCCACTTACCTCTTTCCGTCCTTCCATATTTGCTATAATTGGGATGAGGTGCGCTGATAACTCCTTGCCTGACCCAGTTCCTTCTATCTAGTTTATATTGATTTAATTTTTTCCAAGAAATTTTGTAATAATGATTAAAGTGGATCCTAAACTCTCAGTTTTTAGGCACTATCAGCAGCTGAGTGAATTGCTTACTGAATATGCAGCATCTAAGACCTCATGTACAGAGGACATTTTGCCTCTCTCCAGAAGCCGTTTCTCCTGGCAGCAGCATTTTGTCAGAAAAAAAGCTTGATTCTTGTAAAAGTGTTTAAGCATGTTTAGGCTCCTTTACAAGCATCAAGCGATTGGGCATTAGTTAATTTAATTGGCCTGAATAATAAATTGTTCTGGCCATTGAAATTAATTAATGCTCAAGCGCTAAACGCGCCTAGGGTTAACACACGTTTTCAAGTATTTACACGCATTTAGTGTCAAGCATTTTTTCCTGGATGCACTGGCTGTGGGTTTTTTCTGCCTTTTAAAGCGGGAGTCCGGGTTTTTTTTTTTTTAAAGCCAGCAGCTACAAATACTGCAGCTGCTGACTTTTAAAATAATGACACTTACCTGCCCAGCGCGCCCGCAATGTCGGCACCCGAAGCTGATCTCTCGATCGTCTCTCGGGTGCTGCCGCTGCCATCTTGGGTATGGGAATCAGGAAGAGGAGCCTTTCGGCTTCATTTCCCGCTTCCCTACTGCACATGCGCGAGTCGCGCTGCACAATAAGAATGGTCCCCGCTGTCTCTGGGATCCATGTGTTTCCCAGCAGGCAGGGGACCTTCGTAAAGGGGCGTAGATTCTGCGGAAAGGGGCGTACCTTCTGCAGAATCTACGCCGGAAGTGGGTGCAGATACCTGTACTGTACAGGTACCTGCACCCCCCTCCCCCCTGAAAGGTGCCAATTGTGGCGCCGGAGGGGGGAGGGTTCCAATGAGCGGAAGGTTCACTTTAGGGTGGACCTCCGCTTTAAACTCCTACAAAAGTCTATGCGTGCATGGACACATCGGCTAACATTCAGGGGCATTTAAAGGCAGGAATAAAAAAAACACCAGACACCCCTAGGAGCAGCAGAAAAAATGTCCAGTGTGCATGAGGCCTAAATCTTGTAATCCTTGCCTATGTTTTTGTTTAAGCTGGTGCCATGACCATCCATTTTTCCTGTTTCAGGGTGACTCCATTCTCTTATAGAGTCTTATTGAGCCACTCTTTCATGAAGAGAATACAATTATGTCTCCCTTCACTGTATACATTAACAGAAACACAGAGCCCTGTGGCCTACTATGGCAAGGCACTCTCTTCCTTCTCCCTCCTCCTTCCCCTACTCTTCTGTAAGCTAACAGACTAGTTAGAGACTGCACTGTCCACTGTTATCAACAATAGACAGCACAAATTCACGACAGACCAAAGTTTTAAACAGATCTATTTTCTTTTTAATATACGTAAGCAAAAACTTAGACAAAGGGGTGGCTGTGAATATAGCATACTTGAATTTTGCAAAAGTAGTTCCTACACAAGGCTAATACTGTATGTAAGTTAAAACCTATAGGCTTGGAAAAAAATCAGTTTGTAAATGGATAGAAAACTGTCTAAAAGATTAGTGATTAATGATTCACACTCTGAATGGTGTAAGGTTATTAGTGGTGTACCCCGGGGTTCTGTGTTGGGACCCTTATTTTTTAGCATATTTTTAAATAATATAGAGTTTGGGATTAAAAATACAATTTCATTATTTGCAGATGTTACCAAGCTACGCAGTGGAATAATGTCTAAATGAGATTTAATGCTGATAAATGTAAAGTTATGCACCTGGGGGCTCAAAACTTGCATGCATAATACATACTAGGGGGGGTACAACTGGAGCAACAATGGTGGAGAAGGATCTGGGTGTTCTGGTAGATCAAAATCTTATTATTATTATATAATTTTGATCCTGTACAAATCACTAGCAGGACTTCATCTGGAATATGCAGTTTTGGGCACCAATTTACAAAAAGGATATAGGAGAACTGTAGAAAGTACACAGAAGGGTAAACAAACTGATAAGAGGCATGGAGGAGCTCAGCTACGAGGAAAGAATAGCTGAAGTGAATTTACAGTGCCTTGAAAAAGTATTCACACCCCTTGAAATTTTCCACATTTTGTCATGTCACAACCAAAAACGTAAATGTATTTTATTGATAGGCCAACACAAAGTGCAACATAATTGTGAAGTGGAAGGAAAAGGATAAATGGTTTTCAATTTTTTTTACGAATAAATATGTGAAAAGTGTAACGTGCATTTGTAGTCAGCCCCTCTAAATCAATACTTTGTAGAATCACCTTTCACTGCAATTACACCTGCAAGTCTTTTTGGGGATGTCTCTACCAGCTTTGCACATCTATAGAATGCCATTGTTGCCCATTCTTCTTTGCAAAATAGCTCAAGCACTGTCAGATTGGATGGAGAGCGTCTGTGAATGGCAATTTTCAAATTTTGCCACAGATTCTCAATTCGATTCAGGTCTGGAATTTGACTGGGCTATTATAACACATGAATATGCTTTGATTTAAACCAGGGGTCTCAAACTGGTGGCCTTCCAGATGTTGCGAAACTACAAGTCCCATCATGCCATTGCCCTTGGGAGTCTTGCTCTTAATTGTCAGCCTTGCAATGCCTCATGGGACTTGTAGTTTTTCAACAGCTGGAGGGCCACCAGTTTGAGACCTCTGATTTAAACCATTCCATTGTAGCTCTGGCTGTATGTATAGGGTTGTTGTCCTGCTGGAAGGTGAACCTCTGCCCCAAACTCAATTCGTTGCAGACTCTAACAGGTTTTCTTCTAATATTGCCCTGCATTTGGCTCCATCCATCTTCCCATCAACTCTGACCAGCTTTCCTGTCCCTGCTGAAGAAAAGCATTCCCACAACATGATGCTGCCACCACCATGTTTCACGGTGGGGATGGTGTGTTCAGGGTAATGTGCAGTGTTACTTTTCAGCCACACATAATGTTTTGCTTTTAGGCCAAAAAGTACAATTTTGGTCTCATCTGATCAGAGCACCTTCTTCCACATGTTTGCTGTGTCTCCCACATGACTTCTCACAAACTGAAAACGGGACTTATGTCTTTCTTTCAACAATGGCTTTCTTCTTGCTACTCTTCCATAAAGGCCAGATTTGTGGAGTGCGCGACTAATAGCTGTCCTGTGGACAGATTCTCCCACCTGAGCTGTGGATCTATGCAGCTCCTCCAGAGTTATCATGGGCCTCTTTGCTACTTCTCTGATTAATGCTCTTCTTGCCCGGCCTGTCAGTTTAGGTGGACAGCCATGTCTTGGTAGGTTTGCAGTTGTGCCATACTCTTTCCCTTTTTGGATGACGGATTGAACAGTGCTCCCAGAGATGTTCAAAGCTCGGGATAATTTTTTAGAACCTAACCCTGCTTTAAACATCTTCACAACTTTATCCCTGACCTGTCTGGGGTATTCCTTGGTCTTCATGATGCTGTTTGTTCACTAAGGTTCTCTAACAAAGCTCTGAGGGCTTCACTGAACAGCTGTATTTATACTGAGATTAAATTACACACAGGTTGACTCTATTTACTAATTAGGTGACTTCTGAAGGCAATTGGTTCCACCAGATTTTAGTTAGGGGTAGCAGAGTAAAGGGGGCTGAATACAAAAGCATGCCACACTTTTCACATATATTTGTAAATACATTTGAAAACCATTTATCATTTTCTTTCGACTTCACAATTATATGGCACTTTGTGTTGGTCTATCACATAAAATCTCAATAAAATACATATACATATTTGGTTGTAACAACAAAATGTGGAAAATTTGAAGGGGAATGAGTAATTTTTCAAAGCACTGTATTTTCTCTTGGAAAGAGGTGATTGGGGGGTGGGGGGTGGGATATGATTAATGGGTAAAAAGAAATAGGTTACATAAGATGTGGAGTTATTCAAGTTCAGGTCCTTACAGAGGAAAAGGGGGCACGTCTGGAGGAAAAGAGATTTAACCTCTAAATACGATAAGAGTTGTGAAAACGTGGAATAGACTCCCTCAAGAACTAGTTTTGAGCTCAGTAGATTGTTTAAAAAAAGGACTGAATGTCTTCCTAAATACACAAAATATAACTGGATACTAACATTTATAGGTAATAAAACCAGGGATTGTTGATCATCCAGGGAATATCCAGTTGCCTCCTGGGAGATCAGGAAAGAATTTTCCCCACTGGAGCAAATTGGATCATCATTGGATTTTTTTTGCCTTCCTCTGAATCAACAGTGGTATATGATTGAAAATATTGAGGTTTTATATCTGTTTATTTTTTTATTGGCGCACTGGATGAACTTGTGTCTTTTCACCCTGGCTAACGAAGTGAAGTATTTAAAATGCACGTAGTATCTGTTCTTTAGTCAAGCAAAAAAGAGACTAGTTTACAATCCTATATCTTGCCAGGAAATTAAGTTTTTCATATTTTTTTAATTTTCCTTTATCTCCTGTTGGAAAAAGGCCTGTTGTTTACAGAGCTTAAGAACCTCAAGCTATACGATACGTACAAAAGTAAATGAAACAAAACACCGCCTTATTCCCCTCCCACCCCAAATTTCAGTGTGACTGAAGTAGACAACCCTTGCTGTGCTCTTTGTTGGAGAACCCATAGTGCTGCAGACGTCCATTGTCATGTATTAACCACTTCAGCCCCGAAAGGATTTACCCCCTTTCTGACCAGGTCATTTTTGCGATACGGCACTGCGTCGCTTTAACTGACAATTGCGCAGGCGTGCGACGCTGTACCCAAACAAAATTGACGTCTTTTTTTCCCAACAAATAGAGCATTCTTTTGGTGGTATTTGATCACCTCTGTGGTTTTTATTTTTTGTGCTACAAACAAAAAGAGAGTGACAATTTTGAAAAAAATACAATATTTTTTTCTATAATAAATATCCCCAAATTAAAAAACAAACAAACACATTTCTTCGTCAGTTTAGGCCGATATATATTCTTCTACAAATTTTTGGTAAAAAAATCGCAATAAGTGTATATTGATTTATTCATTTATACAGCGATCAGAACTAAAAATAGCCACTGATTACTGTATAAATGTCACTCGCAGGGAAGGGGTTAACACTATGGGGCGATCAAGGGGTTAAATGTGTTCCCTCAGCATGTCCCACCAACTGTAGGGATGGTGGAACTGCCTGGGGGAGGAGACCGATCGGTGTTCCTATATACTAGGAACAAAAGATCTATCTCCTCTCCCCTGCCAGAACGTGGATTTGTGTTTTACACACACAGATCCTTGTTCTGGATCTGTCAGGAGCCATTGCGGGTGCCCGGCAGATTTTGTGGCCGCCGGGCACGCACATCGGCTCCTCAGTACTGCAGTGAGTGTGTGCCCCCTATACCCCTTAAAGCAGCTGGCGTACAGCTACGGTGATTCACACAGGGGAGCCATTCTGTTGCTGTCGAATGACGGGGGGGCGGTCGGCAAGCGGTAAAAGTATATTAACCACTTTCAGACCGGACCATTTTGCTGGTAAATGACCAGAGGTCTTTTTACACTTTGGCACTGCGCTGCTTTAACTGGTAATTGCGCGGTCATGCAATGTTGTACCCAAACAAAATTTGCGTCCTTTTCTTCCCACAAATAGAGCTTTCTTTTGATGGTATTTGATTGCCTCTGCGATTTTTATTTTTTGCGATATAAACGTAAAAAGACCGCAAATTTTGAAAAAAAATGATATTTTCTACTTTTTGTTATTAGAAAAATCCAATAAACTCAATTTTAGTCATACATTTAGGCCAAAATGTATTCAGCCACATGTCTTTGGTAAAAAAAAGTCAATAATTGTATATTTATTGGTTTGCGCAAAAGTTGTCACATCTACAAACTATAAAAATTATATAGTATATAGCCCTCGTGAATCTATTGTCCAATATATACCATATTGACAGCGCTAAAACAACAAAACAATCATTCTTAAGAGGGTAGAAGCCCCATGGTTTACAACAAAAACCACAGTAATGTCCTTAAAAAGTCCCACACATCTGAGGATGGGATTTTAGTTGAAACACCAAAATGATGGAAAACAGAAAGAAAAGTCCATCTCCAAGAAAAGACCACCAGTGCAGAAAGAGCTTGTTAGCCGGTGACACCCCTTATGGTAAAGCACTCACCAGAACCCAATGGGTTAACAGGCACCTCTTTATAAATAGTCTTTCACTGGTATTCCTCTGTACCCAATTCCTGTGTCCTCATAGATTTTTCGGATTTAATACTTCACTCCCAGCAGCAAGTTCACATATAGAAAACAGCAAAAAGAGGTTCCATAGTGCAAACTGCTTTATTCTTTAAAAAATTTGTGCGCATATACACCATACGTACATAATCAATAAAAATTCATTCACAGAGATGTAACCACTAGAACAACCGGATTTGTCTCACCGCGGCTCCGGGCGTCTTAGATCGAATGCAGGCTCGGCTTCCACGGCGGGTCCCGGGCAATCGTACAAATCGACCGCTCTGTAGTTACGAATAGCTGCTTGGTCACGCCCACGCGTGACCAAGCAGCTATTCGTAACTACAGAGCGGTCGATTTGTACGATTGCCCGGGACCCGCCGTGGAAGCCGAGCCTGCATTCGATCTAAGACGCCCGGAGCCGCGGTGAGACAAATCCGGTTGTTCTAGTGGTTACATCTCTGTGAATGAATTTTTATTGATTATGTACGTATGGTGTATATGCGCACAAATTTTTTAAAGAATAAAGCAGTTTGCACTATGGAACCTCTTTTTGCTGTTTTCTATATGTGAACTTGCTGCTGGGAGTGAAGTATTAAATCCGAAAAATCTATGAGGACACAGGAATTGGGTACAGAGGAATACCAGTGAAAGACTATTTATAAAGAGGTGCCTGTTAACCCATTGGGTTCTGGTGAGTGCTTTACCATAAGGGGTGTCACCGGCTAACAAGCTCTTTCTGCACTGGTGGTCTTTTCTTGGAGATGGACTTTTCTTTCTGTTTTCCATCATTTTGGTGTTTCAACTAAAATCCCATCCTCAGATGTGTGGGACTTTTTAAGGACATTACTGTGGTTTTTGTTGTAAACCATGGGGCTTCTACCCTCTTAAGAATGATTGTTTTGTTGTTTTAGCGCTGTCAATATGGTATATATTGGACAATAGATTCACGAGGGCTATATACTATATAATTTTTATGATTTATCTTTTGTATGATAGCAGCTTGCAAATTATATCATCTTTTGTTTCTGTGTGCGCTGGGATCGGTGGGGAATATTCTTAGCAATTTTTGTTTAGATTGTTTGCCAGTGATATCAGTACTTGTTACATCTACAAACTAAGGTACGTTTTCTGGAATTTACGCAGCTTTTAGTTTACGACTGCCTATCTAATTTCTTGAGGTGCTAAAATGGCAGGGCAGTACAAAACCCCCCCAAATTACCCCATTTTGGAAAGTAGACCCCCTAAGGAAATTGATAAGAGGCATGTTGAGCCCATTGAATATTTTATTTTTTTGCCTCAAGCGATTGAATAATGACAAAAAAATATATATATTTTTTTTTTTACACAAAGTTGTCACTAAATGATATATTGCTCACACATGCTATGGGCATATGTGAAATGACACCTCAAAATAAATTCTGCTGCTTCTCCTGAGTACGGGGATACCACATATGTGGGACTTTTTGGGAGCCTAGCCGCGTACGGGGCCCCAAAATCCAAGCACCGCCTTCAGGCTTTCTAAGGGCGTAAATTTTTGAGTTCACTTCTCACTACCTATTACAGTTTTGAAGGCCATAAAATGCCAAGATGGCACAAAACCCCCACAAATGACCCCATTTTAGAAAGTAGACACCCCAAGCTATTTGCTGAGAGGCATGTTGAGTTCATGGAATATTTTATATTTTGCCACAAGTTGCGGGAAAATTACAAACTTTTTTTTTTTTTTCACAAAGTTGTCACTAAATGATATATTGCTCATGCATGCCATGGGCATATGTGAAATGACACCCCAAAATAAATTCTGCTGCTTCTCCTGAGTACGGGGATACCACATATGTGGGACTTTTTGGGAGCCTAGCCGCGTACGGGGCCCCGAAAACCAAGCACCGCCTTCAGGCTTTCTAAGGGCGTACATTTTTGAGTTCACTTCTCACTACCTATTACAGTTTTGAAGGCCATAAAATGCCAAGATGGCACAAAACCCCCACAAATGACCCCATTTTAGAAAGTAGACACCCCAAGCTATTTGCTGAGAGGCATGTTGAGTCCATGGAATATTTTATATTTTGCCACAAGTTGCGGGAAAATTACAAACTTTTTTTTTTTTTTTTTTTTCACAAAGTTGTCACTAAATGATATATTGCTCACGCATGCCATGGGCATATGTGAAATGACACCCCAAAATAAATTCTGCTGCTTCTCCTGAGTACGGGGATACCACATATGTGGGACTTTTTGGGAGCCTAGCCGCGTACGGGGCCCCGAAAACCAAGCACCGCCTTCAGGCTTTCTAAGGGCGTAAATTTTTGAGTTCACTTCTCACTACCTATTACAGTTTTGAAGGCCATAAAATGCCAAGATGGCACAAAACCCCCACAAATGACCCCATTTTAGAAAGTAGACACCCCAAGCTATTTGCTGAGAGGCATGTTGAGTCCATGGAATATTTTATATTTTGCCACAAGTTGCGGGAAAATTACAAACTTTTTTTTTTTTTTTTTTTCACAAAGTTGTCACTAAATGATATATTGCTCACGCATGCCATGGGCATATGTGAAATGACACCCCAAAATAAATTCTGCTGCTTCTCCTGAGTACGGGGATACCACATATGTGGGACTTTTTGGGAGCCTAGCCGCGTACGGGGCCCCGAAAACCAAGCACCGCCTTCAGGCTTTCTAAGGGCGTTACAGTTTTGAAGGCCATAAAATGCCAAGATGGCACAAACCCCCCCCCAAATGACCCCATTTTGGAAAGTAGACACCCCTAAATTTAGGGGTACACTAGTGAGACTAGGTAATAAATGGCGGGTGCCCTGAAACTATAAAAAAATAACTAACCAACCAGCGTCACCTGTAACTGTTATATGGTGATCACTGGTGAAAGGGTTAACTAGGGGGCAATCAGGGGGCTTTATGCGGTAGTATATGGGGGTCCCTGGCGCTATAAAAAGCTGCGGCGAACCTAAATACCTACCTGCCTAACTAGCGTCACCTGTGACACTAATACAGCGATCAGAAAAACGATCGCTTATTAGGCTGGGTTCACACTGGAGCGATGCGGGAACGCCACGAATCCGCGGCGGGTTCCCGCATCGCATTGCCTCCCGGCGGCAGTTCACACTGCCCTATGCAAACTGCTGGGAGTGTCAGTGAAATGTTAATGACACCCCCAGATCAGTTCGCATATCGCAGTGCGATCTGCAAACTTGGATCGCATGGTGTGAACACCCATGCGATCCGATTCTGCTGCGGACCAAAAAAAGGGTCCCGTGCGAGTTTGCAGCGGGTGCGGCGGGTGCGACACGAATTCAGCCATACTATCTGTATAGCTGAACTCGAATCGCACAGAGATCGGATGTGATTTGCACTGCAGTGCGGTGCGAATCACATTCGTTCTCATAAACCGCTGCAATGTGAACCCAGCCTTAGTGACACTGGCGACGGGGGGTGATCACGGGGTTAAACCTTTATTGGGGGGGTTAGGGGGGTACCTTAGAACTAAAGGGGGCTAACCCTAACTGCCCTAACAGTTATTACAGTCACAAATGACACCCGCCGGGTGATCAGGGGGTTAAACCTTTATTAGGTAATAAATGGCGGGTGCCCTGAAACTATAAAAAAATAGCTAACCAACCAGCGTCACCTGTAACAGTTATATGGTGATCACTGGTGAAAGGGTTAACTAGGGGGCAATCAGGGGGCTTCATGCGGTAGTATATGGGGGTCCCTGGCGCTATAAAAAGCTGCGGCGAACCTAAATACCTACCTGCCTAACTAGCGTCACCTGTGACACTAATACGGCGATCAGAAAAATGATCGCTTATTAGGCTGGGTTCACACTGGAGCGATGCGGGAACGCCACGAATCCGCGGCGGGTTCCCGCATCGCATGCCTCCCGGCGGCAGTTCACACTGCCCTATGCGAACTGCTGGGAGTGTCAGTGAAATGTTAATGACACCCCCAGATCAGTTCGCATATCGCAGTGCGATCTGCAAACTCGGATCGCATGGTGTGAACACCCATGCGATCCGATTCTGCTGTGGGCCAAAAAAAGGGTCCCGTGCGAATTTGCGGCGGGTGCGGCGGGTGCGGCGAATGGCTGAACTCGAATCGCACAGAGATCGGATGTGATTTGCACTGCAGTGCGGTGCGAATCACATTCGTTCTCATAAACCGCTGCAATGTGAACCCAGCCTTAGTGACACTGGCGACGGGGGGTGATCACGGGGTTAAACCTTTATTGGGGGGGTTAGGGGGGTACATTAGAACTAAAGGGGGCTAACCCTAACTGCCCTAACAGTTATCACAGTCACAAATGACACCAATGCAAAAAAATAAAAAATGACATTGGTGTCACTGTGACTGGGGGGCAGGGGTAATTGGGGGGGGTGATCGGGGGGGTGTGAGTGTGCCTGGCATGTTCTACTGTGTAGTGACGTGTTGGTGCAACTCACCGATCCTCTCTCCTCGGTGTCGGAACGAAAAATACAGACACGGAGGAGAGAATACATCACTTCCTCTCCTGTGTTTACATTACAGGAGAGGAAGTGATGTCACGAACGATTCCTATTCGTCGGGAGCGATCGCGAGGGGGTGGCCATGAACGAATGGCTGCCCCCTCGTCCGGGATCGCTCCCGCACGAATACCGACCGCCGCAGGCACCGGGCGGGGGCCCGATCGGGCCCCCGACCCGCGGGAAGGCAGGGACGTACATGTACGCCAATATGCCTGCCCGTGCCATGCTGTCGACGTACATCGTCGTGCGGCGGTCGGGAAGTGGTTAAAGTGGACCTCACTCATTAAGTTAATTTTTGATTTGTACACCCCCTCCCCACCACAATCTAAACCGCAGACTTTTTTTTGTTATTATTTACTTGCTATTTTTCTTAAACGAACCCACCCCCTTACCACCATTCTTACCTAAGCAAAAATGACATGTCTTTCCTCCTGAAGCCTCTTGCTATAGGCATGTTTCATATCCTAGGAGCCATTGGCTTCCATACTGCAGATGGAGGAGTTTGGACCTTGTGCCCAGGGCTAGACTTACCATTGGGCTTCAATGGGCTCAAGTCCATGGGCCCTGTCCAATAGGGGGCCCGATTGAGATACATAGCCGAGTGTACTCGGCTCCGCTCAAAGTCACGCCCAGCCCCGCCCTATGATGGACATAACACAGGGACTGGGCATGACTGTGAGCTGAGCCGAGTACACTCGGCTATTCTTGACTCCGCTTGGGACTGCGAGAGGACCCGAGAGCCACCGAGAGGACCCGAGAGCCACCGAGAAGACCCGAGAGCCGCTGAGATACACAGGGAAGGACAAGGCTACAATGACAAGGCTACAAATGACAAGGCTGCAAATGACACTGGGGCAAGGCTGCAAATGACAAGGCTACACTGACAAGGCTGCAAATGACACTGACAAGGCTGCAGTGACACTGGACAAGGATGCAGATGGATGGGCAAGGCTGCAGATGGACACTGATAAGGCTGCATTGATGGGCATTTAAATGTACGTTTTTTTTCCTTAAACTTCCCTCCTAAAAGTTTTTTTCCTTAAAATTCCCTCCTAAACTTGGGGTGCGTGTTAAACGCTGGCACGTGTTATATGCCGATAAATACGGGCCCCCACCACCCTAAGTCCTGCCCTGCTTGTGCCGCATCATCAGTAGGCAAGCTGCAAGAACCCTAATTGAGATCCGCCTCCCAATGATGTAAGGAAGAAGAAAAAGGCATAGTGGAACCCAGCATGCAATAGCAGAGCAACAATTTATTGGAAAACAATGCTGAATTCTCTGGGCATATAAATACAAATTAACCCAGCCAATAGGAATGAGGGAATTAAGAAAATATATGGGGGTGATACAAAATAATATTTTAAAATATTTAAACTAAAAAGTAATAATACTTGTGCAAAAACATTATAGTGTCCCTTACCACTCCACTCACTTCTGTGCACTGCGGGAACATGCACAATATTGTGTGTTTTTCTTTCCTGTTGGTGCCCAGTGGCGCTATTCATTCCTAATGGCACCCCAGAGCAGCTTGCTAATGTATGTGGTGGCAGCACATCACAATGCATGGTAAATTATCACCATGCATTGTGGTGCACTACAATAAAAAAAGCATGCATTTACTGGTTTGATTTTGTTGTGATAGGCAGTCAATTAAAATAAATAGGCTGCCTTAAATCACACATTAAAATACCTAAAAAAAGGCACATGATGTACCAGTATTACTATGGCACATAGGTACGAACCTGGAATAAACCTTTGTGTTGCATTTTTTTTAGTTTGTTATTGATCTCAATTAGAAAAGAATGTTACTAACCTATACACATTTTTCCAAAGTGCTGTAACCCATCACAATCAAGCAGAATCCAAATTCTACTGGCCTGATATCAACAAAATGTATTTTGATTGGCTGCAATGGGTTACAACAATTTGGAACTAGCTCTAAAAAATTAGCACTCTTAATTACATAAAGCTTTATATGTACATGGCATGTAAAACTGTATTTTAATTCTTTCCTACATTTCACTTCCTATTAATAGTGTCTTTCCTAATTATGAAATTAACTATTCTGCAAGTATGCCAATTAAGGACATGCACTGGCAGCATAAAGGCAAATGGCTGATTGTGGGAGCGACTGATTGAAAGCTTATCAAATAATGATTATGCTCCTAGAAATGTCATGATTGGAGCCATTTACATAATGTCTTCCTTGGTGGCAAATAACTAATTTGTAGAAAAAATATTAAAAGATAATTTGTTGCTCTACTGCCCCTTTGTGTTTGGTGACTATAAATTAGGTTACATGATGAGTTTGTCAGGGATTTATTAAAAAATAACAATAACCAATAGGGAACTAGTAACCATTTTACTGCTGGAAACATTCCTGTGAGAGACTTTGTATCTTCATTAAGGTAATAATCCCATGAACCTTAAACTGGCGATACTTGGATTGAAATAAGGCCGGTTCAGCAAGACCCAGCTGATTTTCGATCCATGTATGGGCTAGCTGGTTTGATAAATTGGCTTGTGTACAACCAGCCTGTTGGGTTTTTCCTGAATGATCAGCGCCCCTGCATATAGCTGGTAACACTGATCATTGTATTCTGTTGGTGGGGAAGGCTACCCACTGGCAGAATACAATAGCTCAGCAGGGGTGATGAGCCCATTTGCATCAATTGTGTGGATGGGGGAATCAGTTAATTTTTTTCCAGTAAACCCGCTGGTTGAAAGAAAAAAAAATCGTGTATGGCCTGCCTTAGTTGTGCAGTTTACTAGGTTGAAGAAAGACATATCAACAATTGGAGCTTTTTCTAATTTAAAGTTCCTAAAATCACAGTTGGGTTTTAGGACTAAATATGCCAAATTATGATTTTAGTACCAGTCTAGATGGATTGCGTTGGGTTCTCCTTGGCCACAGGTGTCTCTGTCACCAACGGCAAGTGTGAGAAAGCAGTCTTAGGCGTATTGAGTGTCATTCTTTCTCGGAACTAGCCCAGTGGGTGTGTCATCCTGCTGTGCATTCTGGGAAAGGTACTGAGATCACGTGCTTCGGGGGTTCCGGTCCAGAAGATCTTCCTGTCTGTTTGGCCCTGGTCCTCCTGACCAGCCCCCATGGCCCTCATGGCCTGGGGTGCAGATCCATCCAATTCTGAGTCTCAGGGCTGGCTAGCCCGAGGCAAAGTAACTGAGAGGAGGATTCAAAGGTGGTCCGGTGCCGTCTCATCTGTGAGAAAGGCCCAGCAACTGGAGAAGCAACCAGGGGAGGACTCTTTGGGAGAAGGCCACGCATAAGGCTGGCTTCTCAGAAAGAGCCAGGAGGCTCTATTGAAGGACATTAAGTGAATCTACACTCATACAGTATCACTGGACCAGCTGTGAGATACTGGTACCGTATGATAGCTCTCTAAATTTATCTACGTCCCTCAATTACATTCAAGTTTGTGGCAGAGACTTTGTTCAAGTGTTCTACATTCAAGTCTGTGGCAGAGACTTTGTGCAAGTTTTCTACATTCAAGTCTGTGGCAGAAACTTTTTTCTACTTAAACACTCTATCGGCTGCTAGGCCAAGTGAGAGGAGGTCTATCCGGTAGCTGTCAGAATCCAGTTGTGAACGGTAATTCTCTGAATTTCTATAGTAAGAGACTTCCTATCTTTCGAAGTTCCAAAAGTGCCTGAACTTCCTACCTAACTCTCTACCCTCTATTGAGAGACTGTTTTGTTTACTACTTTTCAAATAAATATCCCAAAAGTTGATTCACTGTCGATTTCTACAGTCCTTTGGGCCATCTACCTCGGGAAACCCCTAGACGCACACAAGGTCAAGAAGGTAACGGTAAGCCCAACAAAACCAGCTGCTCCTTCTGGGGTCAGTGCTACAATTGTATGATTGATCCAGAGAAAACCAAAACAACCCATGCAGGAGAATGCAATTATTTCTGGCCACATAAATGGTAGTTGGATTAGATATTCAGATCAAAACACTTGCGATTTTTAGGAACTAGTATAGCAGATACTGGTAATTGCATATAAAGCAAATCCATTTTAAAAGGCTGACCAAAAAATTGTATTCAGATAAATGTATAGGAAAACAACCTGCAATAAGAGTATTAAGAATATAATTTTTTTAAATTTCACATACCTTTATATATAGAAATATATATATGGAGCTGCTCCAATAAACAATAATTAATTAGTAATAAAATAAAAAATGTGAATATAAGTCCACATTAGTTCATCATCAATTGGCAGCAGTTAATCTGCAATAACACCTCGGTGACTCCACACAGCAAACAAAAAGTGTCCGAACACCAGAATATGAATCCACTTACCAGATGGCAAAGCATATACAGCATTCGGCTATGACCCAGCCGCTGCCTTTAGCTTGCACTGAGAATGCTTTAGATCATACAGTACTGAACCAAATCAGGAAAACACAATCTGATGTTCCGTAGGAATATACCGTATATGGATGGTGTAGCACCAAACTCAGTCTGTCAGGAATGCTGCTGCCAGACTCATCCACATTTCCAGCTTCTCAGTGTCTGCCACCCCACTCTGCCAATCCTTCCACTGGCTTCTTACTGTCCTCGTGGATGTTTCCAAACACGTATCCATTGATACACCTCTAATGTTGAGACCCCAACAGCCAAATCTTGAGGACCAAAGACCTCACAAATCCTGCGTTGGAAAAACAATTTGAGAACGATGAAGCATCATAGGATCTGATAAGTATTTTTGCACTTTACTCCATTGGAACAATGCACTAGCATGCATATTTTGGATTACAAAATCAAAGGGGACCCATAAGATCATTTCTGGCAGCTTTGTGTTGTTACACAGACTTTGGAATAATGATACAGTGTAAGGGAGGAAGTCCAGGTTACAAAGTGTTTTTCACAGCTCAAAATGTGGATTTATGTACCTCTCGATATTTAACCTTGGTCCTGACATCTGAATCTCCTCTGGACCACTGTCACCCATCTCCAACACTGAGCTAAATATCACCATTCCTTCAGGTTGTCCCTCTGTGTCAATTTTGCATGTGCATTTGAAACCTGGACCTGAAATCCATGCACACTTAGATTATTCTATGGTCTGATTTATAAAACTATAGAGGTGGTTATGGCTTTTTAACATTGTATATGTTTTGTGTATGTGTTTTTACATGTAGTTTCTTTTTCACTTTAAATTGATCTAATACATTTTTTTCTATTTTGAAATGTACGGTGAGCTGTGTAGATCTATTCACTAATTTTGGAGAAGGTTGAGCTATTTCAGGTTTTTTATTTCTGAGTTACACATATATGATTTTTGCCGAGAGCTTCTGCCCCTAACCTCCTTCCTCTCTCTATCCTGTTGTGAGGATATTATTATTTTAAAAATTTTCTGGGCGTTACCTTGAGGGTTCTTCATTCATTTTTAGTCTTTTATATGCATTGTTATTTATACAGTAAAGATACAGCAAATAATTTTTTGTTCCAAAACTTTTACAGGAAACATCAGTTAAGATTTGAAGAATGATATTTTATGTGCTTTGCACACTGTTTATTGCACACTAGAACTTGTAAACTTCTATTATGGATGATATAACACAGAGCTGGGTTTTACCTTTTTTGGACTGAATAATATTACCTAATTACGGTGACTGCTTGGCTAACCAGAATTAATCTTTAGGGCTATTATTGGTTTTCATTTTTTGTCAGTTTTTGAAAGTTTTTCCCTTTTTTTTACACCCCTGGGTCTTCTGGAAGCAGAAAGGTACCTCCAGATACAGGGAGCGAGCTTACATTCACCCCAGGGCTCCATGGCTATAATGGGAAGTTGAACAGAATTTAGACGCCAGTCACTTTAGGTATTATTCAGTGCTTTAATGAGAACTTGAGAAAGGTTGTAGGAAAGAGATTTAGGGGAGGTTTCAGCAGATCGCTTATAGACTCCTTGAATCCAAATGACAAAACAGCTTTCTTTTAGCAGATCTTGAATACCTGGGTAAGCCTCTCTCACAGACTTAGCAGCCAGCAGAACTCTTGGATACGTATCTCTCACAGACATAACAGCCAGAAGCTAGTTACCTTGATTAGATTGTAGAACAGCTTGACTGTACCGGAACTGTTAATCCAACCCGGCGGTACTGTTAGGGTAGTTTAGATATAGGGGCGTCCTCCAAATAAATCACCGGGCCCTCCTGAGAGACTAGCCTTTATCCTGGCTCTCTCCAGCAAGGGTCCTCTCCTGGATCTCCTCAGCTTGACATGGCTTCTTCCACACAGGCAAGAAAGCCTAAAGGTAATAGAACCTTAGGATTTGTAGGCCCGAGACAGAACTTGCAGCAGCATATCCTCAGGCCAGAAGGGCCCCAAGGTAACGACTGACTAGTAGACTTGTGCACAACGGAAAATTTTGTTTAGTTTCGGTTCGTTGTCATTCGTAAAATACATAATTTGAATTTCTGTTATATTCATTACGTTACGTTAGTAAGTTTTCGGGTTAATTCGTTATTATTCGTAGAGTGTCGAATTCATTCGTTCGTATTCGTTGAAATTCGCTATTTATGTATGTATAGACATTCGTGTTAATGATTCGTAGTTTGGAAAGTCGTTTGTTTATTGAATCTTTTAACACACACAATGACAACGTCTCTTCTCCTCGGCTCAAATACAATACAACACCCTTCTCACTCAGTTCTCAGGAATGCACGTTGCCATTGCACAAAATTAATTAGCTGATTGGACTATAATATTTACTTTGAGCTGACCTTTTGTTTCATTAGATCTTTAAACACTTACTGAAAAATTGTCGAATTCATTCGAATTCATTCGTTATATTTCTTTCGTATGCGTTGTAATTCATTATTTTTTTATTCGGACATTCGGATGCATCCGAATGTCCGAAAGATGCAAAATTTGTCCGAATTTCGATTCGTTATGAAATGAATTGCACAAGCCTACTGACTAGAGCACATGGCATCTGTCCAATAAATACCCCTTCCCAGAGTGCACAGTGGCCAGGAACCTCCTACTGGGCTGTTTCTGGAAAAAGAACATTCATTACAGCTCAACCTAGTTGTAATTCTCACACTGTCCTGTGGTACCAGTGACACCTACTGGCAACAGTGAGAAATGCACAATTTAGCCAAGTTTAGAGCCAAACCAAATATACAATCAAATCTGAGCTGTTTACATCTCAGCCAAAAACTACACTTACACTAAAGCCCCAATTTTAGAAACAGGGGGCTACACAATCTTCTAAATTTTGTATTTGCACTGCACTGTTCACCGTAGAAACCTAATGATGCTTGAGGCTTGCAATAGAAGCCCTGGGCTTATTTTCATTAGTCCAAATAGATCAGATCACTAGTTATTTCATTAAAGCATTAGGGAGCTTTTCCTGTCAATGTTTAATTACTTGAACATATTCCCAGCAGTGTTAATTTATTTAATGTAATTTACTTTTTTACAAGTAATGCTTTAGAATTCAGAACATCTGTTAATTAGAAATTTAAGATTTCATTAGCTTGTGACACTTTAGAAACAGAAACAGTCAAATGGAATAAAACCTGCTGTATTTGTTTTAAAACATATCTGTATTTGCAGAATCAGTATTAGTGCATAGTAATTTATGCCCAGATTGACCTTTTAAAAAATTATTTCAAGTCACACTGATATTAAAAATTGAAACCAAGTCAGACTGGGGATCATATTATTGCATCCTGATAACAGTACACACAGGGATCTACTTTTTTAAAAGCTACACTTTTTCACCCATGCTTCCTGTGCTGATGGATATTACACATATTAAAATTCATAAAGGCGAAAAGAAAAAAGAGAAATCAGGCAGAGCAATAAAAAATATTGAGGCACCTCATCCCAAAATAATTAAATAGAAAGATAAAAGAGGAAGAGACGGGATTATTGCAGTGCTGGACACTTTTTTTTTAGGGAATATATGTAAATAGGATCCCCAATTTAGGGGTAAGAAGAGAGAGAAAATGATCTAACATATGATAAAAATAGAAAAATGTATTATTTAATTGAATACAATTCTTTAAAATGCAAAAGAGGTAATTAAGGTGACAAATAAACCACATTGATTATTCAGGATTGAATATCCATGTACAATCATTCAATTTGATTGAGGTTGTGTTTGGCTAGTAAGGCAGAGTCCCAACATGTTTCGCCTCAACAAAGGATTCTTCAGGGGAGCCAATATTCAACGTCAAGTGGTTGCAACAAAAATCACTGTAGACAAGACAAAACAGAACTGTAAAATGAGGCTAGAAATGTGGTGCAGCCGATACCCCCATATGTAAAATTAGGCTAGAATTGTGGTGCAGCCGATACCCCCCATATTACAATTCATATTTAAAAAAGTATATGTGACAAAAAAAGAATTCCATAAGCAAACTTTTCAGAATGGGCATTTTAAAATTCTCTTGGATTTTTCTCCATTTAATAAGGGCTGTTTCACACCAAAATGCTGTGCGGGAAAGGAGCATGCTCTGCATGTTATCCGCACCTCAGGTAAACGTGCTACCCTTGCAATCTGCATGTAGGTGCCAATGTATTGTTAATGGCACTCCAAATGCAGGTACCACATTACCATGTGATTTGGTGCACTGTGTTCTGAAAACATAGTGCTTGCAAATGAATTGGCTGTCAAAACGGACTGCATGGGAATGCATGCAGCCATGCATGGATTGAAATTCCCCAGTTCAGCAGGGACCGGATAAAGTTCGAACCATATGTAGACTAGCTGATTGTACACAGGTCAATCTAACAATCAACTTGAGTACAACCAGCCTGTCTGTTTTTTCCCCAAACGATCAGTTCCATTGGCTGTAACAGGCAACACTGATCATTGTTTTCTAATGGCAGAATACGATAGCTTAGCGGGGGGTGATTCCCCCATCTACCCTGGATGTGTCAACGAGCAAAATAAATCATGTATGGCTTGCCTTAGGGTTAATTTTCTAAAGGTGTAGAGAATGTTTACTTAGCAAAGTGAATTGTTAGGGAAGTTTAGTGAATAAGATGAAGATTTTCTCACTATATCAGGGCAAATTAAAAAAAACAAAAAAACATGCAGTACGTCTCTGAAATACATACACATTTCCCAATGTTTTATCCCTTTAAAAACACTACATGCACAGAAAAAGCACCCATTGATCTGGCAGAAATGCACTCAGCCACTAATTCCTTTTGTGGGAAAAGCTGTTGTCAGCTCTGTCCACTTTTCTCTTGCTAAACTACTGAGACCCGCCTACTCTCTCATCTCCACTACATAAAAGCTAATCAATCTGTAGTTTGAAGATAAAGACTGGGAGGGCTAATTTTTCTTTTTTTGTAACTTACCCTAAACTGTACAGTTCAGTTATCGCTCTAACACCAAACTAAAACCAGCATCAATGAATGCTGCCGCCGAAAAAGAAAACAAAATGTCCGCTTCTGCTGAACGTTCCCATCATCTGACAGCTCCACCCCTTGTGAAGTCATTGATCCGGGGCATGCTCCTCAGCTATTTGAGAACTGTCAGATGGCGGAAGGGCCTGATATGGATGTGGGGGGGGGGGGGCCCACGTAGTTTTTTTTCTTATTTTTTTCTTTGCCAGCAATTCTTTATCTTTCATTAAGGTTAGCAGTCATTCATCAGGAATGCTGACTACAGTGTCTGAATCTATAAACCTGTATAGGAAACAGCTTTGTGAATTGTGATTGTCCCATCAAAAATGACATTTAGGTAAAATAAACACTTATCATTTGGAATGTGTACTCATTTCAAATATAGCATAGTTTCCCTCAGTGGCGTTGCTAGGGGGTGTCTTTTGGGGCTATAGCCCTGAATCTGGGGCCCATAGCCCTGAGTCTCTGTAGGGGTCCCTAAGGGGAGGGAAGGCTCTCTGGGGACCCTGATGTAAGTGTGGGGGGGGGGCTCTGGGGACCCTGATGCAAGGGGGAAGCTCTCTGGGGACCCTGATTTTAAGGGGGAGGCTCTCTGGTGACCCTGATTTAAGGGGGAGGATCTCTGGGGACCCTAATGTAAGGGGGGCTCTCTGGGAACTCTGATGTAAGCGTGAGGCTCTCTGGGGACCCTGATGCAAGGGGGAGGCTCTCTGGGGTCGCTGATGTAGGGAGGAGGCTCTCTGGGACCCTGTATAAAGGGGGGCTCTCTGGGACCCTAATGTAATGGGGGGCTCTATGGGAACCCTGGTGTAAGTGGGGGTGCTCTCTGGGGACCCTGATGTAGGGAAGAGGCTCTCTGGGGACCCTTATGTAAGGGGGGCTCTCTGGGGACCCTAATGTAAGGGGGGCTCTATGGGAACCCTGATGTAAGTGGGGGGCTCTCTGGGGATCCTGATGCATGGGAGAGGCTCTCTGGGGACCCTGATGTAGGGAGGAGGCTTCCTGGGGACCCTGATGTAAGGGGACTCTCTGGGGACCCTGATGTAAGTGGGGAGGGGCTCTCTGGGGATACACACACACACACACACACACACACACGTATATTACTGTATATACATGTGTATGCCCACCCAAGCGTATGAATTTCTTTACTACGCTGCTATGGGTTCTAGCCCCAGATCTTTTGTAGACCTAGCAATGCCCCTGGTTTCCCTTATGTTACAAGTGAAACATTTTAAAGATGAGATACAGTGAGGCTGATTGAGGCTGGGAGGGATTTGTGATTGTTCACACAATACATTGCGTGAGTATTCATTTCAAATATCCAATCATGTGCAAAATAAAAAGGTAAACATGAATTTTGTTCACATCCCTGGATAATTTAAGTGTACATTCTCAAAATTTTGTAAACATTTTAAAATCTTTTAGTAAATCAGCTTAAGTATGTATTTTATAGCTTTCAGGTTATGTCTAAAGTGTACCTACAGCCCCAATTTTTATTTCTTTAGCATCGGATAGTGTGATGAGTAGGAAATTGTTAAAATCCTAGCCCGGTTTTATCTGTGTCCCATTGAGGATAAGAAATCTCTCTTAAGTAAAGGCAATACCCCTACTAAACAGTTGTCATTGAAGCAAGTGTCACCTTAGGAAGATCTCTATCCTTGTTATGGTGATAATTGATAAATTATGGGATGTGCCTCATTTCCCCAATGGCAATGATGACAAAGACAAATATAGAGTATGAATTCCCCCTGGAGAGAACACAGACAACTAAAACAACCTGGCAGAGGCTTCAGCACTTTTATGCCACGTACACACGATCAGAATTCTCATCGGAAAAAGCTCTGATGGTTTTCCCCGACAGAATTCCAACGGAATTCGGCTCAAGCTGTCTTGCCTACACATGGTCACATCAAATACTGATCATTTATAACACGGTGACGTACAACACGTACGACGTGACTAGAAAAAGGAAGTTCAATAGCCAGTAGTCAATAGCTTCTGTCTCGTAGTTGAATCTGAGCATGCGTGATTTTTGGTGTGTCGGAATTGCATACACACGATTGGAATTACCGACAAAACGTTTTTCCGTCGGGAAAATTAAGCTCTCATCGGTCTTTTTCTGGCCGGAATTCCGATCGTGTGTACGCGGTATTACACTTTATCCATAAAAAAAAAAAAGTTTGAACTTTACTTATATTATAAATTTTCTTTAATGTGACTGTTTAAAGTAGGGCCAATTTACATTTTTAAACAGTAAAATAAAGTTACTGCAGCATCTTAACTATATATAATTTCTGGCTACAATAGTTCTGCTGTTTGTATTTTATGGCTTTCAACCGCTGCTTCGCCATGTGCAAAAGACAGTAAATGATTTACAGATTCACAATGAATATATAATGCTCTATTGGCAAAGATGCATTGACTTATAGCCCTAGTCACAGCTTGATAGGATCAAGTATCCTTTTTATGGTTTCAGTCTGAAATTTTGTTAAGAAGACACTGATAACTCAAATGTACTTGATCTCCCAAATGAACACTGCAATGTATCACAGTGCTGCTGGGCATTTTTAACAAGTATTAATATAGTACCAGTATTCCTGATTTGTTAAATAAAGGCCTGAGGCTAATTTAGTAAGAAGAGGTGAGATATATACAGATTTTGTTTGCAGACAGAGAAGGCGAGGGCGCATATTATATGATAGATGCCACTTCACAAAATAACATAAAACAGGTGACGTAAAGACGGTACAGCTGGAGAACAAGGTAAAGCAAAGGCCAATCGTGAGGTTGAAATACAGCAAGAAAAAGCAGAGGATGTTCATACACAATGTATGTCTTGTAAAGTAACCATCTGGCTGCATGTTGCACATGCCTGAAAAGGGATTCAATAACCATTGGCCTTAAGCAGAAAGAAGTGGGTCAGCAAAGCCTTTTCTGCAATTCTTCTAGTTCAAGCTGCCAAAACATAGCTGATAACAATGATGATGACCTTAAATGAAAAATAAAAATGTCATCATATGCTATCTGTGAAAGCAGACAATTAACCCAATTACTTCCAGCGTATGTAAAGCGAGCAGGTGCTAAATGGAAATATCACAATGGAGTAATTTACCAGAGTAGATTATTTAACAAAGCACTGTAGGACTGTTAAAATAAGTTGTGGGTTTAAAGGTTACTGCATGATTGGTGATATTTCCTGTCCCTTAACCACATCTTCACCACTGCTGAGCCTGAAAATTGAGATCACAGTTCTCTTAGAGTTCTTGGGAAATCCGGGATGCCACAGCTCATGGCTAGATGCAATATAAGTGTGGGCAGCTTGTACAGTTTCTCTTTTTCCATACATACGGTATGTGACCTTATTTTTATTAAGGAAAATATATTGAGCAGTGGTGACATGCAAAAGACATAATCCATAGCAATCAGAGTTGAATAATCATGAGTTTAAGGAAGTCAGGGAAATTAAAAATGGTTTCTGATTGGTTGCTAGAGGCTATAATCTGTTCTGCACTGAATATTACTCTATAAAATAAGAGTGTTATTGTGATAGAAATTATATATTTCATAAAAGTCATACATGCTTATCTGCAAATTAGTTGTGGATTAGTGAGTCAATTATTAAAGCAAGATGGTCAGCATGGCTGTAAGGGAGCTAGGGTTTGCAATATAAGAAGTTAGTACATTCTCTTAGGTTTATTCAAAGCAAACCTTTCCTATCATGCAACATTAAAAAAAAAACATCTACCAAGCATAATAAAGCCGATGGATGAAACAAAAATGGATTACAACTGCCACACAAACCCAAATAAAAATGTCAGCTGAAACTATAGCCATGGCTATAATAACTTTCTGCATTAACCATTTAGGTCTAGTCAGCTGCCTGTGCTGAGAAAATACATTTTCAAATTTATCATGCTTTGGGGAGCAATGGTATGAAAAGAGTTCTGCATTTGTAGAAGACTTGTGGACACATGCAAAAGGGTGATTTTTCTGCAAACCAATCACCACGATCTAAATGTTTTTTTTTTAAATCTCATCTCCAGACAAAAATAAAACCCCCCTTTATCCCACCCACCCATTTACCATTTTAAAAAAAAGCCCTCCAAAGTTTATTTTCACCTACCATGACTGATGCCAGATGTTCCTTTTTGGTACTTCTTTTGCTTGGGAAAACCAGCCCAGGCCTGCTTGTAGCCAGGTTGATTTGCTGGTTATCCAAGCTGCTAAGGTGGGAAGGGGTTAAATCTTTTTATTGCACTTTCCCCGGCATTTTCTGGGCTCTGCCTTCCACCCTGGGCTGAATATAAAGGGAGGATGGCTCTTCTCAGGGGCACCGCAGCCTGCATGGGAAGAAACGGGAAGCCAAACATGAGGCTGTAGCTAAAAATAAAACAAAGAACAGCGCCAAAAATATTGATGGATGGTGGAGGATTTTAGCTGGAAGTGCTGCCACTTGGTACTAGTGAAACCCTAGTTAGTACAGATAGAAGGGAAATAAACAGCGCAAATCTAAAAAATCCTGCAACATCGTAATAATAGATAACTTGCAATTAACACATTAAAACAAATCAATAAACCCTGTGAATATTGTGCTATTAGTAGCAATATTCTCCTAACATGTATCAATGTGCATATATGTGTATTAAAGTTCATTTTCCCAACTTCAGTCAAAAATAGGATCCAAAAGTGCATCTATAAAAAATAAAAATAAAAATAAAAGTCCATATTTCAAATCCCGCAATGAATTAAGGCTACTTTCACACTGGCGGTAAAGCAGCGCTATATTTAGTGTCGCTTTACCATCAGTTTAGTGGTTGCTATTCGGCCAGTAGCGGGGCAGTTCTAACCCCCGCTAGTGGTCGAAAAAGGGTTAAAACCGCCCGCGGGTTTGCAGCGCTGCCCGTCTTTTTCAATGGGAAGGGGCGCTTTAGGAGGGATGAATACACCGCTGCTATAGCGCTGCAAAGATGCGGCTTGCAGGACTTTTTTGACCGTCCTGCAAGCGCATCGCACCAGTGTGAAAGCCTTTGGGGCTTTCACATTGTAGGAAATTGAGCGGCTCTTTCAGGGCACTTTGAAGGCGCTATTTTTAGCACTATAGCACCTGCAAAGTGCCTCAGTGCGAATGTAGCCTAAAGGCAATATCGTAATCCAACAATTAATTTAATTGTACACCCGATGTGTGCCTTAACCATAAATCCTGAAGTAACTCCCCAGAAAATGTAGCTGGTCAGATTATAAACCAGCCAAAGCGGCTTTTGTGTTGTATATCAGGAAAATCCCCTCCCCCCGTGCTGTCTTTGATGCGTCCTCTTGTCAGTTTCTCTCCCGTATGGATGAAAGAATTTTTAGGAGGAAGGAAAAAAGATCTCCTAGCGTAATACTGTTAAAATAATGATCATTTATTAAAACTTTTTTAAAAACACTCACATTTCACAGGTGTCTGCCAGACACTTGGGAGCAAAAGCATGATGATGTATATAATTATTGGCTCTGGCTGCAGTCTCAAAAGCAGCAAACCTGATCACAGAAACACCCGATGTTGTCAGCGTCCTAGCCCTGCCCTACTAATTCGTTATTCAACATCTGGATTGCACTTAGGAAACCTTCCTGAGCAAGGACTCTACCTCTCAATGACTCACCAAGCTGCCTGGGTCTAGTTAGTCAAGAATGAACTGCATTACATTGTTGGACTGTATTTTCTGAGTTGTCCAATAAAGCCTGTTCAACTGTTTCCTGCTTGGTGTGAAGTTATTCAAAGAGGGTATGGAGATACATGACATATCTAGAAAAGCAGTGCCTGTAAAAAACACACGGGGTAAATAAAAAGGAACAGAAGGCCACCACAAAGGGTTAACTCAGCCAAGGAGCTGGTGGGAAGAGTGCAGTTGCTATGGGTAACCATGGACTTGTGGGTACATGAACAGGTCCTCTGGTAGCAAGGGGCCAGTGCTCTGACTCTTTCCCTAGCAGTTAGTTCCCCAAAAGCAATCGGGACTGGACCTGTGGTACGGAGACCCCAAAGACCTAGCAACAGGAGTTAATTAAACACACACATGAGGTCCATGCTTAGTGTACAGTGGGACCTCATTCTATCACTGGGAGTGAGAAGGAAGAGGAATGCTAGACTGGTGGAGCAGGATACAAGCTCAGTAGTGCCCCCTCTAAATGCTACATTAAGGCAAATAAGGTGTGCAGTGATATGAGACACAGTGTTTCACGGAAGGATCCTGAATGTTGCTGCATAGCTGCATAAAGTATATGTCTCACCTCTAATCTGGGGTTCCACCTTAATGTTGAAGTCCACATGACCGTGGCCCTGCCTGTTCCCAGGAATTAGCTTGCAGACTAGAAAAGTACTCCAATGTGCAGGGTGAGTTGGCCCCACCCCTCATGCTGTTGACCAGTGTCTTCACTGTTCCACATTGTAACATCGCCATGCTGCTATTGGTGTTTTCAGGACTTCAATGCGTGGACTTCAAAATGATCAGTTCACAAACAATAACGTGGCATATGTATGGAATCATATTTTTAAATATATTAAGCTTTTTTTAATATTTCTTTTTTTATAGTCGTATAGTATCACCTAAAAAAAAAAATAATTATGAACTAAATTACCGTAATCAGTTAATGAGCTAAAACTACATTTTTAAGATAAGATAAATAGCACACAGTAATAAAAAAAAGCCCATGTTTATTATTCTGTAAACCGAATCTACTGTGTTTTTAATACATTTACATGGGGCTGAGTTAAATACAGTCAAGTGCATATCCAGTACATATATCCAGATGCATAAAAAACTGTCTAAACTACATGGAATGCCACAGAGTCCTCAAAAAAGCTCCTTCTTTCCCAGAGACATCCTCCTAATATATACGGTGCTGCACTGCTTGAGTTAATTTGTGCCGCCACTAAAGCTGGCCATAGATGAAGCGATGAAGAGATTTTCTTCACCCATGGGTTGCAGGAAAGAAAATTGTTTGATTCTCCCATCAATACAATCAGTGTTAATGGGGGAATATCTCCCACGGAGCTATTGTGTTCCCTCGGCAGTGTTTTTTTTTTTTTTTTTTTTTTTTAATCAAATTCAACTGCAAAAGTGTAGATGTGCTTTAAAATTTCATGTTTTTAAGACGAGAAAAGGTTTAGAACTTCTGACAATGTTTTTATTGCTGTCTGTGCTTTTCTGTCCTGGTGATGCTTGCACCCCCTGTTGTTTGCATTGTCATCACAGGGACATAAAGTGAGAGAAACTCTTCACACTGTGGGCCCAGATAGAAGGTTTGTGCAAGTGTGCCCTCAATATCAGTAAAACTCAACAGAGGTCCAAATCCTTTCTCACTTTTTCCAAACACGTGTAAGCCACGTCTATTCTAAGGATTAACCCTTTCATGACTAAGCCTATTTTTGGAATTTGGTGTTTACAAGTTAAAATCCATATTTTTTGCTAGAAAATTACTTGGAACCCCTAAACATTATATATTTTTTTAGCAGAGACTCTAGAGAATAAAACGGCGATTGTTGCAATATTTTATGTCACACGGTATTTGCGCAGTGGTGTTTTAAACGCAACTTTTTGGGAAAAGGGACACTTTCATGAATAAAAAAAAAAAAAACAGTAAAATTAGCCCAATTTTTTTGCGTAATGTGAAAGATAATGTTACGCCGAGTAAATAGATACCATACATGTCACACTTTATAATTGCGCACACTTGTAGATTGACGACAAAGTACGGTACCTAAAAATCTCAATAGGCGACGCTTTAAACATTTTTTATGGTTACCAGGTTAGCGTTACAGAGGAGGTCTAGTGCTAGAATTATTGCTCTCGCTCTGACGGTCGCGGCGATACCTCACATGTGTGATTTGAACACCGTTTACATACGCGGGCGCGACTTCCGTATGCGTTTTCTTTGCTTCGCGAGCTCGCGGGGACGGCGGGCGCTTTAAAAAATTTTTTTTTATTTTTTTATTTATTTTATTTATTTTAAAATAACTAAATTGTTTAAAAAAAAATAAAAAATTGATCACTTTTATTGCTGTCACAAGGAATGTAAACATCCCTTGTGACAGTAATAGGTGGTGACAGGTCCTCTTTATGGAGGGATCGGGGGTCTAAAAGACCCCCCACCCCTCCTTTACACTTCAATGTATTCAGATCGCCGAAAACGGCGATTCTGAATACCGGATATTTTTTTAAAACCGGCGCCATTGGCAGCCGAGTAAACGGGAAGTAACGTCATGACGTCGCTTCCGTGTTTACGATGAGGAGACTGGAACGAAGCCGATTACGGCTTTGTTCCAGTTACTCCGCAGCAGCCGGAGGCATCGGACACGGAATCGGTGCTCCCGATCGAACGGGAGCACCGGTAGCAGCGGCGAGAGGCGGCGGGAGGGGGGGACGTCCCCTCCCGCTCCTCCGGCATAACAGCCGAGCGGCTTTTAGCCGCATCGGTTGTTATACCTGGATAGCCAATCGCCTGCTGAAAAGAACGATACCGGGATGATGCCTGCAGGTGCGGGCATCATCCCGGTATAACCCCCGGAAGCCGAGTACGCATATCTGCGTACGCTCGGCGGGAAAGGGTTAATGTGCAGTTTAATGTACTGTAAATTATAATTTCATAGTTTCATAGTTAGTAAGGTTGAATAAAGACACCAGTCCATCCTGAGTGAGTGTCTACAATTGTCCCTATCCCTGTATATTGTACACTCACATCAGTCCCTACCCTCAAGGAGCCCACAATCCAAGGTCCCCATTCATATACTAGGGCCAATTATGGACAGAAGTCAATTAACCTACCTGCATGTCTTTGGATTGTGGGAGGAAACTGAAGTACCCGGAGGAAACCCAAGCAGGCACAGGGAGAAAATGCAAACTCCAGGCAGGTAGTGTCGTGGTTGGGACTTGAGCCAGTGACCCTTCTTACTGCTAGGTGAGAGTGCTACCCACTACACCACTGTGCCGCCCTAAAATTTCTTACCTCAAGTTGTGCATAGCCTTTATATAAAAGCCTTAACTTTATACTTTTAGAACTGTATGTACAATCCAATATGACACGTAATTTTCATTATATACAGCATCTCTACAAGACCCTGGTGAGCAGTATGGCTATTACAACATTCACACGTTTTCATGTTGTGTGTGGAATGTTCCTTCTCTCTAGATGCAAGCTTATTTTGTACCCTAAACAATACAAGACAACTTTGTATGTGTGCCTAATGCCCTTACCATTATTGAACACTGGTGTGTGAGATTTGCAAGAAGTTTTTCTTTTCAACTTTCAAATAATTCGTACTGGAGCTGTTAACAATGAACCGTATTATAAAAATATCTAAAACACCCTCTGATATTTCTGTTCTAGTTTATCTCCTTGAGACATATTTCTTAATTGAGAAGACCAGTCTGAGGTTCATTATTGCTTGGATATTGTGATACTGTATTTTTTTTAAACTATGAACTTACAATGCATTTGTTTGGTCTAAAAACACAGCATTTCTGAATTTTATATGCCCAAATATTCTGTACTTTACTGCTTCTTTCAATGGCTTTACTTTTTCTCTGATGCGCCCCAGGGCTCCATACTTGATCCTTTCCTATTTTCAATGTTCACCAGACCCCTTGAAATATGAATTAGCAACTTTGACCATGAATACCATCCATATGTCAATAACCTTTACTGTAAATGTGCAATTCAACATTTGAACTATCAGTTTCCTTTTACACAAGGACAGACAGCTGCCAAAGCATTTTATCTGTCTGGCAGCTATCCATGCCTGGCTGCACTAGGGGGCAATGTGGTGCATTTTTTTTGTTTGGAACAAATCTTTTTGAAGTCCACAAATGGTACACTTCATTTAGAGCAATATAGTAGCTTGATGCTACTGTGTGGAATTGCTGACCAGATGCTTCTAATAGTCTAACATGGAGGTTACTGGGGACGTCCGTTTTAGTATTATGATTTTCTGAGCATAAAACAAGTCAAATCCAAAGTCCTAATAGAACTCTGAGTGCCCTGGTAGGGGCTAGCGGACAGACTAGGCCCAACATACATACATCAATACCCAATGGGAATGAAAAAGTAGTTACTGTAAAAATGAAATGTGAAAGATCAGTCTAAAATGTCTGAATCAAGGGACAATGCCAAACTATGTCTGCAAAATCAGTTAGATCAGCCACGCATCTCCGACAACCTGATGGAATGGAATGTTAAATCCTGTGCAGCCCCTGGAGGATGGGGTGTATCCTATGAAGGATTTTAAATTGAATTAGATGGTCCCTGGCAGATACTGATTGTGACATGGGGTAATCCCATAGGTCCTCCCATAGTTTCCCTTCCAGTCCGGGAACCTTCTCCCGCCATCTAGATTGTACAGTGTCAAGTCCCTCGTGAACAGAAGGCAGTGGGGCTTTGTAGATGGTGGAGAAAGGTTTAGTTAGGGCATCATTCCTTAACCGAGGTTCAGCATGGAGGAGGTGGGGGACACTATGTGCCAAATTGAGCTTTTTATTTGAGCCATTTATATAAATAAGACATATGTCTATGGCCAAATGGGAGGAGGATGTCATCTATGGCCAACAGATACCCGAGCTGGTCTTCTGGGGTCGCTACATAGATGATATCCTCCTCCTTTGGAATGCGCCTGTCTTGATCATTTAATTGGTGAGATGAACATCAATGATCAGGGTATAACATGAGGCCAGTACCAATGCCATCCATCTTTTGGATTTAATTATTAGAGTACAGGGTGATGAACTGATTACATCTACCTATTTTAAGGATACCGATAGGAATGGCTACATAGGGACCGACAGTTGCCATCATGTGTCCTGGCTCAAAATCGGTTCTGATGAGCCAGTTCCTTAGATTGAAGAGAATTGCTCTCTTCAAGATGACTACTTGAGAAAAGCAGAATTCCTTGAAACCCATTTTCATCAGAAAGGATATGAAGCTAATGACCTTGATTTGGTCATAGCTGAGGTGAGTTCGAAAAATAGAGAAGACCTATTAAAACATAGGGTCAAAAATAACAATGATTTTCTTTTTTCACCACCTATTCCAACCAGCATTTTTCCATTAAAAAGATCCTTAAAAAATATTGGGATGTTGATGAGGAATGATAGAATACTAGGCCCCTTACTTCCTGAGATTCCAAGGGTCCCCTATAGGGATGCCCCTCCTCTTATACTCCTGATAGCTCCTAATTAGTTAGACCTCCAGTTAAACAACGTTTTTTGGGGGAAATTAAAGGTTTCTATCTATGAAAGAGATGTGAGGTTTGTAAAAACAATTGCCTCTTGGTGAGAAAATATCTCTATTTTAGTTATGTGGTCTATTTGATTAGGCCACACTGCACGTACCCTGTACGTAACTAGTGTGTAAGTTCTTTCTATTTTTTAAAAGCGTTACTGGTCCATCTGTAAGTTTAATGGTTAATATATAAGTAAAAATCTCAGATTATCTGTTCTGGATTACCATCTTTGTTTGGGGTTATCTGTGTGCCTTCAAGGGCTACAGGAAATTAGAGACTACCAATGCTTTCAAAAAAGACTGTCTAACCTGCTAGCAGGGCACCCAGCTCATAACAACCTTTCACTTTGTGTATTTTTTGTATCAGCATCTGGAATGTTGTAGGGAATTTGCAGTGAATTCTGCTGTACTGCATTGCATTTCCACAGCCTTCTCTGAAAAACTGGCTGCGTCACATTCAATTTACATGCACATATGATGAATGTACGGTTTGCTTGAGTTCACACATACTCGCTCCTTATCACTCCATTCATTATGTTCTAGATGAATAAATCACATGTGTACATCTGTTTAGTGAAGCGGTAATGATCTTGCAATCTTATTTTCTGAAAGCTGCAATCCCATGTTTCCTCAATGAAAAGATTTACTTTTATCATGTGCCTATATACCTGCCAAATCCCACTGTGGACACAAACTTTAATTCTGAAACATGATTGCTCACTGTAAATTAACAAAAAGAAATACTCATAAATGTAATCATAGCGTATGGCATCACAGGCAGCACAGAGGCAAATCGATCCCTATTGAATCTAGCAACAATCTATTAAAGTGAAAGTATATTCAAATACTAAACCTTAAACTAATGCCACCCCCATTCTGAGCTTATTCTAACCACCCTGTAAAGGAAAGAAGCCTATACTTACCTATGCTAAATGCAATCTGGTCACAGCAGCGGACTTTAGTGAAGACAAGAAAACGCTGACAATGGCTGCAGAGCCTGGGCTATGATGTCATCTATAGGCTTATTATTATTATTATTATTCAAGTTTTATATAGCGCCAACAGTTTGCTCAGCACTTTACAACAGGAGGGCAGACATTACAGTTACATTACAATTTGGTACAAGAGGAATCAGAGTGCCCTGCTCGTTAGAGCTTACAATCTAAAAAAAAATGGAGTATCTGTTGTCAGCTGTCCCTCCTACACTGAAGCCAGAGCTGGGACCCGATCATATGACCCTAGTGGCCTCTGAATAGGTAGGTATAGACTTTTATCTTTTACAGGATAGTTGCAATGGGCTTAAAATGGGGGTGGGAGTAGGTTTAAGCTTAGTTAGTATTTGACTGGAATTCCACTTTAAATAAATAAAATATTGACATTGTCAGCTTTGAGTTTTAGAGCTGGAAAACTGAAGCAAATATTACTATTATGCCCCGTACACACGAGAGGGATTAAGTCTGACAGACCTCCAAAGGAGTTCCGCCGGAGTTCCGACGGAGTTCTGGCGGACTTTTCGACCGAACGGACTTGACCACACACCATCACACCAAACTCCGACGGAGTCGAACGTGATGACGTACGACTGGATTCGACGTAGGAAGTTCATAGCCAGTAGCCAATAGCTGCCCTAGCGTCGGTTTTAGTCCGTCGGAGTAGCACACACACGAGCGAATTTTTCGAAGGGGACCGGGTCCGGCGGAGTTCCGTCGGGAAAATTTGAAGCATGCTTCATTTCTAAAGTCCGTCAGACTTTTGCGAAGCTAAAGTCCGTTGCAGCCCACACACGATCGGATAGTCTGACGGACTCGGTCTGACGGACTTTGGATGTTGAAAAGTCCGCTCGTGTGTACGGGGCTTCACAAGTCAAATGGTGCTGGACACACTACAATCTAGTGTAGAACCACTAGCCAATGTACATACAATTATATAAGATGGGTTGTTGCACATCTATCTATATAAACAGCATGCCAACACTCTACAAATACTTCCCATATAAGTCCCATCTTCTTTCAGAAGCCTTAAAACTTTGGTTGTGATAGTGGTTGTAATGTACATATATATATATATATATATATATACAGTGGTGTGAAAAAGTGTTTGCCCCCTTCCTCATTTCCTGTTCCTTTGCATGTTTGTCACACTTAAGTGTTTCGGAACATCAAACCAATTTAAACAATAGTCAAGGACAACACAAGTAAACACAAAATGCAATTTGTAAATGAAGGTGTTTATTATTAAAGGTGAAAAAAATCCAAACCATCATGGCCCTGTGTGAAAAAGTGATTGCCCCCCTTGTTAAAACATACTATAACTGTGGTTGTCCACACCTGAGTTCAATTTCTCTAGCCACACCCAGGCCTGATTATTGCCACACCTGTTCACAATCAAGGCATCACTTAAATAGGAGCTGCTTGACACAGTAAGGTCCACCAGAAGATCCTTAAAAGCTACACATCATGCCGAGACCCAAAGAAATTCAGGAACAATTGAGAAAGAAAGTAATTGAGATCTATCAGTCTGGAAAGGGTTATAAAGCCATTTCCAAAGCTTTGGGAATCCAGCGAACCACAGTGAGAGCCATTATCCACAAATGGCGAAGACATGGAACAGTGGTGAACCTTCCCAGGAGTGGCCGGCCGCCCAAAATTACCCCAAGAGCGCAGCGACGACTCATCCAAGAGGTCACAAAAGACCTCACAACAACGTCCAAGGAACTGCAGGCCTCACTTGCCTCAGTTAAGGTCAGCGTTCATGCCTCCACCATCAGGAAAAGACTGGGCAAAAATGGCCTGCATGGCAGAGTTCCAAGGAGAAAACCACTGCTGAGCAAAAAGAACATCAAAGCTCGTCTCAATTTCTCCACAACACATCTTGATGATCCCCAAGACTTTTGGGACAACATTCTGTGGACCGATGAGACAAAAGTGGAACTCTTTGGAAGGTGTGTGTCCAAGTATATCTGGCGTAGAAGGAACACTGCATTTCATAAAAAGAACATTATACCAACAGTAAAATATGGTGGTGGTAGTGTGATGGTCTGGGGCTGTTTTGCTGCTTCAGGACCTGGAAGACTTGCCGTGATAAAAGGAACTATGAATTCTGCTGTCTACCAAGAGATCCTGAAGGAGAATGTCCGACCATCTGTTCGTGTACTCAAGCTGAAATGAACTTGGGTTCTGCAGCAGGACAATGATCCTAAACACACCAGCAAGTCCACCACCGAATGGCTGAAGAAAAACAAAATGAAGACTTTGGAGTGGCCTAGCCAAAGTCCTGACCTGAATCCTATTGAGATGTTGTGGTATGACCTTAAAAAGGCCGTTCATGCTCGAAAACCCTCTAATGTAACTGAATTAGGACAATTCTGCAAAGATGAGTGGGCCAAAATTCCTCCAGGACGCTGTAAAAGCCTCATTGCACGTTATCGCAAACGCTTGGTTGCAGTTGTTGCTGCTAAGGGTGGCCCAACCAGTTATTAGGTTTAGGGGGCAATCACTTTTTCACACAGGGCCATGATGATTTGGATTTTTTTTTCACCTTTAATAATAAACACCTTCATTTACAAATTGCATTTTGTGTTTACTTGTGTTGTCCTTGACTATTGTTTAAATTGGTTTGATGTTCCGAAACACTTAAGTGTGACAAACATGCAAAGGAACAGGAAATGAGGAAGGGGGCAAACACTTTTTCACACCACTGTATATATGTAAGGTGTCCGCACTCCTTTTCTTTACTGCTCATTGTCAGGTAGAAGATCTTTTTCAACTTTAGGTAAGCTATTTTCATGAATGTGCTTACATTTTTGCATTCTTGGAGTTGGTTGAGATATGCCAACTCTTGATCTGCTGCTTTAATCCAAATTGCTTCTCAGGAAAAGATAACTTTTGCATTTATTTCCATGATGCTGGCTCAGACTGTGACTCTGTACAAGCAAACGACTAGCTGTATGCCTTTATTAGAACTTAGGATTTTCTCACTGAGGTTCCAAACAGTTCTTAATTTTCACATGGTAAATCACTGACACCAATTTCAATTTCAGTGATGTCCTGTTCTTTTTCCTGCAGTACTGGTGGGGCTTCTTGTTCAGGTTGCCAACTCTGTCACTTCATTAAACTTTTGACATATAGGTGTTGCATTAATAGTTACACTTCTGCTGATTGCTATCTTATTGGTGTCTGAATGCAAACTCTTTTGAAATCTACTTTAGCCAACAATGTTTACCTTCCTTAATACAAGGCTCCCACTATGTACACTCTTCTTTAAGACATTTACGTGTGCTTTTCTTCCAAAGATTTTGATGTATTTTAGATCAGGGTTCTTTCCATTCCATAGCTCATATGGAGTTTTCTCTGTTGCTTTTCCAGGTCCGTGGCTTTGGACATAACAGACTGTCGTAATTGCTCCTTCCCAGTATGTTGCTGGCATATCCGCATCAAAAAGCATTCTTCTGCCACTTTCATGTAAAGTACAATTCATTCATATGAAACACCATTTTGTTCTGGATTGCATAATAAGTAGTCTGGAACATAACTCTATGCTTACCCAAAATAGCTTGTGCTTTACCACTTTCGTATTCTGTGCCATAATCTGTTCAGACTATTTTGGACATTTTGCCAAATTTGTTCTTTACTTGGCAAATATATTTTTTCAGGTTAATCAGTAACTTGTCTTTCCTGTGTAACAGGTAGAGGAAAAAATACCTTGAGTAGCCACAGTGGCATGTCTAAGGTATGGCAAGTGTGGCTGGCACCCTGGGCTCCATTTGAAGGGGAGTGCCATACAGTGGTAGTGATAAACATCCTCATTGCAGCCCCATCAATGATCAGTGTGCAGCTGCCTGTAGTTTCTGTGCCTTTCCTCCCTTCTGCTCTCCTGCAGTCTCCAGCACCTCCCCATGCTCCCCTGACATCTCCAGTGTAAGGCCCTGCTTCTCCAACATCTTTCAGTTGCTAGGACCACTTGCACCATAGCAATCAATGATGTGCATGCTCCAGTTTTCACAAGAGAATGGAGCATCCATTCAGACCTGTTCGTGACCATGTATGGGGAGACTCCTGATATAAGAGGGGGCTCTGAGGTGTAAGGGGGGCTCTGATGTGTAAGGGGGCTCTGATGTGTAAGACAGGACTCTGAGATGTAATGGGGGGCTGTCATGTATAAGGGAAGCTCTGATGTGTAAGAATGTAAGAAGGGCTATGATGAGTTCTGATTGTATAAGAGGGGTTCTGATGTGTAAAAGGGGGTCTCTGATGTGTTAAAGGGGGCTTTAATGTGTAAGGGGGGCTTTCATGTGTAAGGGGGGGTGACTCTGAGGTTTAATGGAGGACTTTGATATGTAAAGGCAGCTTTAATATGTAAGGCGGCACTCTTGATGTAAGGACGGGATTCTAAGGTGGAAGGGGGGACTCTGATGTTAAAGCGGGCTCTGATGTGTAAGGAGTCTGAAGGAAGCTGGGTTTAAGGAAACGTGCTGGATGAAACTACCTGCCAAAGTTGAGCTGGAGAGGGTACCATTTCACTGAAGAGTGCTGGTTGGGAGCTGCCTCTGGACATTGTGAGTAGGACTTTTTGCCTATAGCTCCAGGTGTGAAAGTATTTTGTGAGGGTTTGACACCAGAGGTTGATGCAAGAACTGTGGCTGCTCATATAGGGTCTTAGATTGACTGGCTGTCCCCTCCACCATCAGCATTTTTTGCAAGGTTGTTACTAAAGGCCCCAATATTGGTGAAACAGGATCTTTCAAGGAATCTGTCCTCCAATATCTGTGTGTGCTTCCGAATATCCTGCACCCTCATCCCTCCTTCCTGGCTTTGTTCAAGATCAAGATAAATCTAGCCTAGACT
This sequence comes from Lithobates pipiens, assembly GCF_037356315.1. Classification (NCBI taxonomy): domain Eukaryota; kingdom Metazoa; phylum Chordata; class Amphibia; order Anura; family Ranidae; genus Lithobates; species Lithobates pipiens. The sequence continues at coordinate 25,148,722 of NW_027507685.1, read as the reverse complement.
GAGCCTGAATTATTTGGAATAAAGGGAAGGGAGGAATAGGGAGTTTGGGACTTTATAAGAATTATAGGTCCAATGCCTTCATCCCTGTTTGACAGTTAGACTGAAAGTTGGGACTTTATATGAAACATGCAACTGGAAAAGTGATACTGGGCAATGGGTGTCTGATCAATTAATTGTATATTGTAACTGCACACACTGAATCTCAGTATCCAGCACACACTTTAATTCTGAAACATGATTGTTCACTGTAAATTAACAAAAATAAATACTCATACATTTAATTATAGATTATGGCATCACAGGCAGCACAGAGGCAAGTCAATCCCTATAGAGTCTTGCAACAATCTAGTGAAAGTATATTCAAATGCTAAGCCTTAAACTAATGCCACCCCCATCATAATATTATTCTAACCACCCTAGCCAGAACAATGTATACATAGGAATAATATTTATTGCATATATAATACATACATAATAAACTATGTACTATCTCTAGCTCCCTGTGAGCCCCAGGCTCCAGGAAGCATCGGCATCCACCGGTGTGTACCCACTGGCATGTATCCACCGCAGAAGCCATTCGGATGTACTCTTCTTGCTGAAGCCGTATGCACTTTGTGCTCAATGCCTACTGACATTTTACCTTTGTGAGCACCCTTATCTACATGTGTATTACAACTCACTAAGCCCTTGTACACACGTTCGGACATTCCGATAACCAAATCCGTCGGATTTTGTCCGACGGATTTTGTCCGAAACTGTTGCATACACACAGTCGGACAAAGTTGTCAGAAAATCCAATCGTACTTAACGTGATGATGTTATTTCGTTACGACGGGACTACGTTCAGGCTAGTAGCCAATAGCTTTGGTTTAGGAATTTGATCTGAGCATGCGTGGCACTTTGTCCGATCGGAATTCTCTACACATGATCGGACAAAGTCCGATCGGATCATGTTGTCGGAAAATGTTATAGCCCAGCTGGAAAACTTGGTCCGTTGGATACTTCGACGGAAACAGTCCGATAGAGCCCACACACTGTCGGATTATCCGACAACACGGTCCTATCGGACATTGTCCATCGGAATGTCCGACCGTGTGTACAAGGGCTTACTTATTACACACAGATTGGCGCCTATGCTTTTTCATCAGTCATTCCAGAAGCTGCTTCTAGCTTTTCATTGGGCTGGCTCTCAAGGTGTTATTGCATGGACCCCATGGACTTTGTTTTAGTCTTTTCATGCTTCAGTAATTACCCTTATTATCCCTATTTCCCATGATGTACGTCAGACTTGTGTGCTTATACTAGGCTTATACTAGGCTTGATGCAAGCGACTACTCATCCATGTGTGAACAGGTAAGGGACACCTGTGTATTTCCAACAATTTTATAACAAAATATAAAAAAAAAATAAAAAAAAAAATTCTATCTTTTTACATTTACTTTAAGTTTTATTTAAATGTAATCTTTCAAAACATTGATTGTCTTTACATAAGGATAAATGGGATCCTGTAATGGTCTATTTTCTCCCAATGACCTTTTAGGACTAAAAATATTTATTTAATCTGTAATCTGTAAAATTACAATTTTAAAAAAAAAATGGCCGTGCCTCTTACTAAAACATTGAAATATCTACTTTCTAAAAAGGAGTCATTTGGGGAGAGGGTTATTTGTACTGTCTTGGCATTTTAGGGCCTCAAGAAGGAGATAGGCCATCAGGAATTTTCAAATATATATACCATAGTTTGTGGATTTTATAACTTTCACACAGACCAAATATTATATCCTAATTTGGGTTATTTTCACCAAAGAAATGTAGCAGTATATATTGTGACCTAAATTTATGAAGAAAGCTTATTTATTTGCAAAATTGTATGACAGAAACTAAGAAAAACTCATTCATTTTTCAAAATTCTCAAATTAAAAAAAAAGGATTTTTTCATTTATTTAGCAAAAAAATTAAAAATTTTATTAAATCGACAGTTGACTTTTCACAATAGTTTTCAAGTTCAAGAGATAAACAGAAAACTATAACTATATTGAAATATATTGCCTTTAGGTGTCATGCTGAAAAAGTGTTTTTGGTGGCAATGCTGACATTATCATGGACTTATTCTTTTATCACTCTGCCTCATAAAGCTTCATTCTGGACCCACACAACAAATACAAAATTATATAAAACTTTGTATGTTAGGTAAAATATGTGTATATATATATATATATATATATATATATATATATATATATATATATATATATATATATAAATATAAATATATATACACACACGGGGGACAAAAGAAAAAAATAGAAATAATAATACAAAATATATCCAATCCTTCCCATGTGTATAACTGTGCACATATCAGCAGAACCTGTATTGGAATACACAGCATCATATGCAATATATACAATATACATGGTGCGTGCATTAGCATACAAAAAAACTATTTGCATTACAAATCAAAAATCAAAAAGATCACAAAATACCACATCGCTTAACCACGATCTAGAAAATATGTAATTTTTACATATAAAGACTATTCTATCCCACCCATGAAATCCAAGGAAAATAAAAATGGAAAAAATATGAAAAATAAAAAAGGGAGAAGAAGGAAGGAAAGGGCAGGAGAGGGAGGAGGGGGCAAAGGAGAGAGAGAGGAACAGGGGAAGGAGAGAGGGGGAGGGGGGTGGGGAGCAAAGGAGAGAACGGAAAACAGAGAAGGGAAGAAAATCAATATATGATAAGAACTATACCCTAGTTACTCATGGAAATGTTTAATATCCCATTCAAAGTTGAGGCCAAGGGGCTTTCTGGTATTGAGGTGAAAAATCCAATGCACCTCTCTTTTATATAGCAAGCTACACTTGTCACCTCCCCTTTTAGGTAGCACAATCTTTTCAACCCCCTGAATACGCAAACTGCTGACATCCTTGTCATGACATTGGTTCCAATGTCTTGCTATATTAGTTGAATGGTCCTTGACTATATCCTACAAATGATCACCCAATTGGTCTCTCAATCTACAGATCGTACGACCCACATATTGAACAGAACATTGTTCAGAGGTAATCAGATACACCACACATTTTGTATTGCAGTTAATAAATGTAGATGCCCTAAAATCCTTGTTCAAAGAGCTTGAATGTACCACGTCTCCCCTTTTTATATGGGAACAACAAGAAAAACTGTTACCCCCACATTCTTTGGATTGCAACCAATGCGGACGTTAAGGTCTACTTGTGTATAGACTTGGGAATATAGTGCCATCGATGGTGGGGGCTCTACGAGATACTGATCTAATACCCCTAGATAACACCTCAGCATAGATGAGATCATTATACAAAACAGGCAAATATTTTGCAATCGTGTTTTTCATTTTATTAAGTTCAAAACTGAAAGAGTTGAAAAGACAGGGATAATGACAGACCCAGACATGTCACAATTATTGACACGTTTTGTCTTTGGCTCTGCCTGGTTTGTCATGGAGAAGATCACCTCTTTCAGTGTTACCAGCAATGCTGAGAGCTCTGAGTAACCCCTATCCATGAAGCGTGACTTCATTTTATAAGCTTCTATCTGGAAGTCGGATTTGTTACTACATATACGTTTCAACCTTAAAAATTGGCCAACTGGAATGCCTCTAATGTTTTTTTTTTTCCACGATAATTACGGGATAGTAAACAAAAAAAATCGGTGGGGTATCCTCCCTCTATCTTAGAGTTATTTTAATACCCACTGTTAAAACAAAAAACATTTACCTGTATATTTTTTTCCTGGATAAAATTGCTGTGACCTTCAAACTATCGGAAGTACAGACTCACTTTAAATTCACCCCGATAACCTTAATCTGTATTACACAAATCTCGGTATTATATTAAATACTTTCAGTCTGGTCCCTTTGTGGATGCCAGTTATGTTACCCATTTATAATATTTGAGATTTAATATCTCTCAGATATGATGTGGGTTAAGTGAGAGTTCTTTGACCACGAGTGAAAGCTTTAACACAATAACAAAATGTATTGGTGTGCAGTAGAAAGTCTAAACTAATACACAACAATCTATCTATAGCCTATACAAAGGAAGAAAATCTTAAATTAAAATAAAAGAATACAGGGTATATTCCTTAAAACATTAATCTACAATAAGTAGGACTTAAAAGACATAAGACAAACATATTTAGTTACAAGTACAAGGCAGACATTTCCCATAGTTACCATTCCCACAAAGGTTCCATCCTGGTGGCTGCTCTACCATAGAGTGTGTTTCTCCCCTATCATCTAGTCTGTGTATATCATTACAGACTGGTGCCTCATTGGTTGGCATGGCGTGGCTCTGATTGGTGAGCCTCCCTAATCCTGGTTACGTTTTGGCTAAATCTCCAATCCCTATACTTTGCATAAGTCAGCCCCCTTTAATGCAAATCCTTGGCACAGAACATATTGAGTGGGAGATTTAACTTGTAGGTACCTGACCTTTCCAGGGACATTAAGTATTCATGAGGGGCTGGGATTCTTTAAAGTGAATGTGTGTGGAACAAAGAGGTTTTGGTCCCATTGTTTAGATACACAAGTGTATAACAGGGACTTCTGGGATGCTATGTCACACCCCTACATAGATACTAATCTAAATGAAAAATATTCATAAGTACAATTATTTTACAGCTATTAATGGAGATTTCACATAAACTCATAAGGCAACAATATGTGCATGCACAATACTAACTATGGTTATAACCATATTGAAATATATTGCCTTTAGGTGTCATGCTGATAAAGTATTTTTGGTGGCAACGCTGACATTATCATGGACTTATTCTTTTATCACTCTGCCACACTGGTTATTTCAACTGATGTATAAGCAATTGGCTTTTTATGGAATGTAGTAAAAGCAGTGAAAATGTTTACCCAGTTATGGTTGTGTAATTTTATGAGTCACTGCATAGTTATATATAAATTGAAAGCTAAAAATATGCTTAAGCTATAGACAAAGGTTTGTGTCTAAACTAACTGCCAGGGGGAATATTTATAATTTATTGTTTAGGAAGCTTTAATGCTTGTGGCTTTGAATAGCAAATTCAATGTCGTATTAAAAGAGGAAATCTCTATACATTTTCAGTGTGCTGGTTCCTATAAAAATACAGACGCTTATATATGTGAATGTGGGGAATATTTACCAGATATAGATTTTCCCTAATATAACTAATTAAAATATGTGGGTATAGATGCATACATCCTTATAGTCCAGGGTTCGATAAAATTTTGTGAACACCAGTATTATAGGGCATTTTAGGCTACACTGAAAAAAAAAGTTGTGATTATGTTTTGTTTGTATATTCTGTCTAGATTGCATAATAGTATGTTGCTTTTCCTAATATGCTGCATGTCATGGCGTAAAAGTTAAAGTGGTTCTAAAGGCTCAAGGTTTTTTTTACCTTCATGCATTTTATGTTTGCAGCAGCCCCCAGCCCCCTTAATATTTACCTGAACCCCATCACTATCCAGCAATGTGCATGAGAGCCTTGACTTTCATAAATTTGCTAATCAAATTTGAGTCCAGCACATAGGGCTGCACTCGATCGTCTTAGTAAGAACTCTCACCTGGTGATCAAACCCTCGGACAAGGGCAGAAATGTGGTAGTCATGAATGAACTACAATACAGAAACATGTGCTGGGATATCTTGAAAAACAGACTTTGGTATAAACCAAATCTGAGAACATTATTATTAAGTTCAACCAGCAATTCAATGACACCATACAGTCCACCTTTGCCGATGGCTTGATCACCAGGGAAATCTTTGAGGGCATTCAAGTTCCATACCCCAGAACTCTGACTTTTTATTCGCTCCTGAAAACACTCAAAAACCTGAAAAATCCACCAGGACGCCCCATAGTTTCAGGGATGGGATCCAAGACAGAAAGAGCGAGTAAATTTGTTGATAAATATTTACGTCCACATAGTACCACACTACCCTCTTATATCAAGGATACCCCGGATCTTTTGAGAAATTTGGATGGCCTCATTGTGCCTCCTGGCTGCATATTGGTGGCAATCAACATTGAGGCACTGTACTCATCCTCATGAATGAACAAATGAATGAAATACTTGTATAGCGCACAATGGGAACTGAATTGCCTCAAGGCACTTGTGGCATGCAGGTGATTACCAGATTTCTGAGTGAAAGGGGTCCCAAATCAGCAGACCTTAATGGCTTTGTGCTCCAGTTACTATCTCACATCCTCACCAAAAATGTTTTTTTCTTTTGATGGGTCCCACTTCCTCCAGGTACAGGGAGTCGCTATGGGCACCTGTTGTGCACCTTCATATGCAAACCTGGGGGGTGGGAAACGGGATCTATTTTCGAATGAGGACCATGCAGATATTTTTTAATTTGTGCTTTGGTGGTTCCGCTACATAGATGACATTTTGTTACTGTAGGCGGGACCACCAAAAGCATTGGACGATTTTATGGCCATACTAAGTCATAACGACTATAATTTTAAATTTACTATGCAATCTAGCCAGACTACCATTGCATACCTTGACATCACTTTTAACATTGATGCGGATGGCATGATCAATACATCATTATATCGTAAACCCACAGCGGGAAATACAGTCTTACAGGCATCAAGAGCACATCCCCCGTCTTTGATCCAAAGCATTCCCTTTGGTCAATACCTACGCCTGAAACGCAATTGTTTGAGTGATGCCAACTTCAAACAGGAAGCAGATGGCTGGTACGAATGACTTTTGGCCAGAGGGTATAGCAAAACTAGCCTCAAAAAAACCTTCAGAAAAGCTTTGGCCAGACCCAGGAATACTATTCTTTTCCCAGGGCCCAAGAAAACAGAGTCCAATGCAGTGAGGTTCATAACTACCTACTCTGATCAGCATCAAAAAATATGATCAATAATCCAAAAATACTGGCACATTCTGCTTGTAATGTGAATAAATTTATAGGACCTAAACCCGAGATTACTTTTTGGCGCTCAGGTTCTGTTAGAGATCAGTTAGTATGGAGTCATTATTGTAAAACAGAAGACAAATCCCAAGACCAACTGGGTCTGTTCCGGTGTGGTACATGTGATTTCTGTGATTTACTTTTGGTAGGATCCTCTTTTCCTCTTCCTAATGGCCAGATCTACTCCCTAAGACATCATATCACTTGTCAAACTAGGGGAGTAATATACATTATTCTTTGCCAAAGCAGAGCTTTTTATGTTGGCAAGACGATCAGGCCATTTTGGAAGATGATAAAAGACCATGTATACTATGCCACCAGCGGCCTCTTGAACACCACCATGGGCCATCATATAGCCTTTAAGCATCATTATGAACCACTTTTCAAATTTGCTGCCCTTGACTGTTTGTGAATATCCTTGAGGAGGAAACTTTGATCAAAGAGTTCTTCAAAAAGAGACCCAATGGGTGCATAATCTACGGGCCACCTTTTATTCGGGTCTAAATGACATGATGAGCTTTAGACCTTTTTTATAACAACCTTTGCAAGAACCTATGTGCATTTGACCCTGACATTTAGAATGTTTGGATTTCCTACATTTAGACTTCTCCCTCTTTTTCCACCCTCTCTTTTTTCCTTTTTCTTTTCTCTTTCTCTTTGTTCTTCTTTCTCTCTGTCTGTTTTTTCATATATTTCTCTCCTCCCTTGAACTAATTATGTTCATTACAATATTTAAAATTACTTGTTGTTTCCGCTTTATGCACAGTTATTAGTATGCAATAAGTATAGGATTCCACAAATGAACTAATGAGATATGACATAATATACAGTAATGTATTTCACATTATTACTGTGTCTGGGTTTATGACCAAATGTATTATTTACTACACTTCTGAACAATGGAAGCAAGGTTTACAAATGTATATGTATTGGTCCTTTCTAGTGTTCATCTGTTTTTATCTAGCCTATGCTTTCTATCCAAGGGTACTTTGCAGTGAATAGGAGACCGCTGACCTGTGGCAGACTTCATTGATCCTTTTTTTTCTCTATGTTTGAGCGCGTCAATGATATGGTACCAATAGGTTTCTTTATGTATTTTGGCTGCAACTCAATTCCTTGTGTCTTTTTGTTTCTGTAACACATGAGTGAATCGAGCGGAGTCCGCTCGTCACGCTGCCTACAATCCCCATAATTCATTTTGCCCCTTATGACGCTCTGATGTGTTTGCGTCATATGATACCGCCTCATATGGGTGTGAGGATATGTTCCTCCACTATAAATAGCCTGCGCTTGAGCCTTGGCTTTGTGTACAGCGTCGGGCTGTCTACCAGGGGTATACCTGTCTGTCTCAGAACATATGTAAGTACCCTCACCCGCTTGGCTATAATGCGTATCTTTGATAACACTCCTCTGCAGTACGATTTCTACCACTATTGCTTCTCTATTGTTTGTTCTCTATCGCAGATGCCAGTCTTCAGCTGCTTACTATGCTGGTTGGGATACACTATATGCTATCAGTGTCTGTGAAGCTTTATAAACGGTGTATGGATGGGAACCTGGATTGTTTAGAACTTTCCCCTCTGATGCTATACTTTGATATGAGACTGTATCTGGCCCTGTTATAAGCAACTTTGTAATTACATTTAGTGGTAGGTATTCTCATAGATCTACATTGGTAGACAATTTCCACATATTTGGAATTGTTCCGGCCATTGGATATTTGTACTTGAGGCGTAGCCCATCCTAAGGTATCTTTTATCATTTATGGCTCTGTGTGTCCCCTTGTCTCTTCTCTGTCTCCTGGATAGTTGAGCACATGCTTTTTAATATAACATACAATGCAACGTTTTCTATATATATGCTTTGTTTGAATTTTAATTTTAAAATATCTAATTTCAGAGATTTATCCTGCTCTTTTTTGTTAAGTCTTTGAACCTTTTCCGTGTCCTGAGGACGTTTTACGGTGAAACGCGTAGACGTGACGCACAAGGGCTCAGTTTACAAATTGTATCATTCTGCAGGATTTTTAATTGTTTGAACACTGTTACTATACTATGTATTTTTTTCAATAAATAATATTTTTTTGCTATTTTCTCATTGTTTCCATGCCTTAAAAGTCCGACCTGTAAGTACCTATTTGGTATCCTTCCCTTATGTCCCCCTTCATGTATAAGGATGTGACATTATGAGTGCTTTTCCTTTTTCTATTTTCTGGGAACACTCCTCATTGGCTGAGACAGTGCTGTCAATCACAGTCAGCGAGCCAATGAGGAGAGAGGAAGGGAGGAGCCAAGTTGTTGCTTTGTGTGTGAATGGGACACTCAGAGCAGCGGATAGGCAGTGAACCTGCTTGGTGCCCCCATAGCAAGCTGTTTCCTCAGGGGGCACTTGGGAGGGGGGAGAGGGGAGAGGGGAGGGGCCGGTGCCGGCAGAGGGCCCAAAAAAAGGAGGATCGGGGCTGCTCTGTGCAAAACCACTGCACAGAGCAGGTAAGTGACATTTTTGCTATTATTTTTAAAAGAATAACTTGCCTTTAATATCACTTTAAATATCCTCTCATTCCATAAGGGCTCATTTATACACGTGTAAAATATATAGAATGAAGCTACGCTCATTAATGCACCTATAGCATTTTTTATGTGTTTTTGTTGTGCTATTATTAAGTTAATAAAGTGCTGAAAAAGCATCAAGAAAGCTTGTTAAACGCCCATGACAGTGCTGTTTTTCTAGGGGGAAATTCTTAAAGAGGAACTAACGTAGAGGAAATGATCTGCTTTAAGGCATGTTTAGATTGTAGCGTGACAGCAGGCTTTCCAGTGGTAAAAGCAGAGGGTGTTGCATTGGTTTTGATTGAATTGCGGGCTTACCCCTAAAGGTTCTTTGATTATACTGTACCTGCATGAAAGTGTCCAAATTTTCCTTTAATTGAAGCTCCCCTTTAAACACTTACCTGGGTCTTCTCTAAACCCAGCACTATGTCTGTGTGCTGCAGCTCTTCTCTCTCATTCATGTATTCACTGAAGGCTCTGACAGCATTAGCTCCCACTGCTGTCAGTCAAATCTAGTAAGGAGAGTTCATAGTATAGAAAATATAAAGCTATTTTCAAAACCACAGTAGAACCAAACCCTACGGTAGCACTCCTGAATAATAAACCTCAAACTTTAACTCACCACCAATTTAAACTTCTATTATCGATAACCACGGCTGCAAAACAAAATATTGCAAAAGCCTGGAAAACACCCACTTTATGCATGGTATCATTAAAACATAGAGTAACGCAAGCCATGATTCACGCTAAAATAGAGGCAACCATACTAGATAAAGTTCCCAAGTTCAAATCATTATGGCTTCCTTGTATTGAACACTACTTACCACATGGTCTAGACCAATCTCTTATATTCTAATGAAACAACTAATCAAACATATATCTTACCCCCTATGTTACATGTAGAATTTATTAACATACCATTTTCTTTCGGAGTGGTCTCCTCCCTCCACAACCCTTATATATGCTTCCCCCACCCTTGCTTTCCCCATACCCTCTCCTTTTACTATATATAGATGTATAAGCTAAATTAATCAGTTATATATTTCCTAATGTTATTACTATAGAGGAGATTTTAGGGGTGGTTTATTTAAGTATCTTTTATTCAGAGAATAACCAAGCCACATGGTTGGATCTTGGCCCTGAATTATCTACTTACCTCTCTATACCTTCCTGGTAACAACCTTTCTTTTACCCTATATTATACCAAATCTCCTCCAACCCTAAACTTTGAAATTACAATTTTTACTATATATCTAATCCAGTTATTAACCACTTGCAGACCGGACCAATTTGCTGGTCAAAGACCAGACCCCTTTTTGCGATTCGGCACTGCGTCGCTTTAACTGACAATTGCGCGGTCGTGCGACGTGGCTCCCAAACAAAATTGACGTCTTTTTTTCCCCACAAATAGAGCTTCTTTTGGTGGTATTTGATCACCCCTGCGGTTTTTATTTTTTGCGCTATAACCAAAAATAGAGCGACAATTTTGAAAAAAACTGATTATTTTTTACTTTTTGTTATAATAAATATCCCCCAAAAATATATAAAAAAACATTTTTTTCCCTCAGTTTAGGCCGATACGTATTCTTCTACATATTTTTGGTAAAAAAAATCGCAATAAGCGATTATTGATTGGTTTGCACAAAAGTTATAGCGTTTACAAAATAGAGATAGTTTTATAGCATTTTTATTAATAATTTTTTATTATTTTTTTTTTACTAGTAATGGTGGCGATCAGCGATTTTTATTGTGACTGCGGCATTGTGGGGGACACATCGGACATTTTTGACACATTTTTGGGACCATTGTGATTTATACAGTAATCACTGCTATATAAATGCAGTGATTCCTGTGTAAATGACACTGGCAGTGAAAGGGTTAACCAGTGGGTGGCAGTGTAGGGGTTAAGTGTTCCTAGGGGTGTGTTACTAACTGTGGGGGGGGGGTTGGGCTTTCATTTAGTGAACACTGATCTCTGCTCCAATCACATGGAGCAGAGATCAGCGTCACTAGTTGCTAGGCAGAATGGAGAAATGTTGTTTACACAGCATTTCCTCCATTCGGCCGCTCCGTGAGACGATCGCGGGGATGCCCGTGGCGATCGAGTCCGCGGGTCCCGCGACCGGACTCACGGGGGTCCCGACCAGCGCGGGAGCGCGCCGGCGTGCTCCCGATGGCAGGGCGGCATTGAATATTGGACGTACCTGTACGCCAATATGCCTGCCCGTGCCATTCTGTCGACGTACATCGTCGTGCGCTGGTCGGGAAGTGGTTAAACGTTATACATGTTTATCTTTAGCTAAAATGTGTTAAATTAATATATCCCAAATGACATGACTATTATTATAGTATTCACCTCCTGTTAATATACTGAGAAGTCTCATTTCACACTTTTATACATTCTACTTAACTATAAATCTATTGTAATGAAAATATACAGCTATTAGGTCTTTGCTGCATACTACCTATTTATTCAAGTCAGGTAAAAATCTTATTTGTTACACCTGCCACAACCCTTTTCATTTAAAACATACAAATAATGAGCTGCATACAAAATGCAATAGGTATGTTTGGCATGCATACAAATCTATGGTCAGAGCACACACAACCATCTATAAGACTGCCAGGAGTTCATAAGTTAAAGTGGTTCTTCACCCTAAAGGGGAAGTTCCGCTAGTATTATCCCTCCCCCCCTCCGGTGCCACAATCGGCCCCTTTCGGGGGGAGGGGGTGCAGTTACCTGGATAATCCAGGTATCTGCACCCACTTCCGGCCAGACCGCCGCATGGCTCCGCCCACCCCGCATGGCTCCGCCCCCCCCGTTGTGTTCTGGGAAACACACAGTTCCCAGAGACACAGCGGGGGACCATAAGAGAAGCGCAGCGCAACTCGCGCATGCGCAGTAGGGAACCGGGCAGTGAAGCCCTCATGCTTCACTTCCCGATTCCCTGACAGAGGATGGCGGCGGTGGCTGCAGCGAGATGAGCGATCGCTCGTTATCTGCCGCCGACATCGCTGGAACCTGGGACAGGTAAGTGTGATATTATTAAAAGTCAGCAGCTGCAATATTAGTAGCTGCTGGCTTTTAATATTTTTTTTTTAGGTGCAGCTCCTCTTTAATGCACTATAATCATACATTAGAAGTCAAATCGTGTTTTTCTGACACCTTTTCTATTGGAGAACATTTTCTGTTTTATCATCCCCAAAGTAAGGCTTTGTACAGTACTGAAGCAAAGCAGCTGAATGCAGTGACAGTTATTTGTGACAGAGTGATGGCTAGGTTAATGCAGAATGACACCTTTACCCTTGGCTGCCACAGGAGAAAGGGGAATAAAAAAGTCTAGCTCCAACATAAGAAGCATATCAATAAATGATTGCTCCCTTACATTACCTTTATTAACTGACCAGCGAGTGAGTGAGAATAGTATGCTATGAGAATACTGTAATTAGAAGATTTTTGGGCATTATAAAAATAGTTGGAAATGTTTTAAATCGTGTGACCTGCAGCTTTCTGATTGCAAATTGCTTTTGTAAGTAAACAAAAGAAAGCAAACATAGTTATTTTCTTACACTTCTCATCAAATAATCAGGATTAATTAAACTCAGTAGGGAACTCCAAGTTATTTATATATCAATGTCAGCCAGAAAGACAAAAGGTTATTGGGAAATACTGTAAATCAGTGTATTCTATCAGTCTATCTTATCTATTTATTTATTATTCTCATATTCAGATTTGGATGGAGCACCTCAAGGAGAACCTAAAACTCAGAGAGGGGAATCACAATAAGGTTTTGGGTTTACATGACCCAGCGGTTCCGCTGTTCAGTGCTCATGGTTGCTACAACTTTTAAGAGCTCCTGCTACAACCTTACTGAGACTAAGGCCCTGATAAATTCTAACATACTCTTCCATGCTTCAACAGTAAAAATGACAATGCAAAATGTTAAGTATTTAGCAGGCTACTACTTTTTGTTGCGACAATGCTGCTGTGTTGTTTTGAAACTTTTGTGAATGTGAACAACATTGACTACATAACAAGCGCTCTGATTGGTGTGTCACAACCACTTCCTAACAACAGAGCAGGATGGCTTGATGGAAGACATGAATGACACCAGAGCACCTCACCCCACATCTTGCCTGTTCTCATTTAGCTCAGAATCCTTGAGTCAGAATCATTGAATGTTCCAGAAGAATTACTCCATTCTACACCTATTAGAGAAAATCATCTGAAACCTATACATACACAGGGATATATTGGGAGGAAAAATTGGGAATTTTTAGGGGTAGAGAATTTGTGCTAGGAGGGGTGATTTTTTTGGGGGGGGGCGCATTTGTGCTGGGGGTTTGGCGTATAGCGGGCAAAGATTTGGGCTGGGAGGGGAGATTTCAGCAGGGGGAATGATTTGTACTGGGAGGCGGGAAAATGGTGCTTATGGGGAGTGAAAAGGATTAGTGCTCAGTTTTTTGTTGAGGAGGATTTTTGTTGCCACATAATACTCATACATCTTGTGGGGCGGGGGGGGGGGGGGCAGTTTTAGCATGTTCTCCCTGGGTTCTAGAAGACCTTGTCCCATCATTGAAAGAATCTTCATAAGCATAAAATAAACTGAAGGACTGGTATACTATAGGCAGGTGATATCTCTGCATTTTTTCTAATATATTAAAATAAAAGTAGGATAACTAATATCAACAGACCCCTCCTCAAATGTTATCATGTTTGGTCAAAGTTCCAGTATAATTTTCATGAAAAGTAAAAGTTTCCTAATATCATTTTTTATTATAATTATTAGCAGATAAAATATTAAAGATGGCTCTTATGTTTCTTCTAACTATAAAGGAAACTGTTAGTACAGCTGAAATAGGATCACAGAGGAGTCTTTGTAGCATGTGCCAACAAGCTATTTTAAATGATAAATGCAGGATTACCCCTAAAAATATGCTCCTTCCTGGCTCTCACTTTACATAAAAAAATAAAAAAATACTTAAACATATTCTGGTGCAGAAGCCGTTTAATGCTACCTGGCAAGTCAACAATCTGGTTTCCATAGAAACACAAGATCCGAGCCATCCTCTTCAACTTGATGCATGTGCCCTGCAGTCCTACAGTCTGCAATTCTGCAATTGATTCCTATTTCTCTTGTTAACTTATAGAGAAATCAATTACAGCCTATAGTGTTAAAGTGCTTATGCTCCGAGGTAAAGAGGACACGTGGTCTACTTCAGATTCTGCTTTGAAAGGTGAGTATTTTTGTTAGAGAGAACCATAAGGGAGCATTTATATTTTTACTAGGTAATCTTGCACTTATACTTTAATGTGTGTCATCTAGTGGCAGGGATAAGTGAAAAACCAGTTTGCAGTGGATCAGGCCACATTTCTTATGTGTCCTCTTGCCTTACTACAGTTGAATAATTTTGAGGGACATGGACATTAGACAAATAATTGAACTGGAACACACACTGTCACAACTTAAGTCTTACAGACAGAGGCGGTTCTAGGCTTTTTGAGGCCTTAGGCAAAACCTAGACATGAGGCCCCACTCATGCCCATAATGGAAAAAAAAAATTCAAGCGATAAAAAAAAAATTAATTTGTATAAATTACATATATTAAAAGCTTTAAAATGCTGGTGTCAGTGCTCTCGGTGCTGGTGTCAGTACTCTCGGTGCTGGTGTCAGTGCTCTCTATCTCAGTGCTGGTGTCTGTGCTCTGTATCTCACAGGCAATGTTAAACCGTTGCTGGTCTGAGCTTAATGCCGCAGTGGCATTGTTGTCAGCAGAGGCGGCTCTTCAATTAGGCTGTCACGAGGCCCCTGTGAGTGCGAGGCCTTAGGCGACCGCCTTATTTGCCTAATTAGAGAGCTGCCTCTGCTTACAGACTATCACTCTCTCAAGCCTGACCAAGATCACAGTGCCCATAGCATTACACTGCTTGTCCTGGGCACATGGAATTAAAGAGGGATCTCACTGTGAAAAAAATATTAAAAGCCAGCAGCTACAAATACTGCAGCTGCTGACTTTTAATAAATGGACACTTACCTGTCCCAGGATCCAGCGATGTCGGCAGCCGAGGCCGATCGATCGCTCGGCTCGAGGCTGCTGCCGCCGCCATTCTAGATGAGGGAATCAGGAAGTGAAGCATTGCGGCTTCACTTCATGGTTTCCTACTGTGCATGCGCGAGTTGCGCAGCGCAATAGGAATTGTCCGCGCTGTCTCTGGGACCCGTGTGTGTCCCAGCAGACAGCGCGCAGGGACAGAAAGAGGCACAGACTCCCGTGGGAGTCTATGCCCGGAAGTGGGTGCAAATACCTGTCTTAGGTATCTGCACTCCCTCCCCCCTGAAAGGTGCCAATTGTGACACCGGAGGGGGGGAGGGTTCCGATGAGCAGAAGTTCCACTTTAGGGTGGAACCCCGCTTTAAAGAAAAAAAGGTTTTATGTAAAATACTTGAAGAAACTCTAAATGTGTTTTAGAAGGGCTTATTGTCATTTACTGGTTATAAATAATCATCCAGTATAATAAGCGCAAAGATTTTCATGTGAAAAACAAAGTCCATGCATAAAATAAAATGAAATCAATGGAACAGTCCAGCACCATGTAGCCTGTATATCCACAAAAAACTCTTCAAGTATTCTTGTGACAAGTGCTCATCCACCACCAGATCAAATGCCTGCTTACCTTCCACAGAATGATCAAATGCTTATCACTGCTATCCGACTGCTATTGATTTCTCCATATAGAGACCTCCTCACGTCCTTCTTAGCCCCTGTACACACGGTCGGAGATTTCCACAACCAAATCCGTCGGATTTTGTCCGTCAGATTTAGTCTGACGGATCTTGTCCGAAACTGTTGCATACACACGGTCGGACTAAGTTGTCGAAAAATCCGATCTTTCAGAACGTGATGACATAATTTCGTTACGATGGGACTAGATTCACGCTAGTAGCCAATAGCTTTGATGTAGGAATTTGATCTGAGCATGCGTGGTGCTTGGTCCAATCAAAATTCTCTACACATGATCGGATTACGTCCGACCGGCCCAGTTGGTCGGGAAATATTTCCAACATGTTGGAAAATTGGGTCGGACGGAGATTCGCACGGAATCAGTCCGATGCATACCACACACAGTCGGATTATCTGACGACACAGTCCGATAAGACGCATTCCGACAGATTATCCGACCGTGTGTACAGGGGCTTACACGCAGGATAATGGGTTAATCTTCTCTTGCAATTTCTGCCACATATTACATGGAACAAAAGGGAAACACCATAGTGCTCTCCATTTAAAACAGATTTATTACCACCCACAATTAAAAACATTTTCAGGAACCGGGAGCCGCCGATTAAGGCACAGGGCGTTCCTTCAGTCATTGCTCTGTGTGTATTATTATTAAACTTTGCACTGGCTTATGGAGTGAGCTTGCTATTTAAAGTGGAAGTAAACCCATCGATTTAAACAGTTAAAAAAAAAAGGCATGCCGGGAATGCTAACTGCACATTGGTTGTGCTCTCAGCCAAACTATCAAACCATCCAATGGCTGGTGTCATAACGAATCACATGTGCAACACCATAGCAGTTGAAGATTAACCACTTCCCGACCAGCGCACGACGATGTACGTCGACAGAATGGCACGGGCAGGCATATTGGCGTACATGTACGTCCAATATTCGTTGCCGCCGTGCCATCGGGAGCGCGCCGCCGGCGGCGCGCTCCCGCGCTGGTCGGGACCCCCGTGAGTCCGGTCGCGGGACCCGCGGACTCGATCGCCGCTGGCATCCCCGCGATCGTCTCACGGAGCGGCCGAATGGAGGAAATGCTGTATAAACAACATTTTCCCATTCTGCCTAGCAACTAGTGACGCTGATCTCTGCTCCATGTGATTGGAGCAGAGATCAGTGTACACTAAATGAAAGCCCAACCCCCCCACAGTTAGTAACACACCCCTAGGAACACTTAACCCCTACACTGCCACCCACAGGTTAACCCTTTCACTGCCAGGGTCATTTACACAGGAATCACTGCATTTATATAGCAGTGATTACTGTATAAATGACAATGGTCCCAAAAATGTGTCAAAAACGTCCGATGGGTCCCCGACAATGTCGCAGTCACAATAAAAATCGCAGATCGCCGCCATTACTAGTAAAAAAAAAAATAATAAAAAATTATTAATAAAAATGCTATAAAACTATCCCTATTTTGTAAACGCTATAACTTTTGCGCAAACCAATCAATAATCGCTTATTGCGATTTTTTTTACCAAAAATATGTAGAAGAATACGTATCGGCCTAAATTGAGGGAAAAAAATGTTTTTTTATATATTTTTGGGGGATATTTATTATAACAAAAAGTAAAAAATAATGCGTTTTTTTCAAAATTGTCGCTCTATTTTTGTTTATAGCGCAAAAAATAAAAACCGCAGGGGTGATCAAATACCACCAAAAGAAAGCTCTATTTGTGGGAAAAAAAGGACGTCAATTTTGTTTGGGAGCCACGTCGCACGACCGCGCAATTGTCATTTAAAGCGACGCAGTGCCGAATCGCAAAAAGTGGTCTGGTCTTTGACCAGCAAATTGGTCCGGTCTGAAAGTGGTTAAATAGAGGCAAAGATGGCAGCTTCCTTGGCTGAAAATGATAGGGGTGTTTACTTCCACTTTAATACTATATACAATGTCATAACATAAAGACTTTATAGAAATATGTCAGAAAGTTGCATAATGAAGTAGTACTAGTGAGGTAATATATTTTAGTAAATAAAAACAAGCCTGTGCATTTAAAAAGTCTATATCCTTTGATGTACAATGAGTCATTATACATATGGAGTTCACAATTATTCCTGATAGATCCCCCCTGATACCTGATGAGAAACGGTTTGTATAAGCAGTAACATCAGTGGACTCAAAAATAGCTTTAAATTCTTTATTCTACAAGTTAATCCAGATGTTTTAAATCTTAAAGCATTCCTTTTCAATCTCCTTTTCAATCGTTTATGTGTCACAGATGAGCTCCACATAAGCAGATACAATGAACAATAAAACAGCATCATGTATACATTATATATGAACTTAAAAGAATATTAGCTTTTATTAGAAGGACGAACTGCAAACATTCTGCCATTACTGACCTCCTAATGAGAATGCTAGTAAAAGGAAGAAATAGGTAGTGGTACTTTAAATATACCCCGGTGTGCATATCTACCATACAGGACAATTTTTTTTACTGATAAAATACGTGTCTAAAAAAAAACATATTATCTTTTATTTTGCGCAGTATAAAAACACATGTTGCTATCAATATAATACATTACAAAGATAAGTGCATTAGATCTTCTGAGAAAGCCAACGTGTTTCGCGGATCATCCACTTCATCAGGACCAACAGAATTAAGCACATTGAAATAGGTAAATCACCTGCCATAAAAGGTGCTTGTAGAGTCACAACCTGAGAAGGCATGGATCCCAATAAGGGCCAAACACACACACACACTGGTGCCAAGAGCTGATGACACTTTAGCTAAGTCAATAATCCTTGTTTTAGTTGATCCATGCCTTCTCAGGTTGTGACTCTACAAGCACCTTTTATAGCAAAGAAAAAAGCAATTTTCTGTTGCTTGCAAGGAAGAGGAATATCTGACTGCATTAGCAAATCTGGGTGTAGCGGCGACACTTTGGATAAAGTGTCTGCTATGTACAAATTTAGTTTTTCCTCAGAACAGTAAAGGGGTTCTGAGGGTTGATTGTGTAGGTTTAACTTTGGCATCAGTTTGGTTGGGCTGTGTTAGAATTCTGCCTGGGCATGTGTACAGTTAGGTGCACATGACAGGCCCAGAACCAGGCCTGGTTGGATGCTTTAGGTATCAGCGTTCCCCGGAGCCAATCAGTGGGTGTGCCGGGACCCGCTGAGGAGTCTGGGGAAGGGTACTTAAGATGTTGAGGTTACGTGTTCAAGGTTTGTTTGTGAGGCCATAGTTGCCTGTTGCTGGATCTGGACCGGGGTAGCCCCGCGAGGGGTCCTGGTCACGGGAGCGTATGCTGCTCCGCAACATGGTCGGTGTGACTAGCCCCATTAGACCCGTATGGTCTGGGGCAAGGATCTATCTGTTCTCGGCTGGTCTGGGGCGCAGTAACTGAAGGAGGATTCAAGGCGTCCGGGTGTGCTCTCAACTTGGAGGGGCACCACAGCCCGTGTAAGCGATCGGGGGAGGACTCTTCAGAGAAGGGCCAACAAGCTGGCATCCCAAGAAGTGCCTGGTTTCTGGGTTGTCAAGGACATTAACAAATCCACACTTGTTCCAGTACTGCCAAGGAGACAGAGAACATTCCAGGTACTGGGGAAAGGTTCACGTTTGGTTGCAAGCTTTATTTAAGGTCAGAGACTTTATAAGTTCTGGATCAAAGTGCTGACTGCCATAATCTTTGGAAAGAGCTTTGTTCAGCCTTGGAGCGCATAGCTGCGAGTGGCTACTCTCTGGGTTGTATTAGAGACTTTTTGGTGATTAGCAGTTCAAGGGGCCTGAGTTTCTTCACCCTTGCCCTCTGTTCCCATACAAGACTGTGTTTGTTGGATATTACCCCTGCAAATAAAAACCTTTCTAAAGGACTTTTATGGTGTCAGCGTCCAAAGTTGTTGGGTACTAACCCTGGGAACCCCTAGACATGGAACAACAAGCCAAGCGGAGGTAACCGGTAAGCCCAAAAGTCAAGCCCGCCCCATCGAGGGTTATGGCCGCTACACAGGTAGCAGTTATACCTGGGCCTGTCTACCTTTGAACTACTTTGTAAATATCTGTGAGACTTGTATGGCCAGTCATCTTCAAAAAATGTGAACAATGCAAGATACAAAGCATTCTGCATGGCATCGTCAGCTTTGCCAGAACTATTAATGCCTCTGACAAGTGACGCCCTTTACCAACACTTTAAAAGGGCAAACTACCAAGCAGCCATAATGAGACATTCCCTGAAAGGTATAATGTGTGCCCCGTCACTCATTGGCAGTGGATTGCACGTTGAGCATGGGAAGTTACCAGTGACCTGGATGACTAGAAATCCTGCCCTGAAAGTGTGTTGCAGGTAGTCCACTGCAGTTGCAAGCAAGGCAAATGTGAGACTGAAGATGTTCCTGTATGTCTGCAAGACTGTTTTGTACTGATTTATGCGGGTGCAAAAATTGTGCAAATGTTTCCCAAGAAAAAGAGGAAAGAGCTACATTGGACGATGATTCTGATGACAGTGATAGGGGTGAGACTGATGATTGAAGACACTGCTTCATATTTTAGGGTGATTTTTGAGCTGTAATTAATCTTTTTTAGAATTGTAAATTTTTGACATTATTTGGCATTGAGAGGGTTTCAGTAATTTCAGCCAACTTGTGACAAAGTGTGCTGCTTTTTTAACTTTCTTCAATTACACAGTGCCTACTGAAAATTCTGATGAATACACCATCTCAGTTTTGATACATTTACAATGTGTATGTTTACTTTTGCTTGGTGCCAATCTGTGAAGTTTAAGCATATTTTCTACAACTTTGCCATATTTCATGGTCTACATTCACTCTTGGGTACACAAAGGCACCAATACCTGTCTCAAATGTTCACACATGTGTAAATGTCAGTTTGAGAGATATTTTGTGTTGCTAAAATGAATAGAAATAAACTACTAGCAAAACCAGCACCATAAGATTTTCATTCTTTTGGTTACATGGGCATCCTCCCATTTCATTGGTTATACCGGAATGATGTCTGCACCTGCAGGTATCATCCCAGTATTGATCTTTTCAGCCAGCGATTTCCTGCACTGTAAGAACAATCATGGCGGCAGTTCAGCTGCTTGATTGCTCTTACAGGTGGCTGGAGTGGATGTCCCCCCTCCTGCTGCCCGTCAGTACTTCTACTGGCTTGCCCCAAGCCAGAGATTGAATTTGCCACCGGCAGAAGTTCACCATAGAGAATACCAGTGACCAGATGGTCCCAGGCAGTCTCTATGACTCTCAGAGGCCCAGGTGTGATGTTATGATGTCATGTCCGACCTGGCAGTTGTAAATACTGCCATGTACCCAGCTGGAAAGCCAAGGTCATTTGTTTTTATTTATTTTTTGCTCTCAGACTTTCCAGCCTGGAGGAGAGATTTGGGGTCTTATGAATGCTAGATCTCTCCATAAAAAGGACCTGTCATGCCCTATTCCTATTACAAGTAATGTTTACATTCCTTGTAATAGGAAAAACATGATTATTAACTGCTTGCTGACCAGCTGCCGTCATTATACTGCGGCAGGTCAACACAATCCCACGAACCATCATAGCTATACATCGGCCCCTTTAAACGGGATAGCAGGTGCGCATGCGCCCACTGCACTGTGGGGGTGTCGATTTGCGTGATCGCGATGACTGCCGGTCTCACGCAATTCTGGGCACAAGAGCCAGAACAGCAGCGTGTGTGTGTAAACAAACAAATCCCTGTTCTGTGGGGAGAGGAGAGACAGATCGTGAGTTCCTACTAGCTAGTAACAACAATCTGTCATTTCCTCCAGTTACTCCCATCCCCCTACAGTTCGAACACATGTTAGGGAACACAGTTAACCCCTTGATTGCCACCTAGTGTTAACCCCTTCCCTGCCAGTGACATTTACACAGTAATCAGTGCATTTTTTTTAGCTCTGATCACAAAAATGTGTCAAAAGTGTCCGATCTGTCCACCATAATGTTGCAGTCCCAATAAAAATTGCAGATCACCGCCATTTCTAGTAAAATAAATAAATAAAAATGCTATAAATCTTTCCCCTATATTTTAGATGCTATAACTTTTGCGCAAACCAATCAATATACACTTATTGAGATTTTTATTACCAAAAATATGTAGAACAATACATATTGGCCTAAACTGAGGAAAAAAAATATTTTTTTTTTAAATTGGGGATATTGGGGATATTAATTATAGCAAAAAGTACAAAATATTGTGTTTTTTTTTTTTAATTGTCACACTTTTTTGTTTATAGTGCAAAAAATTAAAGCCGCAGAGATGATCAAATACCACCAAAAGAAAGCTCTATTTAAGGGGAAAAAAGGACGTCAATTTTGTTAGGTGTTTGGAACAGCATCGCATGTTCGCACAATTGTCAATTGTCAATTTAAGCGACGCAGTGCTGTATAGAAAAAAATGGCCTGGTCAATGAGCAGCCAAATCTTCCGGGGCTGAAGTGGTTAAAACAAAATGTAAAGGGAAACTGTAAAAATAAAAAAATTTTTTTTTTTTAAAATGCCCCGTCCCCGCGTGCTCGCACACAGAAGCAAACACATACGTACATCGCGCCCACATATGTAAATGCATTCAATCCACACATGTGAGATTTCACCGCATGTTAGAGTGAGAGCAACAATTAAATCCCAAGACTTCCTCTGTAACTCTAAACAGGTAACCTTTACATATTTTTAAATCAGTAAAGAAAATTTTTAAGTACCGAAGTTTGGCGCCATTCCACGAGTGTGCTCAATTTTAAAGCATGACATGTTAGGTATCTATTTATTCGGTGTAGCATCATCTTTCCCATTATACAAAAAATTTGGCTAACATTAATGCTTTGTTTTTTTTAATTTATTAAACTGTTTGAAAAATTGCTGCACAAATGCCAGCTGACATAAAAAGTTGCAATGACAGCCATTTTATTCCCTAGAGTCTCTGTTAAAAAAAAAAACATTTTGGAGGGTATACAACCGCTTTAAGAGGGATGGGGTTGCATTTTGAGTCATTTCAGCCAAACTTGTGGCAAAGTGTGCTGCTTTTTTAACTTTCTTTGATTACACAGTGCCTACTAAAAATTTTGATGAACACAACATCTTGGGTTTGGTACATTTACAATCTGTATGTTTAATTTTGCTTGGTGCACATCTACAAAGTTGAAGCATATTTTCTACAACTTTGCCAAATTTCATGGTCTACATTTACCCTGGAGTATACAAATGCACTAAAACCTGTCTCAAATGTTACGCACATGTGTAAATGTCAGTCTGAGAGATATTTTGTGTTGCTAAAATGAATAGAAATAATGTTGCAAGCAAAACCAGCACCATAAGATTTTCATTTTTTTGGTTTACAATTACATACATTTATGGATCTTGACAAAAAAAAAAACGCAGGATATTTTGTGGAGAACGTTTAACATAAAGTCCATAGGGGTGTTGCCTATGCAAAAATGCATCTAAAAAGTAGTGCCCACGTGTGGGAACAATTTTTTGTTTTCCTAGTTCACCTTATGGCCTAATTGTATAAAAAGTGAATGTCTTATTAAAAATAATAAAAAATGAAAAAGCAAGCAGCTGTATATTATACCATTACATAAATAATGAATATATATGAATACATCCACTGGATCCTTAACCACTTAAGCCCCGACCATTTTCCAGCTAAAGGACCAAGCCCCTTTTTGTGATTCGGCACTGCGATGCTTTAACTGACAATTGCGCGGTCGTGCGACGTGGCTCCGAAAACAATATTGATGTCCTTTTTTTCTTACAAATAGAGCTTTCTTTTGGTGGTATTTGATCACCCCTGCGGCTTTTATTTTTTGCGCTATAAAAAAAAAGCGACAATTTTGAAAAAAAGCACATTATTTTTTACATTTTGCAATAATAAATATCCCCAAAATATATAAAAAAATGTTTTTCCTCAGTTTAGACTGATACGTATTCTTCTCCATATTTTTGTTAAAAAAAAACGCAATAAGCATTTATTGATTGGTTTGCGCAAAAGTTATAGCGTCTACAATCTAGGAGATAGTTTTATGGCATTTTTATTAATAATTTTTTTTTTACTAGTAATGGCGGCGATCAGCGATTTTTATTGTGACTGACATTTTGACTTGAATTTTGACGCATTTTTGGGACTATTGGCATTAATACAGCAATCAGTGCAATTAAAAATGCACTGATAACTGTAAAAATGTCACTGGCAGTGAAGGGGTTAACCACTAGGGGGCAGTGTAGGGGTTAAGCGTGTGTGTGTTTTTTTAACTGTAGGGGGGCGTGGCTTGGCATCTGACGTCACTGATCGTCTTTCCCTATAACAGGGAACAGACGGTCAGTGACAGCCTCAGTAGGAAGCACGAGGAGAGGATTGTTTACACTTATTTGGAAATACGAGACAACTTGGGATCTAACGATCGATTTAAAGTAATGTGAAAAGGGAGCCACGAAGGTTGCACAAGAACACTATATTTTCTGAACTGCGATCATTACTATATAACATCAACTGGGACCAAATCCTGGAAACATTGAACATGGAAGAAACATGGGAATGCTTTGGGAGCATATTAGGTATCACACAGTGCATTCCAATAGGTAATAAATATAGAAGAGCGAAGGTTAAACCTGGGTGGCTAAACCGTAATGTAAAGAGCCTCATTAAAGAGAAAAAAATGGCCTTTAGCCACTTCAGCCTCGGAAGATTTGGCTGTTCAATGACCAGGCCATTTTTTGCATTACGGCACTGTGTCGCTTTAACTGACAATTGCACGGTTGTGCGACATTGTACCCAAACAAAATTGACTTTGTTTATTTCCCACAAATAGAGCTTTCTTTTGGTAGTATTTGATCATATCTGTGTTTTTTTATTTTTTGCACTATAAACAAAAAAAGAACAACAATTTTGAAATTACACTTCCATAATAACAATTCTTCTATATAATTTTGGTAATAAAAATCTCAATAAGCGTATATTGATTCGTTTGTGCAAAAGTTAGAGCGTCTACAAAATAGGGGATAGATTTATGGCATTTTTATTATTATTTTTTTTTATTAGTATTGGCAGCAATCTGTGATTTTTATTGGGACTACAACATTATGGCGGACACATCTGACACTTTTCACACATTTTTGGAACAATTGCAATTATACAGCAATCAGTTCTATAAAAAATGCACTGATTACTGTGTAAGCATCACTGGCAGGGAAGGGGTTAACACTAGGGGACGAGCAAGGGGTTAACTGTGTTCCCTAGTGTATGTTCTAACTGTGGGGGGAGGAGATGACAGATTGTGGTTCCTAGCTATTAGGAACTCACAATCTGCCTTTCCTCTCCTCACAAAACAGGGATTTGTGTGTTTACACACACACACGTCACTGTTCTGCCTCCCGTGCCCATGATCACGCATCGGCACCCCCGCAGTGCAGCGGGCGTACGCACGCCTGCTATCCTGCCTAAAGGAGCCAATGTGCAGCTACGACGGCCCGCGAGATTGTGCCGACCTGCCGCAGTATATTGACGGGCCCGGAAGGAAGATGGGTGAAGATGGATGCAGCCTCGAGCAGGGAAGACGAGGGCTTTGTTTGCATCTAAGTGTCACATAATGTGCTAGTACATGATGCATACTAGCACGTTATGCCTTTACTTTGCAGGTATATAAAAAAATAGCACAGTTTGCTTCCTCTTTGCTTCCTCTTTAATCCCAAATGTACAACTTTTTCAAGTTCTTGTATTGGATTGTGGGGTTCCATTAGTATTTGATATGTATTTTCATCTTCCAATTGTCTACATATTTCTCCATGGTACTTCTCTTTGGACTGTATCTGCTGGCCGTATTATTATATATTTTTTTCTGTTAGGCTGCGAATACCAATCTTTATATATTTTGAATCTGAGATTTTCTTCAGTTTCAGAGGCTCCAGGTCTTGCACTACTAATTTTTTAAACACTTCAGTGTTCGAAATTGTCTACTTGAGGGTTATACAATGACTTATTGCGTAATGTGCTTTGTTGTACTTACAAATTCATTTTGGCACTTCTCAATTGTCGTTTTTGGGGGTTACTAAGTATATATTTGTTGATATTTAGTTTCCTAACATATTTTGGGACTCCTATATGTTTCAAACTTGTTCAAGTTTTTAACTGGGGCATATTTGAGGCTCTTGTCAAGTACATGTAGCTTTTTCTCAGTAAGTGCTTTCCCGCTTAGGTTGAACACACCTTCTCCTAGTATTATCATTTACTTTTGTTTTCTGGGCCCCGCTCGACACTCTCTCTTCTTTATACACTTCTTCTTGTCCTTATTTCTTGTTCTTTTCTTCTTGGTGAATGCTCCTCCCTCCCTTTTCTTTAAAAAAAAATCTATTGTATTCTTGTTCATAATTGGCATAATGCTTCCAATTTTCAGTTTCTCTAAAATTTAAGAGGGGCAATAGTGGTAGGTATCTGGCTCCTCTCATACCTATAGTTTAGCTAAGCTAGATTTGCACCTAATGTAGCTAACACTTTCATGGCACAATGGAAAGAAGCATCCATTTATCATTGCACAGAGCAGGTTAGTATAACATGTTTACTATTCCCAAAAAAGTGCAGCTCAATCAAAACAAATATAAATAACACACGTACTCATGTCATGTCATTAGCATATTTCAAATTTGCTCAATATCCAAACGTGGCAAAATGTGTTGGGCCAGGACTTGATGACATTAGCACATGCAGCCAGAAGGACACATCCAGATTGGATGACTTTGTTTTCAGATAAAAGTGTAAATTTTAGTTATCATTATGTTAATGGAATTATTGTTCTCTTTCCCTTTGCATTTTATGACTCAGGCTGGGTTTACATATGTGCGCATTTAATGCAGTTTTCACCCCATCCAATTCGCATTACATGCGAGTGCGACCGACTCTCGATAAAGCTGGTGCACACATGTCTGGAGCGGCCTCCAAATGGGTCCTGTGCGTTTCGTGCCCAGTTCAGGTGCGAATTCAGGCAAAATTTTGCGCTGAATTGAACCTGAACCGGTGAACAGGAATGCACTGGACCCCAGGCTGGAAACCACGGCCACACATATGTGAACTCGGCCTAAATCACAGCAACCTAACCTAGGTTGCAATACATCCCCCCACCCCCATTTTGCAGATGAAAACATAGTAATTTGTAGGATGTAATATCTGTGATGGCTTACTCAAAATAAGCATGAATGCTCAGTGTATAGTTGCCTGAACTTGAGATTTGTATCCTGCACTGCTGGCTGTGCTCTGTGTGCTCTGACATCACTGTAGGAACTTTGCACATAGTGTCAGGCAGGAAATCATTCCTCCCAACAGTGAGTACATAGACTTGAACTGCATACCGAAGAAAGATTTCCAACGCTGGGCTCAGGGACACAATCATGAATCCATGAGATGCTGGAATCTATTTTAATTCCAGGACAGCCTTGTGGAATCTGGGATGGTTGGAAGGTATGGCCACCAATCATCTTTTGCCAGTCCTCTAAATGCCTGTATTTTATACCTGCAAACAGTCTTTTTTTTTTTTTAAAGGAAGAAGAAAAAATGTAGCGCTAAAAAATATGAAATAAATCAGTGATAAAAAATAAATAAAAAAAAAAAGTCCACTAGAAGTCCATCTAGAGGGATAATAAGGCCACCAAAACTTGGAGATCAATCCTGCACAAGGGAAGCCAACAGTCGACTGTACTTCAAAGAATAGTAACATCCGGACAAATAAATATGGTTAAACACTCTTACCAGAGTTGATGGACCTGTATGTCAGCGACAACAGATCTTACAAGCATGGAATGGAAACCACTTGGAAAGCAGGTTGTGTATGATCCTCCATCAGCATCGATCTTCTGGGAAATCCAGCAGGCCGGAAATAAGGTACTAAGGAGGTCCAAATGTAAGTATATTTCTAGGAATGGTCAATGCATTCGTGGAGCAAATGTCATGTAAAAACATAAAAAAGACAAGCTTCCAATGGTGTAGGATACATTGTCTTCATGTCCTTTCCAGTCTTTAGTCCTGCGGCTAGTTGGGCTTTATGCTGTGCCTCCCCACTGCTCTGGGTAGCAAACTGCAGCAAGTCTGTCCTATGGTACTGCGGACATCCCCACTGGACATACTCCCACTTCATTGGGTTCAGTACCATAAACTGATATTTATCATATTTTTTAGCGCTACATTTTTCCTTCTTCCTTTGTCACATGAATTTTTGTCACATTCGTATGTAGCTGCTTTATACAATTTTATTGCATTTTTTTCACTTTATTATAGCGCAGTAATTTTTCTCCTTTTTTTTTTTTAAAGACAGAGTTACTTTCATAAAAACAAAATAACATTCATTTGTGTTTTTTTTTTTCTGCTTGGATGACATACTGTATGGTATGTAACTTTGAAGCATAAAGCTTTTAAAAACTTAACAATTAATAAAGTAATCCTTTTTTTTTTTTACCATCCTTACAGAAATTGCTGCCAAAAATAAACTTCTAAAGCTCACAAACGACTTGTGTTTGCATAATTAGCAAACAAAAACTCTACTCTATATTGTACTCAGAGACCTAGTTAATCTCCCACTGGGCTCCGCCATTGCATCCCTTGAACTGAAAAAAAGAGAAAGCAAAGCAAGTTTGTTAATTACATCCCAAATGGCCAAGATTAACTGTGTTAATCATGCACCACTTCTGTGTGTATAAGGCAAAACCTGAGGGGTGGTAAGAGATATGAGAGGTTAGCTGTTGACTTTTGAGAAAAAGTCAACATTTGCATATCAGTACCAGTTCTGTTTAGACTGCTTAGGCTGTGCATTTTGGGCAAAGCAGTGTGTTTGAAAAAGTTAATAGAATGGATAAGACACTGCTATGGTTACAAGCTTTGGAAGAAGAATTACTTTAATTTAGCTTGAATTTATTTATTAATTAAATTACCAGCATTTATAAAATAGTGGCATTATCATAGGCCGAAAGGCATAAGATAAGCATGACTCTTATCTAAACATATAATTAATGCCAAATGTTGTCACAATTTATGGAATAACAATGGCCATGCTTTATGGAACACTTCATGTCTGAGATTTTTCATGTTTATATTTCTAATAACTTAATAGACTTTATCGAAACAGTTCTTTGAATGACTTATATTCTAAGCTTTATCCTTGAAGCCTTTGTACTTTAAACAACACCTCTTCTAGCGTATTTATCCAAGTTTTCTTATAATCTACTTACTGTAAGTGTTTCCTGATGTAAATTTCTGCACACCAGAGATTATAAATGCACAAAATACAGAAAATGTGTTACAGAGAATAGTAATAGTCACAGAAAAAAGCTAAGTCAGTAAAAAGCTAAATGTGTCACCATGCTACTGTATGAACACGCATATGAAACTGTACAGTAATCATACAGTGTATTCGATATTCACATTGTTTTGTCCCACCTATATATACACTTTTTTCCGTTGTATTGAACTGCATCAGATTACTATTGTTTCAATATATGCTGACCTCTAGTGGAGGTTTAGGGCTACTACGACTTGCTTACTTGTGCAATTGGTATCTCTCTATGTCCTTCCCTTTTGTTTAGTGCTAGTTAGTTCTGTCCTAGCTAGACCTATCCTGTTTCTTCCATGTTTCCTCAGTGAGTGTTAGTCAGAGACAGGAATTAAGAAAGTCATAGAGGGAATTCAAAAAAGCATTTACAACACATGTATGGTGGTAGTTTCCTTTAGAAGTACTTGATGCCTAATTCAGGCAAGGTTTTGCACCAGTTTTGGTAAAATTACTGAGATACATGACTAATTCAGTTAATTCTAACTACAACCACATTAAGAAACCTATCACTATGACAGCAACATATTTTGTATTTTGAAAGAAATGCTGCCACTTTGCTGACTAAGAAACTGGCAGAAATTAAGACCAACTGGTGTACAAAGGTACCTCACTACTCAGAGCATGACATGCCTGCACTGGGAAGCTGTAATGTACTGTGTGTGACAGCTTCACATACAATACTGTATCCCTGGCCCCCTTCTGCTGTTGGCTGGGAGATTCCTGGCTAACAGCTAAATGTAAACAAATGGGCTGGGGATACTGGTGAATGAATGAATGAATGAAATACTTGTATAGCGCACAATGCGAACTGAATCGCCTCTAGGCTCTAGGCTACTGGTGATGTCATTACCCCATGTGATGACCAATGAAATTCTAAATGGTGTCTAAGACGCTCTTTATGAATTCCCTACATTGGGCTTCTTACACTTCAAAAGACTGAAAAAAAATTTGCTCTGTATCTACTTATTGAAGTAAAACCATGGATTCAACTTCTGTGCTATGAAAGAGTTAAGCTGGCTATGAATTGTGCCAAGTGACTGTACTGTTAAAAATATTGTGTCTATGGAGGTATGGCAATGCATAAATTGGCATTTGAAACAGAACATGCATTGACCATGGTTAAGAACACCACCAATAGTATTGATGACTTGTGTATTTATCGCATACAGCATCTTTTAAAATAAATGAAGGACAGCTAAAGTGGTAATAAACCCAAAAGTAAACATTTACTATATTGCAGCTTACCAGCATGGAAATATACATTTTCAGCAGATGTTTTCAAATTATTTTTGGAATTATTAATCAACGTGACTTAGTTTTAGGTCCAAAAATACCAACGTCATAGCATCATGTAAATAGGTCAATGACAGACCCATAGTGTTGTTACAATGATTAAAAAATTATCCCAAAGATGAACTAGGGCTGTCCCAAATAATGATAACAACATTGATTTATCACCTGAAAATCTCTTTTAGCGGCAAAGGGGTTATGGATCCAAATATATAATTGTTCACATAATTGTGTCCCATAGTCAAATTTGCATAGTTGTGCATGAAACTCGTGCCCATTGCTGTTCTATGATTTAATTTATTGTCAAATACAAAGTAATTATTCAAACAAACATATACCATCTACAGCTAATTGGGCTTGGGTATAGTTTATACTGACTCCGGATCAGAAAACCAAATGTATCTTCTCTCCCAGGTGTAGTGTTCTAGAGCCTGTAGTAAATGCAAGGAATCCCTAATGTAGAATGGCTGAAGGGGTTAATTTTTTTACCGTCAGCCCCATCCCACCTTACCGGATGCTGAGCTCAGGAAGTGACGCTGTTCATACACATTGGATCATGAGAAACAGAACATGCTAAAATCGGCAATGACTGTACTAGAGGCTTTAGAAAGTGATCAATATACTGGCTACAATTGACCTACCTGGTAGGTTATCGGGATCTTTATGAAATTTTGGGATATGGTGAAAAAAAAATAGGGTGTTTTGGTCAATTCTCTGTATAAGAAAGTAATTACCTCTTTATGGATTATACCATTTTCCATGGCTCTGTCCACCAAAATCTTTATCTCTACTCGGTATTCCTTCGTTGGATCTTTAGTTTGTTTAAAGAGCAGCTCCAGGCTCCTGCAGAAAAAACTAAAAGTACAAAATACTGTAGCTGCTGACTTTTAATATTAGGACACTTACCTGTCCAGGAATCCAGCAGTGTCTTTATCCAAGCCGATTTTTCAATTGGCTATCAGGTGTTGCCGCCACCTTCTACACCAGGGATCCTCAAACTACGGCCCTCCAGCTGTTGTGAAACTACACATCCCATGAGGCATTGTAAAACTCTGACATTCACAGACATGACCAGGCATGATGGGAATTGTAGTTCCTAAACAACTGGAGGGCCATAGTTTGAAGACCCATGTTCTACACTAAAGCCCCATACACACTTCATGTTTTCTGCTGAGTTTTTCCTTCAGGTTTACCAAAACCATGTAGTGCAAGGGCTTGCCTGATTGCATACACATTGCAACTCCTAAGGTTTGACCTCATATTATATGGTTTTGGTAAATCTGAAGGAACAACTGATAGTGTGTATGGGGCTTAAGGGAAACCAGCAGTGAAGCCTTGCCACTTGACAGCTGGTTCCCTACTGCACATGCGTGAATTGTGCTGCACTCTGTAAATGGGCAGCTGTGGGGGAAGGAGGAGGAGGGGTCAAACTTCTCGCTATGTTCACCGCGGCGACCTCAGCTGGAATTGGGAGCAGGTACCTGTCAAAACCAGGTACCCGCTCCTCCCTCCCACCAAATTGTGCCAGGGGGTGGGGGATAGGCACATAAGCAGAGCTTCCCCTTTTGGATTTAGCTCTACTTTAAGATAGGTGGATGTATCTGGGAGGAGACATCTTGCT
Source organism: Lithobates pipiens (assembly GCF_037356315.1). Classification (NCBI taxonomy): domain Eukaryota; kingdom Metazoa; phylum Chordata; class Amphibia; order Anura; family Ranidae; genus Lithobates; species Lithobates pipiens. The sequence continues at coordinate 25,116,236 of NW_027507685.1, read as the reverse complement.
TCCAACATGTAGGCAGATTTGTCCTGAAGTACAATGCATCCTCCTTTGCTTGTTTTATGATTAGATCAGTGTTTGAAGTCAATGTTCTAAGAGCTTCTTTCTCCCCTTTATTTACATGGTGTGTTTTATATGACTTGGGGGAATTAATGGTGTCACATAACCTTAGTAATTCTGCATGGGTCATCTCATAGAAATAGCTTTTCACATATAAAATGTTTAAAAATTGTGAAGCATGCATATTTTTTAAAATGTGCCTCCATAATTTGGAGGCCTTGGCTATCACGCTTAGCTAAAGGTATTGGGGAAATGAGCTCGCTGTCATTATATTCTATAGCTAATTGGATGTTAGTAGCTTGGACTGTTATGCACTTTGGACACCTTTGAAAGAGACTGAATATTATAATACTTTTTTATTGTCAATATTCTTATACATGTATTCAAGTCTTTAAATAATATAAAGGGTTTAGGATAATTAGTGGCAAGATAATTGAATGTTTTACCTAACCAAGGTTTAAATAAATTATAAGCACTAGATAGTTGACACTTGCTACAGGCAATCTGGCTGTCGGTGAGGCAGAGGCCTATTCCTCCCTTTTTTCCTTTAGTATTTAAGCTTTCAGTTATGACCAGGGATAGGCTTGACAAAGTGGAAATTGCCTTAAAATTCATTGCCATGCCCTACACCCAATGCACGTTCTATCTGGAAGAGCAGGTGGCAGCTGAGAGCAGTGTGAGTGGCATTCCGTTGACCTGTTCCGAGGTCTCCCTGTCATCTACATCACAGCTGGATTTTAATGCACTTTTGTTCCTGTACCCATATATGTCAGATATAAGCTATTTAACCACTTGCCGACCGCCTCACGCCGATGTACGTCATCAGAATGGCACGGGCAGGCATAAGCACATATATGTACGTCCTTTGCCTCCCGCGGGTCGGGGGCCCGATCGGGCCCCCGCCCGGTGCCTGCGGCGGTCGGTTTTCGTTCGGGAGCGATCCCGGACGAGGGGACGGCCATTCATTCATGGCCACCCCCTCGCGATCGCTCCCGACGAATGGAAATCCCCGGTGACATCACTTCCTCTCCTGTAATGTAAACACAGGAGAGGAAGTGATGTATTCTCTCCTCCGTGTCGGTATTTTTCGTTCCGACACGGAGGAGAGCGGATCAGTGAGTTGCACCAACACATCCCACACACAGTAGAACATGCCAGGCACACTCACACCCCCCCTTTACCCCCCGATCACCCCCCCAATTACCCCTGCCCCCCAGTCACAGTGACACCAATGTCATTTTTTTTTTTTTTTTTTTTTTTTTTGCATTGGTGTCATTTGTGACTGTAATAACTGTTAGGGCAGTTAGGGTTAGCCCCCTTTAGTTCTAATGTACCCCCCTAACCCCCCCAATAAAGGTTTAACCCCGTGATCACCCCCCGTCGCCAGTGTCACTAAGGCTGGGTTCACATTGCAGCGGTTTATGAGAACGAATGTGATTCGCACCGCACTGCAGTGCAAATCACATCCGATCTCTGTGCGATTCGAGTTCAGCCATTCGCCGCACCCGCCGCACCCGCCACACCCGCCGCACCCGCCGCAAATTCGCACGGGACCCTTTTTTTGGCCCGCAGCAGAATCGGATCGCATGGGTGTTCACACCATGCGATCCGAGTTTGCAGATCGCACTGCGATATGCGAACTGATCTGGGGGTGTCAGTAACATTTCACTGACACTCCCAGCAGTTCGCATAGGGCAGTGTGAACTGCCGCCGGGAGGCATGCGATGCGGGAACCCGCCGCGCATTCGTGGCGTTCCCGCATCGCTCCAGTGTGAACCCAGCCTAATAAGCGATCGTTTTTCTGATCGCTGTATTAGTGTCACAGGTGACGCTAGTTAGGCAGGTAGGTATTTAGGTTCGCCGCAGCTTTTTATAGCGCCAGGGACCCCCATATACTACCGCATAAAGCCCCCTGATTGCCCCCTAGTTAACCCTTTCACCAGTGATCACCATATAACTGTTACAGGTGACGCTGGTTGGTTAGTTATTTTTTTATAGTTTCAGGGCACCCGCCATTTATTACCTAGTCTCACTAGTGTACCCCTAAATTTAGGGGTGTCTACTTTCTAAAATGGGGTCATTTGGGGGGGGGGGGGGTTTGTGCCATCTTGGCATTTTATGGCCTTCAAAACTGTAACGCCCTTAGAAAGCCTGAAGGCGGTGCTTGGTTTTTGGGGCCCCGTACGCGGCTAGGCTCCCAAAAAGTCCCACATATGTGGTATCCCCGTACTCAGGAGAAGCAGCAGAATTTATTTTGGGGTGTCATTTCACATATGCCCATGGCATGCGTGAGCAATATATCATTTAGTGACAACTTTGTGAAAAAAAAAAAAAGTTTGTAATTTTCCCGCAACTTGTGGCAAAATATAAAATATTCCATGGACTCAACATGCCTCTCAGCAAATAGCTTGGGGTGTCTACTTTCTAAAATGGGGTCATTTGTGGGGGTTTTGTGCCATCTTGGCATTTTATGGCCTTCAAAACTGTAATAGGTAGTGAGAAGTGAACTCAAAAAATTACGCCCTTAGAAAGCCTGAAGGCGGTGCTTGGTTTTCGGGGCCCCGTACGCGGCTAGGCTCCCAAAAAGTCCCACATATGTGGTATCCCCGTACTCAGGAGAAGCAGCAGAATTTATTTTGGGGTGTCATTTCACATATGCCCATGGCATGCATGAGCAATATATCATTTAGTGACAACTTTGTGAAAAAAAAAAAAAAAAAAAAAAAGTTTGTAATTTTCCCGCAACTTGTGGCAAAATATAAAATATTCCATGGACTCAACATGCCTCTCAGCAAATAGCTTGGGGTGTCTACTTTCTAAAATGGGGTCATTTGTGGGGGTTTTGTGCCATCTTGGCATTTTATGGCCTTCAAAACTGTAATAGGTAGTGAGGCGTGAAATCAAAAATTGACGCCCTTAGAAAGCCTGAAGGCGGTGCTTGGTTTTCGGGGCCCTGTACGCGGCTAGGCTCCCAAAAAGTCCCACATATGTGGTATCCCCGTACTCAGGAGAAGCAGCAGAATTTATTTTGGGGTGTCATTTCACATACGCCCATAGCATGTGTGAGCAATATATCATTTAGTGACAACTTTGTGTAAAAAAAAAAAAAAAATTTTTTTTTTGTCATTATTCAATCGCTTGAGGCAAAAAAATAAAATATTCAATGGGCTCAACATGCCTCTTATCAATTTCCTTAGGGGGTCTACTTTCCAAAATGGGGTCATTTGGGGGGGTTTTGTACTGCCCTGTCATTTTAGCACCTCAAGAAATGAGATAGGCAGTCGTAAACTAAAAGCTGCGTAAATTCCAGAAAACGTACCTTAGTTTGTAGATGTGACAACTTTTGCGCAAACCAATAAATATACAATTATTGACTTTTTTTTTACCAAAGACATGTGGCTGAATACATTTTGTCCTAAATGTATGACTAAAATTGAGTTTATTGGATTTTTCTAATAACAAAAAGTAGAAAATATCATTTTTTTTCAAAATTTGCGGTCTTTTTACGTTTATATCGCAAAAAATAAAAATCGCAGAGGCAATCAAATACCATCAAAAGAAAGCTCTATTTGTGGGAAGAAAAGGACGCAAATTTTGTTTGGGTACAACATTGCATGACCGCGCAATTACCAGTTAAAGCAGCGCAGTGCCAAAGTGTAAAAAGACCTCTGGTCATTTACCAGCAAAATGGTCCGGTCTGAAAGTGGTTAACAGTAAGTGCACTATTGTTTTTTATTAAAATTACACAGTGTGATAACTGGATCCCATGCGCCTGTCCTTTTTGTTTTTGCTTTGTGATTTCATCTTCTATGCAATCTATAGACAAAGATATAAAAAAAAAATGAAAATGCTAATCTTTATTTTGACCAGAATTAGTTATAAAACAAAAGTTAATATTACTTTAGTAGTTAAAATATAAATTTTATTCTATAATTTGTCCCGTATGTAAAAAATAATACTATAGTTCTGGTACAAAGCATTGCAAAGTTATTCAAAATGAAATAAAAAAAAAATAAAAATAAATACAATAGAAATGCATCATTTTTAAGGCAACAAATTTGGAAAAATAAAATTAAAAAATGTAGGGCCCTTTCACACGTGTGGACTGTTCAGATCCGCCTGTCAATTTTTTCAGGCGGACCTGAACGTCCGCTCCATACATCTCTATGGAGAGATGGATGTCAGCAGTGACATGTCCGCTGACATCCAATCTGTCCTGATCCGATCCACTCCGCTAAATCCAGATGTATCAAACCCTATTTTCCATCTGTCTGGGAGATCGGATTGGATGAAAAGGGACAGGAGGTCTGTTTTCATCTGATCCCCCCATAGAGGAGAGAGGAAATCTGACAGGTCAGTTTCTGCACAGTGCGCAGAGACTGACTTGTCATCTGCCGGCTCAGCGGGGATCAACGGATCGATCCCTGCTGAGCAGGCGGATGACTGAAAATTGATCTGCACTTGTGAAAGGGGCCTAATGGTTTTAAAAATCTCTGAATCACACTTCTGAATGGTGTTTACAAACACTATTCAAAGTCTCAGTTCTTGATAGCAGCAGCTACAGTTGGCTACTCTGTTTAGTCAGCATGAATTGTCAGTAAGAGCAACGGAGGGGAGCGCTAGTTGGGGGGGTGTGCATCATATGCCCCATGTAATTTGATTTGTTTTTTTTGGTAGTATTTATTGTTGTCAAATATAGAGGGATGAGTTTTAATTATTATAAAAGGAATCTCTGCAGCAACAAGTTCAGTGGTTCTTTTGTAGAGAGATGCACTTATTAGATTCCATATTCTGTAACAGTTCACAAGGTACTTGCAACAGATGACAAAATCCAGCAGAGTAATTGGAAATATTACAATGCACAGCAGCCTTCAAAGAGCCATTTGTCCTTCATGTCATAGCAAGCATAGAGACACTACACCAGTGATGGCAAACCCTGGCACCCCAGATGTTTTGGAGCTACATTTCCCATGATGCTCAACCACACTGAAGAGTGCATCAGCATCATGGGAAATGTAGTTTGAAAACATCTGGGGTGCCAAGGTTCGCTATCACTGCACTACACCCTCCAGAATAATATGTCCAATCTATAACATGCACGTAGGTAGCTTCCATGCATGCAATAATGTATACTACATCGTAGACCTGTGCTTTCCTAATCATGAAGAACAAGAAATGAATGAATCTAACCTTATAGCTAAAATCCCCTTCATATACAGTTTACTACTGTAAATAGCAATTAAAGTCACTATAGTGTTTACCAGGTAAACGGGTCACCCTCTCACACTTTCATCCCCTTGAGTCTAATTACAATAAAAAAAAATCCTTGTATGCTCAAATCACATTCTTATTATCCTTAAATATGCAATGTACCCCTTTGAAATACCTAACCAGACAAATCTGTAATTTATAATCCCTTGCGAATTTGCAAATTAAAAAGTTTAATTGGATAGCAGGGAGCCATTGTGTGAAACATAGTTGACCTGTATCAAAACATGGCCTGCATGCCTTGACACAGAGAAAAGATTGTATGTGTGTGTATATATATATATATATATATACATATACATATATATATATATATATATATATATATATATATATATATATATATAGACATACACATATATATATATATATATATATATATATATATATATATATATATATATATATGTATATACATATATATATATATATTTATTTATATATACTGTGTGTATATATATGTATATTTACAGTATCTCACAAAAGTGAGTACACCCCTCACATTTTAACCACTTTCAGACCGGACCATTTTGCTGGTAAATGACCAGAGGTCTTTTTACACTTTGGCACTGCGCTGCTTTAACTGGTAATTGCGCGGTCATGCAATGTTGTACCCAAACAAAATTTGCGTCCTTTTCTTCCCACAAATAGAGCTTTCTTTTGATGGTATTTGATTGCCTCTGCGATTTTTATTTTTTGCGATATAAACGTAAAAAGACCGCAAATTTTGAAAAAAAATGATATTTTCTACTTTTTGTTATTAGAAAAATCCAATAAACTCAATTTTAGTCATACATTTAGGCCAAAATGTATTCAGCCACATGTCTTTGGTAAAAAAAAAGTCAATAATTGTATATTTATTGGTTTGCGCAAAAGTTGTCACATCTACAAACTAAGGTACGTTTTCTGGAATTTACGCAGCTTTTAGTTTACGACTGCCTATCTCATTTCTTGAGGTGCTAAAATGGCAGGGCAGTACAAAACCCCCCCAAATGACCCCATTTTGGAAAGTAGACCCCCTAAGGAAATTGATAAGAGGCATGTTGAGCCCATTGAATATTTTATTTTTTTGCCTCAAGCGATTGAATAATGACAAAAAAAAAATTTTTTTTTTTTTTTTACACAAAGTTGTCACTAAATGATATATTGCTCACACATGCTATGGGCGTATGTGAAATGACACCCCAAAATAAATTCTGCTGCTTCTCCTGAGTACGGGGATACCACATATGTGGGACTTTTTGGGAGCCTAGCCGCGTACGGGGCCCCGAAAACCAAGCACCGCCTTCAGGCTTTCTAAGGGCGTAAATTTTTGAGTTCACTTCTCACTACCTATTACAGTTTTGAAGGCCATAAAATGCCAAGATGGCACAAAACCCCCACAAATGACCCCATTTTAGAAAGTAGACACCCCAAGCTATTTGCTGAGAGGCATGTTGAGTTCATGGAATATTTTATATTTTGCCACAAGTTGCGGGAAAATTACAAACTTTTTTTTTTTTTTTTTTTTTTCACAAAGTTGTCACTAAATGATATATTGCTCACACATGCCATGGGCATATGTGAAATGACACCCCAAAATAAATTCTGCTGCTTCTCCTGAGTACGGGGATACCACATATGTGGGACTTTTTGGGAGCCTAGCCGCGTACGGGGCCCCGAAAACCAAGCACCGCCTTCAGGCTTTCTAAGGGCGTAAATTTTTGAGTTCACTTCTCACTACCTATTACAGTTTTGAAGGCCATAAAATGCCAAGATGGCACAAAACACCCACAAATGACCCCATTTTAGAAAGTAGACACCCCAAGCTATTTGCTGAGAGGCATGTTGAGTCCATGGAATATTTTATATTTTGCCACAAGTTGCGGGAAAATTACAAACTTTTTTTTTTTTTTTTTTTTTTCCACAAAGTTGTCACTAAATGATATATTGCTCACGCATGCCATGGGCATATGTGAAATGACACCCCAAAATAAATTCTGCTGCTTCTCCTGAGTACGGGGATACCACATATGTGGGACTTTTTGGGAGCCTAGCCGCGTACGGGGCCCCGAAAACCAAGCACCGCCTTCAGGCTTTCTAAGGGCGTTACAGTTTTGAAGGCCATAAAATGCCAAGATGGCACAAACCCCCCCCAAATGACCCCATTTTGGAAAGTAGACACCCCTAAATTTAGGGGTACACTAGTGAGACTAGGTAATAAATGGCGGGTGCCCTGAAACTATAAAAAAATAACTAACCAACCAGCGTCACCTGTAACAGTTATATGGTGATCACTGGTGAAAGGGTTAACTAGGGGGCAATCAGGGGGCTTTATGCGGTAGTATATGGGGGTCCCTGGCGCTATAAAAAGCTGCGGCGAACCTGAATACCTACCTGCCTAACTAGCGTCACCTGTGACACTAATACAGCGATCAGAAAAACGATCGCTTATTAGGCTGGGTTCACACTGGAGCGATGCGGGAACGCCACGAATGCGCGGCGGGTTCCCGCATCGCATGCCTCCCGGGGGCAGTTCACACTGCCCTATGCGAACTGCTGGGAGTGTCAGTGAAATGTTACTGACACCCCCAGATCAGTTCGCATATCGCAGTGCGATCTGCAAACTCGGATCGCATGGTGTGAACACCCATGCGATCTGATTCTGCTGCGGGCCAAAAAAAGGGTCCCGTGCGAATTTGCGGCGGGTGCGGCGGGTGCGGCGGGTGCGGCGAATGGCTGAACTCGAATCGCACAGAGATCGGATGTGATTTGCACTGCAGTGCGGTGCGAATCACATCCGTTCTCAAACCGCTGCAATGTGAACCCAGCCTTAGTGACACTGGCGACGGGGGGTGATCACGGGGTTAAACCTTTATTGGGGGGGTTAGGGGGGTACCTTAGAACTAAAGGGGGCTAACCCTAACTGCCCTAACAGTTATTAGTCACAAATGACACCCGCCGGGTGATCAGGGGGTTAAACCTTTATTAGGTAATAAATGGCGGGTGCCCTGAAACTATAAAAAAATAACTAACCAACCAGCGTCACCTGTAACAGTTATATGGTGATCACAGGTGAAAGGGTTAACTAGGGGGCAATCAGGGGGCTTTATGCGGTAGTATATGGGGGTCCCTGGCGCTATAAAAAGCTGCGGCGAACCTAAATACCTACCTGCCTAACTAGCGTCACCTGTGACACTAATACGGCGATCAGAAAAATGATCGCTTATTAGGCTGGGTTCACACTGGAGCGATGCGGAAACGCCGCGAATCCGCGGCGGGTTCCCGCATCGCATGCCTCCCGGCGGCAGTTCACACTGCCCTATGCGAACTGCTGGGAGTGTCAGTGAAATGTTACTGACACCCCCAGATCAGTTCGCATATCGCAGTGTGATCTGCAAACTCGGATCGCATGGTGTGAACACCCATGCGATCCGATTCTGCTGCGGACCAAAAAAAGGGTCCCGTGCGAATTTGTGGCGGGTGCGGCGGGTGTGGCGGGTGCGGCGGGTGCGGCGAATGGCTGAACTCGAATCGCACAGAGATCGGATGTGATTTGCACTGCAGTGCGGTGCGAATCACATTCGTTCTCATAAACCGCTGCAATGTGAACCCAGCCTTAGTGACACTGGCGACGGGGGGTGATCACGGGGTTAAACCTTTATTGGGGGGGGTTAGGGGGGCACATTAGAACTAAAGGGGGCTAACTCTAACTGCCCTAACAGTTATTACAGTCACAAATGACACCAATGCAAAAAAAAAAAAAATAAAAAAAAAAAATGACATTGGTGTCACTGTGACTGGGGGGCAGGGGTAATTGGGGGGGTGATCGGGGGGTAAAGGGGGGGTGTGAGTGTGCCTGGCATGTTCTACTGTGTGTGTAGAGTGTTGGTGCAACTCACCGATCCGCTCTCCTCCGTGTCGGAACGAAAAATACCGACACGGAGGAGAGAATACATCACTTCCTCTCCTGTGTTTACATTACAGGAGAGGAAGTGATGTCACCGGGGATTTCCATTCGTCGAGAGCGATCGCGAGGGGGTGGCCATGAATGAATGGCCGCCCCCTCATCCCGGATCGCTCTCGAAGGAATGCCGACCGCCGCAGGCACCGGGGGGGGGGGCCCGATCGGGCCCCCCACCCGCGGGCAGGCAGGGACTTATATATACGCCCATATGCCTGCCCGTGCCATTCTGCCGACGTATATCGTCGTGCGGCGGTCGGCAAGTGGTTAAAGGAGGGAGCACCAATAACGACTGTGACATGGGAACCTATGGGTGACATCACCTCATCAGGGTTTATCAGCTGTCGCCAAGCACTTTCTCCCCTGCAGCCCCTGTTGACTGACACAGGTAAGATTATATGACCAGACCTTAAAATGATGTCCCCCCCCCCCCCAGAAAAAAGTTCTGTGGACGCCCATGAGATTTGCTGTTGCAAACAATAGAACAATTTTGATAAATATACACACAAGTGCATGTGCTATATATTTTATAGTTTTATAGTCTGGTAAGAATTTATTTATTGTCTGCAAAGCCTTTATTTATAATCATGGAACAATTCCAACAAACTACCAACAAACTATCAAGTTGACAAGAATGTTGCCAAATGTCGATATCATCATGGTTTTGTAGCTGCTGTATAATCTGCAAAAGTCAGGCACTTTGTGACCTTGATTTAATTAATATTCAGAAACAGTACTTTCTCTGAATGTTTCTTCATGAATATTAATATTAAAAATAGGATAAAGAATTTTTATGGTATCGCAAAGAACAGAAAATAATAATAAGGGGTAATATATCACTGTCAGTTAAGGCTACAGTTAATTTACCAGAGACGAGGTTATCTGCAAGGTTCACTTGCATCATTGGCAGTTTAAATTCAAATACAAGGGCCCATACACATATACTTATAAAATGCTATGTTCAGGTCCGTAATGTGTAAATTTAACACAGATCTGAACACTGCATTATTGTAGGCTATGGGGCCCACATGAACAGCTGCACTGTGGTCAGTATTCTCCTATAACATAGAGCTGTGTAAACTTAACCCCTTGCCGTCCGGCTCCTGTACATATATACATCGCCACTTTGAAGAGGGATATCTCAGTAACGGCAGCAGCTGCCACAACCGAGATATCCATCTTTTCAGGAGATGGTCATGTTTACAATAATGGGGATCTCTGTGGCAGATTCGCCACAAGATTATGTCGTGTCACTCCCCCTCCCGCCACTCACACACGCCCTCTGACGCTTACCGGAGCCGTCAGCAGCAGCAAAGCGATCGGTTCCTGTCTGTGCCTGGGTATGGAGACGAGTGAGGCTAAGATGGCCCCCACCCATCTCCATACCATAGCAAGGCGGAAGCGACGTCAAAACGTCACTTCCGCCCATACCTCTTAAAGGTACATTTTTTCAATGTCATTTGACAAATGAAATTTTTTTTTTATTGCATTTTAGTCCAAATACGAGATCTGAGGACTTTTTGACCCCAGATCTCATATTTAGGAGGACCTGCCATGCTTTTTTCTATTACAAGGGATGTTTACATTCCTTGTAATAGGAATAAAAGTGATCCAGATTTTTTTTTCAAAAACAGTGAAAAAATTAATAAGCGAACGCATATGTGAGTAGTGCCCGCATATGAAAGCGGTGGTCAAACCACACATGTGAGGTATTGCCGCGATCGGTAAAGCGAGAGCAATCATTCTAGCCCTGGATCTCCTCTGTAAACGCAAAACATGCAACCTGTCGAATTTTTAAAATGTCGCCTATGGAGATTTTTGAGGGTAAAAGTTTTACGCCATTCCATGAGCGGGCGCAATTTTGAAGCGTGACATGTTGGGTATCAATTTATTCTGCGTAACATTATCTTTCACAATATAAAAAAATTGGACTAACTACTGTTGTCTTATTTTTTTATTCAAAAAAATTCTCTAGGGTGTTAGATAAAAAACAATATATAATGTTTGGGCATTCTAAGTACTGTATTTATCGGCGTATAACACACGCCGGCGTATAACACGCACCCCAAGTTTAGGAGCGAATTTTAAGGAAAAAAACTTTTAGGAGGGAAATTTAAGGAAGAAAAACTTACATTAAATGCCCATCAATGCAGCCTTATCAGTGTCTTTTGCAGCCTTGTCATGTAGCCTGCCCATCATTGCACCTTGTCCATCATTGCAGCCTGTCTATCATTGCAGCCTTGTAATGCAGCCTTGTGCATCGTTGTCCCCTTGTCAGTGTTCATTTCAGATTTTATTTTTAAAAATGGTGCCGCCGAGATGTCCTGTGTATCTCGGCGGCGCCCGGTAATTCTCAGATGCCTTCGGCCCTTCTCATGGTTTTCGGACGTTCTCGGCAGCTTTCGGCCGCCTTCGGCTATTCTCAGCGGCTTTCGGCTGTTCTTGTCAGCTTTCGCCCGCTCTCAGCCTTTCTCTTCGATTTTCAGCTTTTGCATCCATGGTTCGATTTGGAATGTATTTATGACATACACATGTAAATGTTTTTATGAATCCCTACATGCAAAATCAATAAATGAACATTGCCCTGCACTGCCATCACTGCCTAGTAATGCTTAATAACACCTTGGTATGGTTACATATTCCACCCCAGCCTCAAATGGGTTATTCACTAGGCACAGAATGACCTCTGTTTTACATTATTCAGAATGGCTGAAGGCCAGGGTCATTCTGCATCTGCACCACTGCCTAGAAAATTGCTCTTTCGGGGGGCAAGGGGAGATGTCAATATTAACAAAGAGCTACTAGGTGGCAGCTGTGGTGCAGGCACAAATGAACTTGGCCTTTAGTCATTCTGAATTAATGACTTTGTTTATGTACGCAACTACATTAGGACACACCACTGTAGAGTTGAGATGAAACTGAACTATGGACCATTTTGATGCGGGCTCTTTCTGAGAGCTTTCTTCCAGCAAGATCCTGGGTACATTTCAGTATCATGTGCTTAAGCCCTGCAGTGACAGTTATAATAGTGTATATATAGAATTGCATGTATGAACTGAAGTGCCTACTTCTTAAACTCGCTCAATTTGACATATTGTATTGTGCAATGGCTTTCCTTTTTAGTGTTCTTTTATTGTATAGTGGGTTGGACTGAGTTGTATGCCAAAACTAATTTTTCTTTTCATTATAGAGAATGGCACATGATCATAATTTTTGTTACATTTTTTTCTGTTATTGCCATCTGTGTCCTCTTTGGGGGGATTTATCCACATTCACTGCGTCCCAGGACCAATACAGCATCTGCGCTTCAATCGGAGACAAGGGCTGACAACAAGGAAAATATCAGCTTCCAGACCTCTTTAATTTAGTCTCTTCTTTTTTTGACTTGCATCTTGGTATGATTTGTGTATTTCTTCCAGGTTTATGCAGTAATCAAGACCAACTGGTTTTGTATCTGCCCCGACCTGTAGTGGGTGGAGCTGCTGGGCCCCTCCCATAGCTTTGCTGCCTGCATTGGCATATGACAATGTCACTGCTACTTTTACAAGGTAATAAATAACTTTGCAAAGACATTGGGTACACAAAAAGTGGACTTCCCTTGCGTATTGAAAAAAATATAAACTATTATATGCACAGAGTTTAGATTTAAATGTTTTTAAAGTTACATTTTTTTAAATTAAAATAACAAACTAAATATACTAACTTGCACAGAGCAGCCTCAAACCTCCTCTTCTGTGGTCCCCTATCAACAACTCAGGCTCCTCCCTCTTCTCGGAGTGAATCAACGGGCTCAATCTTGCCCCTAGCTCTGTGTGTGTATTGACAGGGTTCAGCCCCACCCCCTGCTCTCTGCTCACAAGATTTGATTAAGAGCAGCAAGAGCCAATGTGTTAAGAACTTCGGGTATTGAGTCTGACTTAGTGGAAGGGGACCTCTCTTACGGCTCTGGTTCTGGTCTCACTGGAATGGGGACAGAGAGACCGGAGCACAGTGGGGTAGGAGAGTCCAGCCAGGTGCAGCAGCAGGTGTCAGGAGATGAGGATCCTCTGAAGCAGGAACTCACTGTAGCAGGGAAGCAGAAGGCTGCAGGCCACTGGATCAGGATGGATGGATGGATCCTCCGGAGGCAAGGTAGCAGATACAGGAACAGGCAGGAGACAGCAGAGGTATCAGGTGCAAGCAAGGTTCGGCAACAGGAAACCAGTCCAAGAAGGGTCAAACAAGCCGGGGTCGGAGCAGGAGAGGTCAGCAAGGTCAGACGCAGCCGGGTCAGATATCAGATAGGTAGCAGGTAGGTAAACAGGTATTCTCAGGCACTAGCTGCAGACGAGACAGCACAGAACCACTGCAACTGCGCCTTTAAAAAGGGCCACTGGCGCCAATCGAGCTAACGCTCGTCCGTGCGTGCGTGTACCGCACGCACATACGATCGACGTGCACCCGCGCGCGTTGGAAGACGCTCGTGCCCGCGACGACCCGCGGCACGAATGCGCGTGCGCGTACGGAAAGTCGATCGTACGGAACGGACGGATTCCTGACATTGCCCCCCCACAAGGGGCAACCTCCGGGTGCCCCAAGTGGCTCTTTTCTCCGGGTGTGCAGCAAAGAAGGCTCGGATCAGTCTATCAGCATGTATATTGGAAGCAGGTTCCCAAGAATTATCCTCCGGGCCATAGCCCTTCCATTTAATTAGAAACTGACCTTGTCCCCGTCGTTTTCTGAAATCCAGAATGGCCTCCACTTCAAATTCCTCGCTGCCATCGATCAGCACGGGGTCAGGTGGCCTTGTTTCTCTACCAGGGAAGGGATCAGGTACAGCAGGCTTGAGAAGAGCTACATGAAAAACTGGGTGTATTCGCATGGAATCAGGCAGGGACAACTCATAAGACACCTCGTTAATCCTCCTCTTAACGGGAAACGGGCCCAGAAACTTGGGTGCCAATTTCCTGAAGGGACATGCTAGTTTTAAATTAGAAGAAGACAGCCATACCTGGTCCCCGACTTGAAGGATCAATTCACCCCTTCTTCCACGGTCAAAACTCTTCTTGATGTCAGCCTGAGCCTTGGTTATGACCTCCTGCAGGGTCCGATTATTCTGCTGGAGAAAGGATACCGTATCCTGTACTGCTGGCACATGAGATTCTGTAAGAACATCGGGAAGAAAAGACAAGTTAAAACCGTAATTGGCAAAGAACGGGGACTGCCCGGTGGTGGCATGGCTGGCATTGTTGTAGGCGAATTCCGCCAGTGGTAACAGGGAAACCCAATTGTCTTGGACAAAAGAAGAAAAGCACCTAATATACTGCTCGAGGGTCTGATTGGTGCGCTCCGTTTGCCCATTGGTCTGTGGGTGGTAGGCAGAGGACAGGGCCAAATCGATCTTTAAAGACTCACAAAGGGCTCACCAGAAACGGGAGGTGAACTGAACCCCTCTATCAGACACGATATTGGTGGGCACCCCGTGGAGCCTGATTATTTCTTTAATAAAGACATGGGCAGTCTCGGTCGCGGAGGGGGTTCCCCTTAAGGGTAAGAAGTGTGCCATCTTGGTCAGACGGTCACAAACTACAAAGATGGCAGTGCAGTTCTCAGACGGGGGAAGTTCCACAATAAAATCCATAGTGATCATCCGCCAAGGGCGGTCGGGTGCGGGAAGAGGTTTAAGCAGCCCCCAAGCCCGAATTCTGGGAACCTTATTCCGATTGCATACGGGGCAGGAACTTACATACTGCTTGCAAAACTCCCTCATTCCTGGCCACCAGAAGGAGCGCTGTACCAGTTCAAAAGTCTTACGGACACCAAAGTGCCCAGCGAGTGGGTGGTCATGAAGGAGGCCCAAAACCTTAATTCTCACATCTTCGGGGACGAAGATCAGGTTATCCTTCCAAAACAAACCTTCTCTGGACGCTAGTGAGAGTCCCGGGGGACAGGAAGATGTGGAGGAAGCACTCCTTAGCAGAGACACTAGGTCTGGCTGAATGAGTAGGAAGGTGTTAGCAGGGAGGATGGTATCCGGGGGTGTGATGTCCTTGGGGCTGTCAAACATACGGGAAAGGGCATCAGGCTTGACGTTTCTTGATCCAGGGCGATAGGTTATGTGGAAACAGAACCGGGAGAAAAAGAGGGCCCAGCGAGCCTGCCGAGGTTTTAAGCGTTTTGCGGTACGGAGGTACTCGAGGTTCTTGTGGTCCGTGTAGATGAGCACGGGGTGTACCGCCCCCTCGAGTAAGTATCTCCACTCCTCCAAAGCAGACTTGATGGCAAGTAACTCCCGGTCGCCCACATCATAATTCTTCTCCGCCGGAGAGAGTTTTCGGGAAAAGAACCCCACGGGGTGCATCAGGTCGTCTTTACCTAAGCGTTGGGAGACCACTGCCCCTACTGCTATCTCGGAGGCGTCTACCTCCAGAATATAAGGTCTAGATGGATCCGGGTGGCTAAGGATAGGAGCAGAGGTGAACAGGTCCTTAAGTCTTTTGAAGGCGGCCTGGGCTTCAGGGCCCCAATGGAAGCGCGTATTCAGTTTGGTGAGCTGGGTGATGGGCGAGATAATGGCTGAGAAACCCCTGATGAATTTTCTATAAAAATTGGCAAAGCCCACAAAGCGTTGGATGCCTTTCTTGTCAGAGGGGGCTGGCCATTCGAGGACAGCAGCGACCTTCTGCGGGTCCATCCTGATGCCTGCTGGAGAGATTTCAAGGCCGAGGAATTGGATCTCCTGTTGTTCGAATTTACACTTTTCGGCTTTAGCGTAGAGTCCATGTTGCCGGAGCCGAAGCAATACTCTGCCAACGTGTCCCCGGTGCTGCTCCAGGGACCCAGAGAAGATCAGGATGTCATCGAGGTATACGATGAAGAAGATATCCAAGAAGTCCCGGAAGACGTCGTTAATTAAGTGCTGAAAGGTAGCTGGGGCGTTGCATAACCCGAAAGGCATCACCAGATACTCGTAGTGCCCAAAACGAGTTCGGAACGCAGTTTTCCATTCGTCACCTGCTCGAATGCGGACCAAATTATAGGCTCCCCTCAAGTCTAGCTTAGTGAAGATAGTGGCCGACCTTAGCTTTTGGAAGAGTTCTGGAATCAGGGGTAGAGGGTAGCGGTTTTTAATTGTGACCCTGTTCAGCTCCCGGTAGTCCACACAGGGTCGAAGGGTCTGGTCCTTCTTAGTAACAAAAAATATTCCAGCCCCGGCAGGAGATGTAGAGTGCCGGATGAACCCCTTTTGGAGGTTCTCAGAGATGTATGTCTTCAGAGCCTCCTGTTCTTTCTCGGACAACGGATAGACTCGTCCAAACGGGATCTCTGCCCCAGGGAGGAGCTCTATGGGACAGTCATAGGGGCGATGCGGGGGTAAGGAATCAGCCCCCCGTTTACTGAAAACGTCCAGAAACTCATGGTAAGGCTCGGGGACGGATTGACATAAGTCCAGATCTGGGTCTAGGCTGAGAAGAGTTCCGGATTGTTCAGAAGCCCCTGAAAAGCAGTGGTCCTGGCAGTAAGAGGAGAGGAACCTCACCTCCCCCGAAGTCCAGTTAATGGAGGTATTGTGGGCCTGCAGCCATGGGATGCCCAGAATCACAGGAAAAAGTGGGGATGAAATTACATCAAGGATCAGTAGTTCCGTGTGTTGGCAAAAGGTGGAGGTAGGTAGTGGAAGGGTCTCCTGGGTGACTCGGCCGGACTTAATCTGGGACCCATCAGCCAAGAAGATAGCGAGTCCATGAGTCTTTTGCTTGAGTGGAATGGAGTGTAGGTCGGTGAAGGCGGAATCAATGAAGCAACCGCAGGCTCCGGAGTCAAGGATGGCGTTGACGTGGATCGTTCTTCCCGAAAGCTGAAACGAGAGCAGAAGGGCGACATGGAGAGAGTTGGAGGGAGAAATACAGGTACTGCGAGACACTGAAGAAAGGCACTTACGTGACTTCACCGGACAGTTGGCCACATAATGTCCGGAGCCGCCACAGTATAGACACAAGTTCATCTGACGGCGGCGGGCTTGCTCTTCAGGTGACAGGGAAGGTCGGAGAAGTCCAAGCTGCATAGGTTCCTCAGGAGCAGGAGGCACGCTGGCAGGTCCTCTTTGAGGGAGAGGAGAGAAGAAAGGTGTGGAAGATGGGGTCCTGGCCATCATCCAGGCAGGTCTCGGTGGTTGGGAGGAGCGTTCGGCCCTGCGCTCGCGAAGTCTGCGGTCTATCTGAATGGCCAGAGCAATCAAGTCCTCTAAGGCGTCGGGAGCGCCAACGCGAGCCAACTCGTCCTTGAGACCTTCAGACAGGCCCATGCGGAATTGGTGTCTAAGGGCCGACTCATTCCACTGGGTATCTGCGCTCCAGCGTCTAAAGTCCGAGACATAGTCCTCGGCCGTCCTACGGCCTTGCTGGAGCGCAGTTAATGCAGATTCTGCGGTGGCAGCCCGTTGGGGGTCATCGTAAAGCTGTGCCATCCCTTCGAAGAAGGTGGAGAGGGTCTGTGTAAGGGGGCTGTCATTCTCCAGGAGATGGTGGGCCCAAGACTGAGGTTCTTCTTGCAAGAGAGAAATGACGAAACCCACCTTAGTCGCCTCCAGCGAAAAAGTCCTGGGCTGGAGGGCAAAGTAAAGCTGGCAGGCGTTGCGAAAAGCACGGAACTTAGAGCGATCCCCAGAAAATCTTTCCGGAATGGGAACCCTAGGCTCAGGTGGGAGCATCATGACTGCCGAATGAGCTGCAGGCTGGGCAGGAGGAGGCTGAGGTGTGGTGTCTGGAGACCCTGAAATGGAGAGATGCTGGACCCGCTCCTCCAATCTGGTGTAGCCATCCTGCAGGGACTTCACGGCCTGGGTGAGAGCCGCAAGGTGAGAGCAAATCTCCTTCATGGCGGAGGCCCCTTCCGCAGACTCAGACATGGCTGTCTCGTACTGTTAAGAACTTCGGGTATTGAGTCTGACTTAGTGGAAGGGGACTTCTCTTACGGCTCTGGTTCTGGTCTCACTGGAATGGGGACAGAGAGACCGGAGCACAGTGGGGTAGGAGAGTCCAGCCAGGTGCAGCAGCAGGTGTCAGGAGATGAGGATCCTCTGAAGCAGGAACTCACTGTAGCAGGGAAGCAGAAGGCTGCAGGCCACTGGATCAGGATGGATGGATGGATCCTCCGGAGGCAAGGTAGCAGATACAGGAACAGGCAGGAGACAGCAGAGGTATCAGGTGCAAGCAAGGTTCGGCAACAGGAAACCAGTCCAAGAAGGGTCAAACAAGCCGGGGTCGGAGCAGGAGAGGTCAGCAAGGTCAGACGGAGCCGGGTCAGATATCAGATAGGTAGCAGGTAGGTAAACAGGTATTCTCAGGCACTAGCTGCAGACGAGACAGCACAGAACCACTGCAACTGCGCCTTTAAAAAGGGCCACTGGCGCCAATCGAGCTAACGCTCGTCCGTGCGTGCGTGTACCGCGCGCACATACGATCGACGTGCACCCGCGCGCGTTGGAAGACGCTCGTGCCCACGACGACCCGCGGCACGAATGCGCGTGCGCGTACGGAAAGTCGATCGTACGGAACGGACGGATTCCTGACACAATGGCTCCCACTGCTAACTCTGTGAGCAGAGAAAGAGGAGAGAGCCTCTGCACTCATGCACAATGCTGGATTGAGATAGGACTCAGGTAAGTATAAAGGGGGGTGGGGGGCGATACAAATACTGGGGCATATTTGATCAAAATTCAATACTCATCTATTTCTGTTATAGTGGCAACCCAAAATGTTGAAAATAGCAAAACAAATAACAGTAAAAAATCTAGCAGGGGTTCTAACCACTCACCACTGTATCCAAATCTAAAAAAAAAAGTTTTGGCTGTAGATACACATAGGGGGTTATTTATGAAAGGCAAATCCACTTTGCACTACAAGTGCACTTGGAAGTGGAGTCACTATAAATCTAATGGGTAGATCTGAAATGATGGGGAATCTCTGTTGATTTTATCATCCAATCATGTGCAAGCTAAAATGCTGTTTTTTATTTTCCTTGCATGTCCCCCTCAGATCTACAGCGACTGCACTTCCAAGTGCACTTGAAGTGCAAAGTGGATTTGCCTTTAGTAGATCACCAATGCACTCATGTAATCATTAGAGATAACAAATTGTTAAACACAGGTACCCCAGCAGGAGCTTAGATGCAGTGTAGAGAGCATCAAACCAGGACTGAAAACATCAGGGATTCCTCTAGATAGAGAGTCTCTTTTCCACATTCAGCTTTCTTGAATCCCATGCAATAATGGGGTTGGGGAGGGCATAGATAATTACAGGAATTCTGCTTGCAGGAGTTTGTGATCTCCAGCAATCACATTCAAGCATACAAATCATCAATTACTGTTGTTGATGGTGAAGACATTAAATCAAAGGGGTATTTGATACTTTCATGCCATCTGCCCTGGTCTGCATTTACAGTTCAAATGCAAACTAAATGAATGTAAATAAATAATGTTTAACCACTTGACAACTGGGCACTTAAACTCCCCTCGTGACCAGATTAATTTTCAGCTTTCAGTGCTCTCACACTTTGAATGACAATTACTCAGTCATGCAATACTGTACCCAAATGAATTTTTTGTCCTTTTTTTCATACAAATAGAGCTTTCTTATGTTGGTATTTGATCACCTCTATATTTTTTGCGCTATAAATGAAAAGACCGAAAACTTTGAAAATAAACACATTTTTCTTAGTTTCTGTGATAACATTTTGCTAATTATTAATTTTTATTCATACATTTTGGCCACAATTTACACTGCTGCATATTTTTGGTAAAAATAACCCAAATTAGTGGATATTATTTGGTCTATGTGAAAGTTATAGAGTCTACAAGTTGTAGTTCAAATTATAAAAAATTGATCACATCTGATGTACTGGTGGCCTATCTCATTTCTTAAGACCCGAACAAGCCAGGAAAGTACAAATACCCCACAAATGACCCCTTTTTTGAAAGTAGACATTCCAAGGTATTTAGTAAGATGCATGGTGATGCGTTTAATGTCATTTTCTCCCACAATTCTTTGCAAAATTAAGATTTTTTCCCCACAAAATTGTCATTTTAATAGGTTATTTCTCTCACATGGCATGTGTATACCACAAATGATGCCCCAAAATACATTCTGCTACTCCTCCTAAGTATGGCCATACCAAATGTGTGGGACTTTTTCACAGCCTGGCCACATAGAGAGGCCCACCATGCAGTGAGCACCATCAGGTTTTCTAGGAGCATAAATGACACGTCTAACTTGTTGACTACCTATTACAGTTTTGAAGGCCCTGGAGCACTAGGACAATAGAAACACCCACAAAATGACCCATTTTGGAAAGCTAACACACCAACGTATAATTTCTGAGGCGTAATGAGTCTTTTTAAAGTTTAATTATTTTCCAGACGTTTTTGGAAAACAGGCAAAAAAAATTAAAACGCATTTGCACAAAGTTGTCCATTTATAAGATATTTCCAACACATTGCATGTACATAGCAAAAAAGACACCCCAAAATACATTCTGCTACTCCTCCTGAGTACGGCGATACCAAATGTGTGAGACTTTTACACAGCCTGGCCACATACAGAGGCCCAACATTGAAATAGCACCTTTAAGGGTTTTAGGAGCATAAATCACACATCTCATTTCTCAACCACCTATTACACTTTTGAAGACCCCGGAGCACTAGGACAATGGAAACATCCACAAAATAACCCCATTTTGGAAAGCTAACACCCCAACGTATAATCTATGAGGCATAATGAGTCTTTTGAATGGTTAATTTTTTTTCCAGAAGTTTTTGGAATATGGAAAGTTACACAAAGTTGTCAATTTATAAGATATTTCCAACACATAGCATGTATATAGCAAAAATGACACCCCGAAATACATTCTGCTACTCCTTCTGAGTATGACAATACCACATATGTGAACGAGAAAAGAACTGAAAATGGGTCAAATAACGGTGAAGTGGTCCAATCCCTATATACTTATCAAAAAAAGGCTTCCCCCTGAATGGGTGGGATTTTAAATGACCATCAACTCCGGACACAAATGGACACAATAATATAAAATTTTTATTCATAAATTACACAATGTACATAATATTACCAGGAAGTACAAATGGGCTAAACAATGTCCTCCTGGTGTATTAATAAACAAACATATATACAGAACACTTGGTCTCGCATGGTATATTCCTTTCTCTATAGGCATACATGTTTTCATTGGAAATGGATTTTAACAACTATTTGGTTGTACACATACTTTTTTGTGTTCACCATTTTAGGTCTAACTGATCTGGAAGTAATTTGCAGGACATCCTGTACTTGGTTGACATCTCGATAGTATTTGAAGTACTCTTCAGACATACTTATATTTTTCTAAATGGCAGGCATTTTGATCCTCAAACTTACACCTCACTAGGTAACGATTGGCAGACATTTTATCTGGTTAGCTAATTTTGTTCTGTGAAGGGAGTTGTGTGTGTGTGTGTGTGTGTGTGTGTGTATGTGTGTGTGTGTGTGTGTGTGGTTGGGGGGGGGGATATGGGAGTTGGGAATCCCCCTCTTCTTCCTTTCTGTTTTTTTTTTTTGCCAGCCTGGTAAAAATAGCTTGTATGCTTTTAATTGAATTGTTTTATATTATAGATTGCTATATCATCAAGTTTGTTCACCCCTGATGAAGGTTCTGAATTATCAGCAACTGGAAACGCGTCGGGTGTGGGTGATATAGGACAAGCATTGTTTTAATCATATTTTGTTCTGTATATATGTTTGTTTATTAATACACCAGGAGGACATTGTTTAGCCCATTTGTACTTCCTGGTAATATTATGTACATTGTGTAATTTATGAATAAAAATTGTATATTATTGTGTCCATTTGTGTCCGGAGTTGATGGTCATTTAAAATCCCACCCATTCAGGGGGAAGCCTTTTTTTGATACCACATATGTGAGACTTTTACACAGCCTGGCCACATGCAGAGGCACAATATTGAAATAGCACCTTCGAGGGTTTTAGGAGCATAAATTACGCATCTCATTTCTCAACCACCTATTACAATTTTGAAGGCCCTGGAGCACCAGAACAATGGAAACACCCACAAAATAACCCCATTTTGGAAAGCTAACACCCCAACGTATAATCTATAAGGCATAATGAGTCTTTTGAATGGTTTATTTTTTTCCAGAAGTTTTTGGAAAATGTGGAAAAAAAATTAAAACACATTTTTTTTACACAAAGTTGTCCATTTATAAGATATTTCCAACCCATAGCATGTACATAGCAAAAATTACACCCCAAAATGTATTCTTCTACTCCTCCTGAGTATGGCGATACCACATGTGTGAGACTTTTACACAGCTTGGCCACATACAAGGAACACAGACGGGTGTTCTAGGGACACATAGCATGCACATACCAAGAATTACACTCCAAAATACATTCTGCTGAGCAAAGGATAAAAAAAAGATTACCTGTGGGTTTTAGTAGCACAGTTGTCCACAGTTGGATAGCATTGGTGCAGGCAGCATGCAGGGATTTGGTCAGCAAAAGCGAACGCAATTGTCCAGGCAACAGGCAGGAACACTGTCCATAGTCAGTACAGGCAGCAGGCAGGGATATTGTTCATATACAGTCCAGAGTCAGTGCAGGCAGAGATTGTCAGCAGTGCCAAAATATTGATCCTGGTATTAGGCAGGAACATGGTCCATCCATGTGGTGTGGTCAGTTCATGCGACAGGCAGAGGCATGATGGCATAGGTCCTACAGGCAGCAGGCAGAAGTAGGGCCTCGTTCAAGACAGAAAGGGGACAGAGGTAGCGGCTTCTCCCACCCAAATCTCTTTGAAGCCTCTGAATCTCCAGACCCTAATCTAGGAATGAGAAAACAAAAAATAGTTTTCTTCATCCAGAAAAACAATTCTGGAGCCCCTCACATATGTGAGACTCCTGTGTCATGAATCCCACTAGTGCAGTGGCAGCGTACAAGATCAGTACAATAGACAGGCAAAAAGGTCAAACAGTCCAGGGTCAGTTCCAGATCAGGCAGAGGTATGTACAGAATTGGTAGGCAGAAGCATGTTCGAATAACAAGCCAGGGTCAGTTCCAGATAAGGCAGAGGTATGAACACAATCGATAGGCAGAAGCGTGGTCGAATAAGAAGCCAGGGTCAGTTACAGAGCAAGTAGAGGCATAAGGGGTGTGAAGGTAAATGGCAGGAAATTAGGGTTATGTTTACCATACTTCACTAATAATTTAGTGAAGTATGGTAACTATGCAGAGGCCTGGTTGGGAAGGACATTGGGGACAATAAAATGTGGTGTCTCTTCTCGCTCCTCCTTTGGTGCATACCCGGCATTTTTTCTGCAGTTTTTGACCTGTTGGTCTGGGGGGGATTTTTTTCGGGAAAGTGGCAATCGAAGAGTCTGCTAATCACATTGAATGGTTTCTGGTGGGCCATTGGGGGAATACAAGGGTAGTGGTGATTTCCTCCCAGGAAGGATTTGGGGCTTTCAGTGGATTTGTGATAGACAACGTAGCTGTTGTATATGGCCAAATTAAACAAATAAATGGAAACTTTTTTATACCACTGGTTTGTTCGTCTTGTGGCAAGGTAGGGTTCGAGCATTTGGTTGTTGAAGTCGACACCCCCCATGAACTTGTTGTATTCGTGGATACGTGTTGGCTTTTGGATTCGGCCATTCCTCCTGGTGATATAGGTATTATTGTGGATCGATGAAAGAACGTATACATCCCTTCTGTCCCTCCCCTTCACAGGCAGAATTTCCTCATTCCGTAAGCTTGCCGTCTCCCCTCTTATTAGGTTCTTGTTGATGAGGCTTTGAGGAAAGCCCTTCTGGTTCTTCCTTACGGTGCCACATGCTGGAGTGTTCTTTCTGTGAAAGTTGCTGAACAGGGGCAAACTAGTATAAAAATTGTTCACATACAAATGGTAGCCTTTCTCTAGGAGTGGGTTTATGAGTTTCCAAACTTTCCCACTCAATCCAATGTATTCTGGGCAATTAAGGGGATTTAGCTGAGTGTCCTTCCCTTCGTATACCATGAAGACATAGGTATACCCTGTAGCTCGATCGCACAATTTATATATCTTCACCCCATAGCGGGCCCTTTTGGTGGGAACAAATAGTTTTATGCCCAGCCTGCCAGTAAATTTGACAAGGGACTCATCCACGCATATGTGTTGGTCTGGGGTAAACAACTGGGGGAACATATCAGAAAAATAATTTAGTAGTGGCCGAATTTTATAAAGCTTATAAAAATTGGGGTAATTTTTCGGAGAGGGCACTGGGTATTATCATTGTAGTGTAGGAATCTCATAATCATGAGATACATCTGGTCCTGGGCATTACTGAGGAAAAGATGGGCATGTGGTGGATGGGGAGGGTAGACCAATATGAACATAAAACATTTTTTTGGGTTAGTCTCATACAGAACGTGAGGCCCAAAAAAATGTTAAACTCCTCCACTGTTAGGGCTCTCCACTCTTAGGGACGGGCATAATAGGACATTGGGTTACTTGCTAAATTGTTGAGCATATAGGTTGCACTGGGCCACAACTGATGCAAGCGTGTTCTCAGTAAAAATAAGGTTGGAAAAATCGATTGGTGAAAATTTTTCTGTGTCCACCTGGACTCCTGGCTGAGCAGTGAAAGGGGGAATGATAGCTTCTCCTGAATTAGGAGGAAGCCATAAGGGGTTCTGAAAGGAATAGGGAAGGCTGGCATGGGACCTAACTCTTTGGAACTGAGGTGACACCCCACTGATATGTGGCCGAGGTACTGCAGCACTGCAGTGCTGGTGGATGGCACTGCAGTGCTGGTGGATGGCATTGTGGTGCTGGTGGATGGCATTGTGGTGCTGATGGATGGCACTACCTCCTCACCAGTATGCCTTCGTCTGGCGGGCGGACTCTCATCCTCCTCTGATGCCAGTGTTCCACTGCTTGGGACAGGCTCCTAGTCCACGTC
This sequence comes from Lithobates pipiens, assembly GCF_037356315.1. Classification (NCBI taxonomy): domain Eukaryota; kingdom Metazoa; phylum Chordata; class Amphibia; order Anura; family Ranidae; genus Lithobates; species Lithobates pipiens. The sequence continues at coordinate 25,090,987 of NW_027507685.1, read as the reverse complement.
AGACTCAGAATCTGAATATGAGGAATCCGAAGCGGAGAGCGTCCCATTGCTTTTGTCGGCTGCAAGAATATTGTATGCCTCCTTGGCTGAAAATAATCTTTGTGACATTCTTAGTGGTCACAAATGGCACTGATATGTGGCACTGATGACACCTGGCACTGGCAGATTGCACTGGTGGCAGATGGCACTGATACGTGGCACTGATGACACGTGACACTGATGTGGCAGCTGACATTGGCAGGTGACACTGATGTGGCAGGTGAAACTGACAGGTGACACTGATGTAGCAAGTGACACTGACAGGTGGCACTGATGACAGATGGCACTGACAACAGATGGCACTGATATGTGGCACTGATAACACTGGCATATGGCACTGGTGACAGATGGCACTGTAACGTGGCACTGATGACAGGTGACACTGGCAGATGGCACTGATACGTGACCCTGATGTGGCACTGATGTGGCACTGATGACACATGGCACTGATGTGGCACTGATGAAACATGGCATTGATGTGGCAGGTGACACTGACACGTAGCACTGATGTGGCAGGTGGCATTGACACGTGGCACTGATGTGGCAGGTGACACTGACAGGTGACACTGATAGATGGCACTGATGATAGATGGCACTTAGATGGCACTGATAGATGGCACTGATGACAGATGGCACTGAGATGGCACTAACAGTGATGAGCACTGTAGCACCAGTGGCACTGATGTGGCACTGTATGGGCACTGATGTGTGTGTTTTCACTGGTAAAATGTATGTTCACAAAACGGCTGGCACTCACGCTGCAGCACAGATCCTCTCTCTCCTCTCATGCATTCTCTGTGTGAGGAGAGAGAGCCGGCAATGAGAGATGATATCTCATATGTTTACACTTAAGATCATCTCTCATTGGAAGCTCAGATCGTGCTGTAAACGGCAGCTGTGATTGTCCATTTACAGTGAGCTGTGACTGGCTGTGTCCAAGGGACATGGCCAGCACAGAATTTCCCCGAAGCGCGAATCGTGGAAGTAAACAGGAGGATGTCCAAGGACACCCTCCCGGCAATTGGAGTCCACGCTGTAGCCGTCTTTCGGCTATAGCGTGGATGCCTAGTGGTTAAACTGGCCTGGCCTGTAAAGACAAGTCTCAAAAAACACAAGGAAAAAAACAACAAAGTGCTTGGTATCCCTATAAACAATTCTCAAATGTTATTGGACAGGAAACCTTCCGACAGGTGATTATTGTGAGGGTTTTTTGGATATCTCTTGAGATAAAATATCAAGACATGAGAGACAAGCTTTCATTATTCAAATATTGATTTAAAGCAAAAAATACCAATTCCATAGGAATTATCTACCTGAGCTCCTTCTCTCTCCAGCAATGTCCACGATCCCCACAACCCTCCAGTACACTCCTCCTGATTAGCTGAGGCAGAGCAGCAGTGCTATTGGCTCCCACAGCTGTCAATCAAAGTCAGTCAGCCAATCAGGGGAGAGAGGGGGCATGGCCAGGTCAGGGCTCTGTGTCTTAATGGATACAGCTCTGACTCAGCTTGGGTGACAACCTGTAACAAGCTGCTGGCTGAGGGGCACTCAAAGGAGGGAGAGGCTAGGAGCAGCGAAGAGGGACCCGAAAAGAGGAGGATCTGGGCTGTTCTGTGCAAAACCAACTTCACAGAGGAGGTAAGTATAACATGTTTGTTATTGAAAAAAAAAAAGCGAGCCTTTACAATCACTTTAAATTAAAAAAACAAATGCGGTTTAAATAACCCATACAAACTTGGTGAACGGACCCTAATATAAAATTATACTTAACCTTTAACTGTATGGCAGATTGAACTGTTAACATTTACAGTTTTTACCTTTCATCATTTTAAAATGAGTGTTTCTGATCTCCTCCAGCCTCTTTACAAGTGCTTTCTCTCTACATGCACATTCCAGAAATGTTTGCACGTCATTATATAGGGCAAGTTTTTACTGGTAGCAACAGCCATTTTAGTCACTTAATGTCACCTCTGGAAGTGAAGTTGACAGGGTCACTGGAGAACACTTCAAGACCCCATAACAGGAAATTGCGAACAGGAAGTTGTGATCAGTTCAAAAGAAGACCTCTACTGATATGTCTAATGTCTTGCAGAATATACAATGTCTGCTCATACTGTATATGTGAATGTCCTTTTTGATTTTACAAACAACTTAACATTCTAAATATCAAGGGGTTAAGATATACAAAGTAAACAGGAAATTAGGTGACTTCAAATGTATCAGCTGAGGATAGACAAGGTTATGTAGATTTTCAGAGGGGCAAGAAAGGTAAAAACAGTGTTCATGCTGGAACACAGACCCAGGCCACAGATAATTTAAAATCTTTCAGTGCAAATGAACAGAAGTAAACTGTAAGCTACATAGGGCCATAAAGTTAAGGAAGTATAAGCCCTTGTACACACGGTCGGACATTCCGACGGAAAATGTCCGATCGGACCGTGTTGTCGGATAATCCGACTGTGTGTGTTCTCCATCGGACTGTTTCCGTTGGAATATCCGACGGACAAAGTTTTAGAGCTGGGCTATAAAACTTTCTGACAACATGATCCGATCAGACTTTGTCCGATTGTGTGTAGAGAATTCCAATCGGACAAAGTGCCACGCATGTTCAGATCACATTCCTAGACCAAAGCTATTGGCTACTAGCCTGAACGTAGTCCCGTCGTAACGAAATAACGTCGTCATGTTACCTACGATTGGATTTTCCGACAACTTTGTCCGACCGTGTGTATGCAACACAAGTTTCTGACAAAATCCGTCGGACAAAATCCGACGGATTTTGTTGTCGGAATGTCCGACCGTGTGTACAAGGGCTAAGACAAGCCTAACAAGGCTCATAACCAACATAGCAGGACTTAGCAACTGTAATACTAGATATTATTTTAATAAAGGCTCTAGATTTTTTTTAAATTACACTAACATCCTAAAGATTAAATTAGTCTACATCTACTTCTGCATTAGTAATGATTCACAGAAGACTCAGGTTCAAAACATTTTAGTTAAATAACTAGCATAATTAATAAGATCTGTTGCCATCTGGGACACAGACAGGAATAAAAACCTCCAGACTCTGTCCAAAACTAAAAAAAAGTTTGGATTATATTTAATAATAATTAAAGTAGACTAGTTACCCTTTGAAAGCATGCTGCCCTTTGTCAGTCTATTAAAATGGTCTGGAATTGACTTTAAAAACACATGTCATTAAAGTATATGTAAATTTTTTTTTTTTAGCTTTAGATAAAGTGGAGATGAATTACAATACCTGTCAGATATTTTTTTTATTTTATTTTTTATTGAGAGAAGTTTTCACAGTACAGAACAGTACAAAAGGTACAAAGAGAAGGAATAACACTCCAAGAGTTATAAAATGACAGAGTTATTCATAGACAGTAGGGATGAGCCGAACATCCCCTCAGAGCATGCGAACAGGCAATAAATTTGTTCGAACATCCGAACGCCGTTAAAGTCTATAAGACTCGAACATTAAAAATCTAAAGTGCTAATTTTAAAGGCTTATATGCAAGTTATTGTCATAAAAAGTGTTTAGGGACCCGGGTCCTGCCCCAGGGGACATGTATCAATGCAAAAAAAGTTTTAAAAACACAAGTTTTTTTGGGAGCAGTGATTTTAATAATAAACCAGACCCTTGTTAAAGGGGGCGTCCAGATTCCGATAAGCCCCCCACCCGCAGACCCCCACAACCACCGGGCAAGGGTTATGGTAATGAGGCCCTTGTCCCCATCAACATCGGGACAAGGTGCTTGGGGGGTTACCCCCAAAGCACCCTCCCAATGTTGAGGGCATGTGGCCTGGTACAGTTCAGCTCTTTTCCTGCGGCCTGCCAGGTTGCATGCTTGGATAAAGGGTCTGGTGTGGATTTGTGGGGGGAACTCCACGCCATTTTTTTTTAAAATTTGGCGTGGAGTTCCCCTTAAAATTCATACCAGACCCTTCAGGTCTGGTATGGATATTTTGGGGGAACCCCACATATTTTTTTTTTATTTGACGCAGGGTTCCCCTTAATATCCATACCAGATCTGAAGGGCTTGGTAATTGAATTTGAGGGGACTCCCATGCACTTTTTTTTATCAATGACTTTCAGTGACTATTCTCTGCATTACCGGGAGCTGACAATTCATTATAGCCGCGAGTGCTTTTAAATTACTTTTTTTCCTTCAGAAATTACACTTTGTGCAGGGACAGTTCTAAGCACGAGAAATAAGCACTACTTTACAGGCATACTATACACACCCCCTAGGTATGAAATTTAAAGGAATATTTAAAGGAATACTAATATATTGCAATCCTTAAATACACATAAAATCCAAAATAGTGCAGCACTAAAAATGTAACTAAAATGCATAAAGATGATAGCCAACTGCTATAAACGCATAAAAAGTCCCAAATATGAGAAAATGGAAAGCCAAGGATGATGAAGACACCAGCACTCCCCAATGGTGATCAGGGTGCTCAAGACAATCGCAATCAGTGTACATTCTTATCTGTGCTTCCACCACTGTAGGTAACGGCCGCTCACCTTAATCTGTGGACCTCTGAATTAACAGAAAGGTCATACAAGCAGTTCCCACTGGGGCAATCATAGGATTCAAGTTTGTTTAACAGCTGATCCAGCAATCAAAATCCAGCTTCAATAATGCAGCAGCAATATGGCAAATAATACAGCTCCTTCATCTCTTTTGGCTTCATCACACTTGGGTTGCTGGCATGTCCCCTTTAGAAAAGCTGTCCCGTAGCCTCATAACGTTGTAACCAAATGGCTCATAGAATAGAGGTTTTACAATGGACTTCATCAATGTCCTCCACAGCCACTCTGTGAATGGATCTGACACTGATTACATGTGAGGACCCCAGTGAGAGTTCCAGGTGATTAGCTGCTTTGAATACTGCAATGTGAATTTCGACCCTCAATGACCTTAACAGATCTCTTAGATGGGAGACAATGCTATTTTGCACCCTGTTTATATTACAACTAAAGTAACTTTAGTGTTTGCAGGTTTTTTTTTTAAATTATTAATAAAGAGTTTGTTTTAATCTAGATTTAAAGAGGAGGTCTGCCCAACCCTGTAAAAATTAAAAGCCAGCAGCTACACATACTGCCGCTGCTAACTTTTAATATTAGGACACTTACCTGTCTTGGAGTCCAGCGATTTTGGCACCACAGCTGGTGTTTCCATCAACTGTCGGGTGCTGCCACCGCCATTGGAACCCAACAGTGTAGCATTACAGCTTCATGCCGGGTCCCTACTGCACATATGTGAGGCACCACTGTGCTCTCCTACTGGCCCTGCGGCGGAGGAAGGAGGAGGGAGCCGAGCTGTGACGTAATTTGCCCTGGCCCAGACTCCCGGAAGCAGGGACAGGATACCAGTAACTGTGAAAGACCGGTATCCGCTCCTCCTCCCCCCTGAAAGGTGCCAAATGTGGCAGGAGAGGGGGGAGGAGACAAATGAGCAGAAGTTCCACTTTTGGATGGAACTCGGCTTTGAAGAAGAGGTATAATCCTTGCCACATAAAGTGATATTTATTTTTTAGTACATTTTCATTTATAAATGTAATGGACTGATTGATGCTCATTACACTTTTCAAATTTTGCGGTAAGTTTCATTTAGAAAGGTATGGATTAATTAATGCTCATGCATTTTTACTTCATATTTTTATGTAATATTTTGTTTATTAGAGTATTTGCTGATTGATGGTAATTACATTTTTTGTATTTATGAGAAAGATGCCTCTATTTTATGCAAACATGTAATATTTGCTTATTTATTTAATGAAGCATATTAAACTGTATTAAAGGAGAGCTATGGTCACAACATGCACTTTTATTGCACTTTTATTTTTATAATACCAGCATTATAATAGCAATACATTATACAAAACAATACATAAAACAGCATTTATATTTGACAATTCAATATAAGCACATTTGAAAAATCTCTGTTGTGATTCCTGTCTGCTGGCCATCAGTTTCCACAACTGCCTGGATCCCCTGCATGCTTTGCAGCTTCTGCTGTTTCCTGTACTTACTCCACCTTCTGAAATTCCTCCTCTTAGCGCCTCTGTAGTTCAGAATGCAGGCGCTGTGGAATGTGTGACACAATGGTGCTTACTCACGAAATAGTGAATATGTGTCACAGAGTTCCAGGAAATAATCTTCACAAAGTAAGTTTGCAAACTTTATGATTGTTCAGAGTAATAGGAATAGGCTAGAAAAAAATGAAATACAGTGTGAAAATGAATACATGATTTCAAATTTTGACCATAGATGGACTTAGTTACCACACCCTCTTAAACACTAATCTGATATTGCATTATATTTATAGCCAGGCATAAATAATCACATAACCCTGTTATTATATAAAAGACATGGTATAAGATTATTCAAGAGTATGTATGCTTAGTCCATCATTTTTAGATCACCTGGTGATCCTGCCAGTAACACAGCTCCTGTTGTAGAGGGACAATGCATACTCATGGTACTGTATTATTGGGGGAGCAATATTATCACTCTAGTCTGCTAGATTTTGATTTGGACTAAAAAAAAATCTTATCGGTTCTGCCAAGGTTACCTCTGTGAACTTCAGAGCACCTCGCTCTATGTTATAAAGGTGAATAAGGGCAAGACATGGAAATGCGGGCTGCACCTTACCCTCCCCAAATAACACAAAAGATAATATCTATTTAAATAATGACACATAACAAGTTGGCAAAAAATTAGCTTTTTACCTTATTACCATGGGCTGTGTGTATTTGTAAGGGTGAGTATACATCTCTGCACTATGGACTCCAACCAAGGTAAGCCCTTACATAAGGAACTGACCGTCATGGAGTCCACAGAGATGTTCAAGATGCTCACCTCCCGTGCTCAGCAAATCTCGAGCCTGGTCCAGACCGTTTTGGAGCTGCAGCAAGAAGTCCTTACATAAGGAACTGACCGTCATTGAGTCTGTCATGGAGTCCGTCATGGAGTCCGCAAGATGTTCAAGATGCTCACCTCCCGTGCTCAGCAAATCTCCAGCCTGGTCCAGACCGTTTTGGAGCTGCAGCAAGAAGTCCTGTTGTTTAAAACTACAGTCACCCAGCCCCAGCTGTCTAAAGATGAAAGATAGCGGAGGAGAGGTTGTGGTCTTTGTTTCTATTGTGGAGAAAGAGGGCACTTTTTTTTTCTCTGCCCAACTTGCCCATCTAGGCCAAAGGATTTTCAAGTAGGTGCTAATAGGATACATCCTGCTATCCGTGCTTATCAGCCTGTAAACTGCCAAGGTTGCTGTAAGACCTATCCATGTTCAATGACAAAAAGGGGTACCCAGACTACGGTAGTTAACGATACCAGTGTCCCTCAAGAATCCATAACCAATATCCCTGAGAAGCTCTTACCATCTGGTCTAGAGGAAACTATGCAACCTTCTGACAACAAACTAATTCCAGGTGGCCAGGTGTGGTCACGCCCCAAGCGGCTCAAGAACCCATGGCCTTCTGTTTAATGCTCCTTGTTGTATTGCCTCTGAGCCACACCTCAGTTCACTAGTTAGCCTTCCAGCTATGCCTTGTTCTGCATGCACTGTGGGCTATACTCTGGATCTGTTTCTTTGTTCTGTTTTCAAGTTGCAGTGTTCCAAGACTGACCCCGGCTTCTGACCCTGGCTCTGTTCATCATTTACTCTGACTTCTGGAACTCCTGACTACAGCTTCACCTTGACAATCCTTTGGTTGATTCCTGTCAAGCCACCGTGCACAGATTCACAGCCCATGTAGCTTTTTACCGTGGGCTGTATGTATTTGTAAGGGTGAGCATACATCTCTGCACTATGAACTCCAACCAAGGTAAGCCCTTACACAAAGTTGGTCCACTTGTACCATGTGACCTTCCTTGTCCGCATTGGGCAAAAGTTGACTGAATCTGCATACCTGAAATCGAGACAAGGTGTCTGCAATTCGATTCTCCTTCCCTAGAATGTCTGACTTTTAGCCAAATGTTAAATCTTAAGCAAAGAATTACTAGGTATCTAAGCAGATGACCCCAAATATGGATTTAGCTGACAAGCAATTCACAGCATATATAACTCCTTTATTATCAGAATTATTAATCAGGATCCTTTTTGTCAGAAACCATAAATCAGACTGAGACAGAAGTACAGTTAAATCACACATGTTCAATAATAATAATAAAAGGTAAACAGAGTAAATGTAGTCAAAACATAGCCAGAGTTCAGGAACCAGAATGGATAGTCAGACAAGCCAAAAGGTTAGGGAGGCAGAGAACAGCATAGTAGAACAGCAAGCAGGATCTGGAGCCAGAAGAAATTCAGCCAAGCAAGTCTTTAATAGGAACACAGGAGAGCGTCTCTAGAGATGTGACGAGGGCAGAGATCATCTGGATGGCTTAAGTAGGCAGGACAGATGAGCAGGATATCATCAACAGGTGAGTCACTGTGGAGAGATAGGAGCTGGTAATTAGCAGACAGCTGAGCGGGCAGCTCAGAAAAGGAAGGACTGAGTCCAGCCCTGATAGTAGCCCCTCCTTCTCAATGACCCAATCCCCCTCGGAGGACCACCAGGCTTGAGGGGAAAATGTCTATGGAAATCACAGAGGAGGATAAGGGCATGTATGTCTGAAGATGAGACCCAAGAGCGTTCCTTCGGACCGTACCCTTTCCAATGCACCAGGTACTGAATGTGCCCCTGGAACCTATGGGAGTCAACAATGCACTGTACTTCATACTCCTCATGGTTCTCAACCTGTACAGGGTGAGGATGAGGCACCGAGGTGGTAAAGCAGTTGCAGACCAAAGGTTTTAAAAAGGAGACATGAAAAAAATGTGAAATACACATACTAGAAGATAGGTCTAATGCGTAAGCCACTGGGTAATCTTGCGAAGAACACAGAAAGGCCCAGTAAACCAAGGTGCGAATTTCATAGAGGGAACACGAAGTTGGAGGTTGCGAGAGGACAGCCAGACCTTGTCCCCAACGTGTTAGGAAGGTGCAGGCAAGCATCTGCTGTCACCTATGATTAGCATGTAGCAAAGCCTCCTGGACTTGTGCCCAAGTGGAATGAAGACCACGGCGATGCTCCTCTAATGCAGGAATACTCTGCGGAACAAATGAGTCAGGCAACATGGAAGGTTGGAAACCATAGTTCACCATAAATGGTGACAATCGGGAAGCAGAATTCAAGATACTATTGTGAGCGAACTCCGTCCATGGTAAGAGATCTTACCAGTTGTCATGATGGTCAGAAATATAGCAACATTGGAATTGGAGGACTGATTGGCTCCTTCTGCGGCCCCATTAGACTGCGGGTGATATGCAGGGGAGAAAGCAAGCTGAATTCCAAACTGTGCACAAAAGGCTCACCAGAATCTGTCCGAGACAATCACTTTGGGTAGCCCGTGTAAGCGAAAGATCTCCCAAGCAAAAATGGAAGCCAGTTCCTTAGAATGGGCAACTTCTTAAGTGGAATACAATGAGACATTTTCGAGAACCGGTCAACCACCAAAAGGATAATTGTATTACTCTGTTAGTTTGGTAACTCCACAATGAAATCCATAGACAGGTGGGTCCAGGGCCTCTCTCCATTGGATATGGGTTGTAGGAGGCCCACTGGAAGGTGTCGTGGAGAGGTGATACCCCAGCTTTGACATTTCACATGGCAATGTTTCCTTTAAACATGCTTCAGGAACCGATGAGCTAGTCATATTACGCTTGACCGGTAATGAAGTCTTAGGATTAACATTAGCCAATGGGGAAGAAAGACTATTACTATTGCATACATTAACCATATTAATAGTAGTCCTTGTTTTATATGACCATACATTTTGATAATTACTATTATCATTTACTGGAGTGTTAATAATGTTGCTAAGTGCATGTGATAAGATAACTCACCTAGACCACCAGGTGGGGCCGGAGCATTAATTTGAACTAAAGCAGCATTTGTTGCTCTCTATTGCCTCCAGTGGACTGCAACGGGATGACACGAACATTTACACAGACTTGAGCTTCTTGCTGTGTTACTAAAGCGCTGGGCGGAGCTAGCCTATCCAAGCCTCCTACAGCTGACACCGCCTTTGCCTTTCTCCTCCTCCTCCTCTTCTTCTTGTCCCTAAGGCTGGCTCTCCACCCCATGTTAGTAGGGCCGCCTCTTCCAGCGGTGCCATGCTGGCTTCTTCTCGCTCTGGGTTAGTGAACAGTTGCATTGGCGGGCCATGCTGGTGTTGTCTGTATTGTTGCTGGCTTCTTGTAGCTGGTCTGCCTCTACCCTGGGAACTTACTGGCGTTTGCTCGGCTCACTGCACTGATTGTTCTTCTATTTCTTCCCTCCACTTGTCCTCCTCTTCAGCCATGGTGAGGCACCTCCTAAGCCAGTCTTTCCCGCCGCTTTTCGGGGGGGGGGGGATTTTTTAGCCAGTTTGGCAGCAACCCCTAAAGTATTATAACTGTTTTGAGAGAGCTTGTGGCCCCAACACTGACTGACTGACACTGGCAGAAAGATTCCTGTGAGGGGGCCTTATATAATAAGCCCCTTTACCAGAACATTCCAAGGAAGAGGTCACATGCCATTCTGGGAAATTCCCATGTCATGTGACCTTGTTTTTCCAATCCCAAATCCCTTTTAAATTTCTTAAAGGGACCGTACCTTTTTATAATATATTTATTTATTTTTATTAGCCAGCAGGTGGGGGTGGACATATGCCCATGCTGTCAGGCTCAAAGCTTTAAACCTTCTTAGTCCATTCTGCAGTTCGCAGATGAAACCTAAGCAGGGCTAATAAGACACCTTGGGATTTCAGTGCAGCAGAAGCAATGTGTTGTCAGCTTACTATGGAACAATATACACTCACTGGATTTTTGGCAGTATCATCAGATAGAAAATTTGGTCTAAATATATTTTAACATATAATTAAACTCAATTATTAAAATCATATAAGCTTTAAAATGTTAATGTGTAGTATAATGTTAAATATTTAAAACTTTCAGCATTCAATTGAACAATCCTTGGTAAAATTATCAGAAAACTCTCCCTGAATAATGCAACAAAGGTGAAAATGATTGCATATACAAGTGCATACATAAAGAATTTGCCACATATAATTTATAATAGGTAAAGATAAGAAGGGAAGCAGCGATTAGACCAAACTGAGTAGATGTGACAGATGGCAGAGAGTACATGTATAAAGCTTCAAAGAGGGCTTAAATGGGTTCTTTGTATAATATGAGGGGAATTTGCTAAAACTGTAGCATGCTAAATCTGGAGCAGCTCTGCAGTGAAACCAATCAGCTTCTGGGTTGTATTGTCAAATCCTAACTGAACAAGTTGAAGTTAGAAGCGGATTGGCTACCATGCACAGCTGCACCAGATTCTAAGTGCTCCAGTTTTAGTAGATCTTCCTCTATGAAGGGGATTTACTAAAACTGGAGAGTGCAAAATCTGGTGTAGCTCTGCATAGAAATCGATCAGCTTGCAGGTTTTTTTGTCAAAGCTTAACCTCCCTGGCGGTACGATTATTTTGGATTTTAGGTGCTGAAAGTGGTACAATTATTTTGCATGAAAATTTGGCGTTTTATATTGTAGTCCTGTAATTCTTAGGAATAACTCACTTAAATCTGTCCAAACCAGAGTCTAGCAGACATCCCGGGTATGATAAAGTTTGAAAAATGAAATCATAAATTATAATATAATAAATAACAATAAATAATTATACCAAATAATAATATAACAATAATAAAAATGATTCAATAATGTAATCAAATCAAAGACAATGAAATTTGCTCAGTTGCAGAATTGTCACTGTCATTACTTTTCAATATTTGATGACGGATCTCCCCACAAATCGCTATCCCTCAATTCTGCGAGTGATTCCAATTTATTATCGCTGTTTTCTAGCTGGTCTAAAATCAATTTTGATGTAAAGTGACAGTTTTGGTTGCTATGGACAATCTCCAGTTTCCAGGCATAAAGAACAGTTTTTATATTATAAAACTGCATGCAGGACACTGAGCAGACCACTAGGGACAAAGGGGATGTGAAATTATTACATACAGCAATGTAATCTGTAAGATTACATTATACTGTATGTAAAGTGAGTGTTTCACTTTTTGAATTTGGCGCCGATCTTCGTCCCCGTGCGTCGCAATGCTCGCAGGGAACGGAGATCGGCTCCATGATGAATTGAGCGGAGGACGAGCCGCTCGTACAGCGGGGGGACATCGCTGGATCCAAGGGAGAAGGTAAGTAAACCTCCTCCTGCATACAGCGATGCGGTCCCGAGTCTGGCTCGGGGTTACCGCTTTTGGTATAAAACTTCCACCCCGAGCCAGACTCTGGAACACCGCCAGGGGGGTTAATTGAACAAGCTGAAGTTAGAATCTTCTGTAGCTGTGCACGGTAGCCAATCAGCTTCTAAGTGCTCCAGTTTTAGTAAATTCCCCGCTATGTCAGTGAACCAAGGACATGAAGGTAAACATCATTTCAGTTCCATAAAACACTTCCACACTGCTAAAGCTCTGTTCAAACCTATGCAGGTGAGATGGTGCTTGTGTGTTTGTTTGTGCATTGCGTTTAGGGCAGCTAATTAATTTCAGTAGATTACCCTACGCACCAAATAAGTGCTAGCACTTTTTTAAAATCATGCCACACCAAAATACATGGTACTTTGTTAGCGTACATTTTGGCTTGTGATTACGAGCTTGCATTAGTAAGGTATGTTGGGGTACCAAATATAATTAATGGCACTACCACACACCTGCAAAAGGGAAGCACTTTTTTGTGCTTTGGTTGGAGCATGCACATTATAATGAGAATCTAGCTTTACACATTACCCTCCTGATATTTGAACTTGGAATGACCTTTTAATCTGTATTCAAACTACTAATAACAGTAATACAGCAATATATTGTGCCTAACTTTCAGAAGTCATATCTCTTAAATGTAATTCACATCCTTTGCTATCTGTATCCATGCATTTTCTCTATACTGAAGGCTTTTTTATCAGCTTATGTTTCAAAGCTCCTTCTTTGGGTTCTATTGTCATCTTGTGAAGACCTGATACAGCAGCAGTAATTGGGCACAGCATATCATATGTTGTTGAACTGTACAGCTAAAATTGTCACAAAACAATGCCAAATGAGGAAATTGTGTCTTTTTAATGCTTCGTGGTAATCTGAAACATTTATTAAAGGCATTAATTATAATTTCAACTCTGATAAGCTGAAAAATCCATTATTTTTATTGAAAATGGAAAGGACAGACTTTTTAATATGTTCAGCAGGATGAACCTGTAGCTCCACACAAAAAAAAGAAAATTAAAAATATTTGATATAATTATTTCATTTTTTTTATCTTTCACGGTTCACTTATCATTTGTTATTTTTGTGATACTGTTCTTAATAATAACCATGTTTATTATTTGCATTTCCAGGCAACATCTTTGTCGTCAGTTTATCCGTTGCGGACCTTGTAGTGGCGGTCTACCCATATCCAGTAATCCTCATAGCTATTTTCCATAATGGATGGACACTGGGTAATATTCATTGCCAAATTAGTGGATTTCTTATGGGACTAAGTGTCATCGGTTCTGTCTTCAACATTACAGCCATAGCCATTAATAGATACTGCTACATCTGCCACAGCCTGCGGTATGATAAGCTTTACAACCAGAAAAGCACATTCTGTTACCTCTGTTTAACTTGGATACTGACTGTTATTGCAATTGTGCCAAACTTTTTTGTTGGATCTCTACAATATGACCCAAGGATTTTCTCATGTACATTTGCCCAAACGGTCAGTTCTTCTTATACAATTACAGTGGTTGTGGTGCATTTTCTTGTTCCTTTGGCCGTGGTAACGTTCTGCTACATGAGGATATGGGTTTTGGTTATTCAAGTCAAGCACAGAGTAAGACAAGGCTGCAAGCAGAAACTAACACCAACAGACCTACGGAACTTTTTGACCATGTTTGTTGTTTTTGTCCTTTTTGCTGTCTGCTGGGGACCTTTAAACTTTATTGGCCTAGCGGTGGCAATCGACCCTTTTCAGGTAGCTCCAAAAATTCCAAATTGGCTGTTTGTATTAAGTTACTTCATGGCCTACTTTAACAGCTGCCTCAATGCAGTCATCTATGGTCTTCTCAATCAAAACTTCCGAAAGGAGTACAAAAGAATTTTGATGTCTTTGTTGACGCCAAGACTGCTATTTATTGACACATCGAAAGGCGGGACAGAAGGAGCTAAAAGCAAACCCTCTCCAGTTGGTACCAATAATAATCAGGCTGACATATGTGTGTAACAAGTTGGCAGCCATTTTGTACACGTTTTAGTTCATTAATCAAAATTATTTTTATCAACATTTTTCACCATGTGCCTGTTTTAATGCACTTTGTGTATATGATAAATACAGAAATATAATCTCTGATACATATTACAGTGGTCTTAATTAAACACAAGTAATACTGTTTTACTGAATGAATTTGACAGCTTTGGAGCTTAAAGTAAAATCAGCCCAAAACCTATATTTCCAATATAGGTGGATGCTGGTGGACCTAATCAACTGCTCTCTTCTTATGTGTCATGAAACCAAAATGAGTGGTATAATTTCCTTTATTTCATAACAGAGGAAATAGTCTCACAGTTCTTGCTGTATTATTTTAAAAGAAAAATAAATGTAAAAGATCATATAGGGATAGTGTTTGACAGTGAAATCTTTGAAAACATGTATTTGGTGTGTGTTTATAGACTACCAGAGAACTACATAGATGCTATGTGACCTTCCAAAGATCTTATTTCAACTTGTGTGTATGTATATATATATATATATATATATATATATATATATATATATATATACAGTATATAGATACTAGGGCCAATTTATACAGGAGCCAAATGTGTTTGGAATGTGGGAGGAAACCGAGTACCCAGAGGAAACACACACAGGCTAGGGGGGGGGGAACATGCAAACTCCAGGCAGGTAATGCCATGGTTAGGATTCAAACTGACGACCCTAGTGCTGCTAGACAAAGTGCTTACCACTTGCTGCCCATATTTAACCACTATTCTGCCATGTATACAGTATATATACAATCTATATATACAAAAAATAATGTCCAGGGAACATTCATTTAAACACTTTAAGCCCAAGCAATATCAGCACTGGTTGTTTTTGGCAAAGAGCTTCCAGCACAGAAGGCAATTCCCTAGCCTAAGGCCTTTCACTAATTGAGGCTGATTTATTAAAGATGCATAGAAAATTTTGCTAAAAAAAGTGTAAATATTTACTGTACTCATTCAATCATGCAAAAAATAAATAAAAAAAATTATGTTCACTGTGCTTACCCATTTATGTTCACAAGCTTTTCTCATAGTATTTTGTTTAGCAAATTAGCATCATTAATTTTTACTGCAACTTTCACACTAAACTTTGACCTATTCTTCCCTGCAACCCTGACACTAGGCCCTTTACACACGGTCGGACATTCTGACAACCAAATCCGTTGGATTTTGTCTGACGGATTTTGTCCGAAACTGTTGCATACACACGGTCGGACCAAGTTGTCGGAAAATCCGATTGTACATAACGTGATTACGTTATTTCGTTACGATGGGACTACGTTCAGGCTAGTAGCCAATAGCTGTGGTCTAGGAATTTGATCTGAGCATGCGTGGCACTTTGTCCGTCGGAGTAGGCTACACATGATCGGAGTATGTCCGATCGGAGCAGTTTGTCGGAAAATATTTCCAGCAAGTTGAAAAATTTGGTCCGACGGATATTCCGATGGAAACAGTCCGATGCATACCACACACAGTCGGAATATCCGACAAAACGGTCCGATAGGACACATTCCGACGGAATCTCCAACCATGTGTACAAGGGCTAACACTTCCTTATGGATATGCAATTCCACTGCAGAAAAGATATGCCCATATATGCACTGTGATTTTAGTAATAAACTGACCTTTAATAACAGTATTCTTTCTATTCTATCCCAGAGCAGGAGGTTGCGGGCCACATCAGAGGGCTCCGCGGGCCACTGGTTGGGCACCCCTGGTTTAGAGGTTTGGCTCATTGGATTTCCCTGAGCCATTTGGAGATTGCTCCCTCAAATTAATAAAGGAGACATCTCTCTTTGCCAACTCTGGTGACCTCACCAGTTGTGTTTTTGTGGCGTCCTGACCCCCTGGTTTTATTTGGAGGCATTTTGGAATGGTGACAGCAGATATCCTGGGTTTTATTATGGCAGCTTTTTCATCCTGCATACTTCTCACAGATGGGGTGTTCCAAGTCAGTCTTAGGCAACTCTGAAGAAGAGTCTCAAACCCCTGCCTTGAAACATGTCCTAAGCCCTTTTATCTGCCCTTTTGTCTATTGGCCCTCCATCTATGTGATATATTGTGAGATGTTACATTGGTATTTGTGAAGCCGCAATATTTGTATCAATAAAAATATTTCTACTTTTTTATACTAAATTTTTCAGTCTGTACCTGTATAATCCCACAAAAGGAGTTTTTTTTTTCTAGATATGTATTATGGGAGGATGGCACCTTCCAACATCATACCATTATGGAGTTTTTTTTCTGTAATGTATGAAATAAATAGCTTATTCCTAATGGTATCCATCTAGTATTTATCCTCAATTCCAATTTTATTTTAAGTTATTATAAGGTATTACACATACTTAAACAATTTCAAGCATATACATTACTTACATACATAATGATCACATTTATTTTGTTACACATATCTTGAATACTTTAACACATAATAAAAAAAAAAAAAGGAAATAAAATAGGAAATAATAATAAAAAATAAAAACAAATATAGTATTTAAAGCACCAAGACACTTTCAATCACAGTTAATCATATTCACTTCCAAAGTTACACAGATATCTTGCTGATTATATGTTCCTCATATGTTCATCTCCTTACTTGGAGGATTAATAATCTTACAAACTAAACATTTAAGATAATAATTATGATGGTAAAATTAAATTTTCAGTGTTATCCTGTTTGAATGCAGCCAGGTGAGAGGATATATCCAGTATTAAAGTAAATTAAAGCTAGTATGGTTTCATCAGAATAGTTAGGGTCATGTATAATTCCCATTCCTACAAACAACAAATTGTTATGCCCAGTGTCTTCTGTCATCTGGCTTGACCCTACATAGAAACCTGTCCCAAGACTTAACCTGGGGATTTAAATGCAGAACCCAGAGCCATAGAGAGACAAATGCTATATGCCTCTGCCTGTCCATGGCTCATCGCTACCCCCACTGAACTAAGCTGCACGCAGACAACAATCTATTCTTTACTCTAACCACTGCTAATGGAAGGGATGACAGACTGATGCAGCCATCTCCTCTCACTGCTTTCTGAAGCCTGACTATAGTATGCACCCTGTTAGGGCTCCAAGAGAATTATGAGGTGGAGATGACTGCAGTGACAGGGAAGTTACTCCTACTGCACTCCACAGTTTCTCACCACTCACCATCCCTGTGTTGCCCCTTCACTTAGCAACCGCAATTCAAAACACTGCCCTCACCACCTGCCTCTCCTGTAGCCCTCATTCTCTCATCATCCACCACAACTGCCTCTCTGCACCCAATGTGCCTGCAACCCTCCTTTTTTCACTACTCACCACATCTGCAGGCTACTCTCTCTCAACGTGCATTTCACACCTCCACCCAATTTCTCTCAGCATCCATCTAGCTTCCCTTCTCACAGCACCCCCCCCCCCCCCATATGAATCCCCCTTTTCTAACCTGTCTGCCAACACCCTGCCTATGCATGCTTCCCCCCCACTCTTATTTATGTATCAGCATCAAGCCCCTGAGCAAAGTGTAAGTCACAAGCACACCAAGGATCTCCATCCTGCCTGATCCTGATGAAGGTCTTCTGCTTGGGTCTGAATTATAGCTGTTCTTTGCTGTGATGTGATTGTTTAATAAAGCATTGGACCTTTCAATGGAGATCCTTGGTGTGCTGGGAGTCGTTCCAGTCTTCAGCCGGTGGTCACTTCAGCACCCATTTAATTTACGGAAACTTCCAGGAACATGTGCATTGGGAATATTGTTCTGGATGCATCAAGCCCCTCTCTCACTACTGTGCCTGTGCAGCCCCACCCACACACTCACCCAATGACTGCAGCCTCCTCCTCTTCTTCCACTATCATGCCTGTCCACTGCCCCCTTGCTCTTACTACCTGTACCCTGACTTTTACAACTGTACCTCCTTTCGTCTTCTCCCCGCTTTTAGAATACAATGACATAGTAGGGAGGACTAACGCATCCACATCAAAGGTGAGATTGGGGGAATCGGGCCATGATTTTTTTTTGTTCAACCCACTGGTTGAACAAAACAAAACTGACCTATGTATGGCCAGCGTAACTCTTAAGGAACATTTGCATATGGGTGGGGCAAGACACTGAACCATAAAAAAAATTGTCAGCAATAGACATAAGCATCAGGTTCTCTGTGTTTGTTTTTTTAAAGGCACAGTATGCATTAAATAACATTAGAAAAGTTCCCTCTTAATATTAATGTCAGTTTTAAAGAGCTACATCTTACACCCCTGTAGCTTCACATGCCGCTTTAAGGCACCCCAGGCATATTATGTAAAGGGTTTGTGTATATACAGTGTTATCCTTTAGACCCCTTTCACACCACACCGCAATTTGCGTCGGCGGTAAAACGCCGCTATTTGCGGCGCATTTCAGCCGATAGCGGGGCGCTTTTACCCCCGCTAGCGGCCGCGAATGGGTTAAAACCCCCGGCAATAAACCGCAATAGCGGCGTTTTGCCAGCGGCATTACAGCGCTGCCCCATTGATTTCAATGGGCAGCAGCGGTGGAGGAGCGGTAAACACACCACTCCTTCACCGCTCCAAAGAAGCTGCTGGCAGGACTTTTTTCTGACGTCCTGCCAGCGCACCGCTGTAGTGTGAAAGCCCTCGGGGCTTTCACACTACACACAATGGTGCAGCTTCTTTAGGGCATTTTGCAGGCGCTATTTCTAACGCTATAGCGCCTGCAAAACGCCCTGGTGTGAAAGGGGTCTTAAGGTGTACTAAAAGACCTTTTCCCCTTTGAATAGTATTCTTTCAATTGTATTTTTTTTGCATTGGTAACTGTATCTGCAGTGCCAGTAACCTTATACTTTTTTTTAACATTAGCTTGCACATTAGCCCTCCAAAAGGCCAGATTGAAAAAGGCAAGACTCATCTCACATAGACTTCAGTAGTGTTGAGCGCTATACATGGGGTTTGCCAACTCTTCACTGGGTTCCCTAGACCTCCTGCTAACCAGTGTTAATTTAGTCGACTAAAACAACTAAAACATTTTAGTCGACTAAAATGACTAAAACATTTTAGTTGACTAAATTAATACTATTTTAGTTGACTAAAATACGACTACTAAAAGCCATTTTAGTCAAAAGACTAAAATGAGACTAAAACTAAAATGCCATTTTAGTCAAAAGACTATGACTACAATTAAATTGCAATTACTGAAATGTACTGGAGATTTTAGTAGACTAAAGCTTGGGACATTTTAGTTGACTAAAATGTACTGGAGATTTAGTCAACTAAATACGACTAAAACTAAAAAAAATGGCAGAAGACAAAAATGGGACTAAAACTAAAATGCCATTTTAGTCCTAAGACTAAAATTAACACTGCCTTTGCTCAGTTTGCTGAGTTCCACTTAGCATTACATACAGCTGGTCAGCATAGAAAATCGAATTAACCACTTGCTTACTGGGCACTTAAACCCCCCTCCTGCCCAGATCAATTTTCAGCTTTCAGCGCTGATGCACTTTGAATGACAATTGCGCGGTCATACAACACTGTACCCAAATGAAATTTTTATCATTTTTTTCCCACAAATAGAGCTTTCTTTTGGTGTTATTTAATTACAGCTGGAAGTTTTAGTTTTTGCTAAACAAACAAAAAAAGATGCAAAAAAAAAATCATGTTTAATAGTTTGTTATAAAATTTTGCAAACAGGTAATTTTTCTCCTTCATTGAAATGCGCTGATGAGGCGGCACTGGTGGGCACTGATAGGCTGCACTGGTGGGCACTGATAGGCACGGTTAAGATGGCACCGATAGGCACAGATAAGGCGGTACTGATAGGCACAGATAAGGCAGTACTGATGGGCACAGATAAGGCGGTATTGATAGGCAAAGATAAGATGGCACGGATGGGTGGCACGGATGGGTGGCAGGGATAGGCACGGATAGGTACCACTGATAGATGGGACTGATGGGCACTGATAGGCGGCACTGATAGGTGGCTCTGATAGGTGGCACTGTCGGGCACTGATGGGCGGCACTGATGGGCACTGGTAGATGACACTGATGGGCACGGATATGTGGCATATGAGGTGCAGCACTGTTGTTGAGGCAGATTGTGGGCACTGATAGGTGGCACTGTGGGCACTGATAGGTGGCACTATGGGCACTACTGGGTGGCACTATGGGCACTAAGGGGTGGTACTGATGGGTGGCACTTTTACTATAATTAGGTGGCACTGGCAGGGGGCAGGTGGGCACTGATGACTTGGCCCAAGCTTGCCGTGATCGGGACTGAAGTCCCTCTCATGGCCGCCATGATCGGCTTTTTTTTTCTCCTCGAGCTATCAGCGCGAGGAGGAAAAATAGCCGATTGCCGGCTCTGTTGTGATCACATGGTAAGGGGTCGGGATCGACCCCTTGCTCCGATCTGTGATCAGGCGAGTCTCATAGACTCGCTCATCACAGAGCGCACCGCGGTTAAACTGCTTCTGATAATTAGATCAGCTTCCATTCCAGAACAGTTTCCCTCTTTTCTACTTTAAATCCAAAAGTTAAATGTGAAGCAGCTTTAGTTTTTTTTTGTTGTTTTTTTTTCATTCCGGACACATACATTTTATGTTTTGAATGCTAGCCTGTTTTTAGGTTGCTACAAGTCTTACCGTATATTTAGAGGTGAAGACTATACTCATCCACAATCAAAGTGTGCTGTCAAATGTTAAGATATGTGTCCAATAAATTGGTAATCAGAAGGAGTAATCAAAAGCAGCATGGTAGTATGTCAATTACTCAATAATAGTGTCATAAGGATAAATGAAAAGTGGATGTATGAGAGCATGAATTTGAATTACTTGATTAGGATTGTATATACAATGTAGATTAAACTAATCTTGTCAAGATTATAATATATTATAAGCAAATATCCGGGAAAACCCCCCTAAAAGTAATAAAAGCAATATACAATATGAGCAATGGAGGGTCTCTAGAAATATACAGTATGTATATTCAAGTAAAGTTCACTTCCTCCATCATAGTCCAAATTCAGGCAGATCTTCAGTAACATGCCTATGCAATTTATTTTCTACAAAATCACCCCACTTTTGTCTGGAGGTGGAGAACATCAAAATTCAACAGGACTTTAAGTGTGCCTCAACAGGGATTACACATAGATAAAGTGTAAATACAGACTTTATTTAATCATCAAAAATCATTAAAATCATACATCTAGAAATAGTTAATCCTACAAAAGTATTTTTGTCAGATTATATCTTAGGTGACATAGTAAAGTTTTTTTCTAAAAACAAAAACAATAAAAATATTGAATGGGTCTGTTGAAAACTAAAGCTAATCCTGATTTTTTTTTTTGCATACAGTGTATTCAAAAATATATGTGAAAACACACTGCTGCTCCAAAGCATGGGTTTTTTCTGTGCTGATTAGTTGGATTGAGCCAGAGGAACATTTCAATTGCTAAGTGTACTTCTTCACTTTTTGCAACTTCCCATTACAATTTATGGAATAATTTGATTGGCTGCCTTTTCTTGGTATGTGGTTATTATGGGACAGCTTGTTGTAAGCCTATCACAACAAAGCACATAAAAGTGATTTCCATCTTAAAGGTAGGAAAACCAAAGCCGCTCTTGAAAAATTAAAGAATCATTCCGCTTGCACCCAAATCCTTAAAAATGTAAACAATATTTACC
The DNA here is from genome assembly GCF_037356315.1 of Lithobates pipiens. Lineage (NCBI taxonomy): Eukaryota > Metazoa > Chordata > Amphibia > Anura > Ranidae > Lithobates > Lithobates pipiens. The sequence continues at coordinate 25,068,940 of NW_027507685.1, read as the reverse complement.
AGCACTGTAGATGATGTAAATTACATAAATATGGAATGCTACTCGTTGGTCAGCACACCACAAAGCTAAACATAATGAATAAGTAAGTGTGTACTGAACTAGCTAAATACTGTAAATAATTTAGGAAGGTGAACTACCTAAATTTGTGGGTTCTTGCTTGGAGTTGAAAAAAAAAGTGGACAAAAGGTTTCCTTTTACTGTCAGCATGAGCTGCAGGACATTTTTCAAGTTGATTGTTGGCTGAGCTTAAAGGATAAGTTTACTTAAAAAAAAAAAAAAAAAAAAAAATAGGTAAAAACGCAGGTAAAAAAATGTGCATTTCATATTTTTTCCAAAGGAACATGGAAAGCATTGCACCAGCGATCAGCAGTTTGCTGGTGTCATGCAGGACTCCTACATACTGTCAGTGTAAGCTGTCTGCCCGCACATTGTATGGGCAGGCAGGTTCACACTGACAGGAAGAATCAATTAACAACCTCAACAGGGCCGTGTTGACAGCCGCAAAGGATGTTGGTACTTGAAATTGATACATTCACAGAAGTCTGAAAATAAATGATGTGGCCGCGTGGGCGAAGTGACATCCGGTATGGGGAATTTCTCCCCATACTGCTGTCACAGGGAGAGAGGGGATCGGCGAGCTGCTGCAGCAGTGGGAACACGTTCCCAAAGGTGCATTTGTAATTAGACTTTGTCCTACACAGACTCAGCATTAGTGAAATGTCCTCCATAGACTCATCCCTCTGCAATCCAGTGCCAGTCCTCTTCCAGGTCGAATGATGCCCAGCACTTCCGGTGAGTTCATGAAATTCAGGAGCCAGGACCCGTCCCCTAGGGATATGTCATCAAGCCATCCTGGATTCATGGGACAATGTACAGGTCATTAATGTAAGTGGCACTGTTCTCTGCAGCATTCAGGACCTACCTACTGCTGGAAGAGGATTAAGAAGAAGAGGACCTGTGACATATAAATGATGGGTTGATGAACCCAGGGAAATGAGGAGTTAATTATTCACTGACTCCCCAGATTAGGTGTGGTCTATGCCAAGACAAGAGATCAATTAAAAAGGTGGAACAGTTGTAGAGTACAGACTGAAAAGCAGGCAAAATAGTGACAATGCAGTAAAATATGAAAAACGATTTATTCGAAATATGATTAAAATATGTGCACTGACATCAATATAAACGGATCAATCCTCCAAAATTGGAAAGATAGCACAAAACATACAGACATACAAAAGTAAAAATGATCCCGGTGGTTACTAAGGGTGATGGAAATTCCAAATGGATTATCTGATGATGAGCAATAATAGAAAATTGATTCTGATATCCAGTATTAGTGTGTCAATTGATTTCTATGTGGGTTGCTGTATAATGCAATATACCCAAATTAATTGATGTGACACGTAGAGATTTCTGTGAAGTCTCAGTGGATATGAGATAGGTAATTTCCAATGGAAAAATAGATGTTGAAAAAATGTCTCTGCTGGTGATAATAATTGATTTGAAAAAGCTGTCAATCTCCTTCAGAAATTTCAGTGGTAAGTATCCATCGAGAATTATATCACTGTGATGCTCTTACAAAAGATACTCACCCAAGTCATAATTGACAATGGTAAAGAATGGGAGATGTAGAAGAAAACCCCCAGTTCCCGGGGAGAGGAATGCTTTTGAATAGCACTATACTTGCTAATGCTGGAAGGCAAATGGCAGAAATAGATGTAGGAGATAGTGTGAGGTGATGTTAACACAATATTGATTGTTGGTATTACCTCTATGAGGTGTAACTGCGTAAGACACAATTTTCCTCATGTGCAATAATAAATGTCTAAATGTCTTATAAATTATAAAAGTATCACTTGAAAGGGAGTCCATAGAAGAAATTGCAGTCTGCAGGTGTGGATATCAAGATTGAAATGATAAATTGACTTACTGCTCTACCTTCTCCAGATAATTTCAGATGGTTCCAATTGCCAGTCCCTTTTGGGCGGATTGTTCAGTAATATGTAGCTGTGTTCTCGCCGGAGTTGAGATGGCTCAGGTACTCTCCCTTCTTTAGGTCCATTAGCCGATATGTCCTCATAAATCACAGTGAACTGAAAAAAGGCAGCCGACTATGTAATATGCTGTCAGGGCGCGTGTATCGGATGGTATGGGGACACCCTGGTAACATTTTCAGGTGTAATGACGTCACTCTGTTGACACTTGCGTTTCGTCCAGAAATCCATGAGCATGCACAGGTGCCCCCAATGGGAAGCAGCTTCCCATAGGGGCCCTGGATAGAGAGAAGGAGCCAGGAGATCCAGCAGGGGACCTGAGAAGAGGAGGTTTAGGGCCGCTCTGTGAAATTCCTGCAAAACATTTTTTTATTTTATTTACAAGGCTTTAAGGGTGGCTTTAACAACCAGTTATTCCAGGCTGTTTTTTTTTCATAAAGCAACATAACGAACATTTAAAAATCAATTCGGAAAAAACAAATCCAAATCATTTTACCATAGTGAGTATGATGAAATGAAAATATTTACTTAATAAATTAATCCGAAAAAAAAAAATTTGTTTTCTTGTGAAAATTTCTATATGAGAAAGACAGTGTAATTGTACTGAGAGTCCCGTCTAGTGGTGTATCTGAAAATCTCTATATTTAATACAATAAAAAAAATATAATAAAACTCTTAATGTCGTATCAGAAATAACTTTACAGCAAATTGTGCAATTGTGACTAATCTCGGGGGGCGGAGTGAAACACATTGGGGCGTGGCCTGGTTGGAGTCCAGGCTGATGTTGCCACTCTATCCATCTCTGTAGGACAACATACATGTGTGACTTCCAGGGGTTTCTCCTCTTTCTTTTAACTCTTGCAGGAACCAGGACAGGCTCCATCCCCTGTCAGCACTCTAGCAGCAGCTGCAGATGCACTATCTATATACCCCCTCCCTATCGAGCCTCAATGGCACACATACATTTTTCAGGTCACAGTGGTACACCATGAATGTCTGACAATCACTCAGTCAGATTGAAGCAATAGCCCATTACAGGAAGGAACCAGAGGCCCCTTGGTTGTGTAGCAAAGTTCAGTGTCCAGCTTATACTCCTCCTGTGGCTACTGATCCCAGCACCACCACTTCAGGCACTGCCAACCTGCCTGGCTGCAGCTGCCCCTTTCACTAGAACTCCAGGCTAACTCCCCACAGCCCTCCAGACTGACACTCACAAGCCCACCCAGCTGACTCTCAGGAGCATGCTGACATGCTCCCACTGTCCTTTCTCCTTGCTCCCTTGCTTCCAGGAAAGATTTCCTCTGTGTGTTTTAAGGGGAATCTTCCATCACCTGAGCCCCATGCCTGAGGTCACCGGGGGGGGGGGGGGGGGCAATAGGAGGCACCCTCAAGGGTCATCTACAGCCTCCTCAGCACTCCATCTCCATTTTCCACCCGACTGCCCTTTGCTGGAATGGCTCATGTCTATTTATGAGATAAGCTCTGCCGCCTGCCAGCCCAAAACTGGGGATTGGCTAAGGCCTCATAAATTTGCATGGTAGCCCCCTTACTCCCATCCTCCAGCTCTGGAAGTTTCTACAAACTTCCAGACCAGGGGGAAGTGTCAGAAAGCTGCCAGATGAGTCATCCAGCCCCTAATGCCCCATACACACTATCAGATTTTCTGCTGAGTTTTTCCTTCGTATTTACCAAAACCATGTAGTAGAAGGGCCTGCCTGATTGCATACAAATTGAAACTCCTAAGTTTTGACCTCATATTATATGGTTTTGGTAAATCTGAAAGAAAAACTCAGCAGAAATACTGATAGTGTGTATGGGGCTTTAATCACTGAACCCTGACCCATATTCACAGCTTAGGCTTAGCCCCAAGCCCAAATTAAATTTCCCTACTCTAGCAACTACCTATTTACACCTAGCACACTAGAGGGTGCTATGCAGACATGACAGAAAACTTACACTTCCAGTAAATGAGCCCACTACTGATTACTATAGTAATATTTAAGCAGATTTAGAAATGGTATAGTGGATATAATTAAAGATATATCCACATAAAATTTACAGTATGTTATGATTCAGGATGGATACAGATTGATTCGTCCTCTGGTCTTTAATATCTGTCGGAGGACCTAGTGTTAAAAGATACGTTCGCCTTTAGTAACGTTACATGTTACATCCATATTCAGGGTGTAACATGTAACATGTTACTAAAGCACCTACTAATGCAATACTGATCCAAAGTAAAGCAATCTAAATAATCACTTTACAACTATATGTTCTACTGTGCCATCATACAGCATGCTCATGAAAAAGATTGTAATCACTTTTGTCAAAATAAAAAACATTTAGGAAACATTGCGTTCATTTACTAAAGGCAAAAAGACTGTTTACTTGCACTTTGCAAGGACATTTGCCCCAGGGTTTTGTGAATGGGGTGAAGTGCCATCATCCAATCATGTGAAAGCAAATATATATTTTTTTACTTTACTGGCTTGTGTCTGAGTATTGTTTGCGAAGCCAAATTTCACTTGCAAAGTGCAACTTCTCTTGCAAAATGAACAGTCTACCTGTCTATAGTAAATCAACCCCATTGCATCCACAATAAAGTCCCAAATAAATATCTCAATGTTTCTTCAGTGTTTCTTGTATTTTTCTCCAGCCTTTGCATCATATTTAGACAGGAAGTCATGCCTAAGCCCTTGTACACGCGGTCGGACATTCCGACAACAAAATCCGTCAAATTTTTTCCGACGGATTTTGTCCGAAACTGGTGTTGCATACACACGGTCGGACAAAGTTGTTGGAAAATCCGATTGTTCGTAACGTGATGACGTTTTTTGGTTACGACGGGACTACTTTCAGGCTAGTAGCCAATAGCTTTGGTCTGGGAATTTGATCTGAGCATGCGAGGCACTTTGTCCGATCGGAATTCTCTACTAACGATCGGACAAAGTCCAATCGGGTCATGTTGTCGGAAAATTTTTATATCCAGCTCTCAAACTTTGTTGGTCGGACATTCCGATGGAAAAAGTCAGATGAAGCCCACACACGGTCGGATTATCCGACAACACGGTCCGATCGGACATTTTCCGTCAGAATGTCCGACCGTGTGTACAAGGGCTAACACATGTGCCTGTGTTCAAAACTCACCAGATTTTTATGACCTTACTGCAAATTCAGGTCAAAATCTGCTTTTCCAGAACTCCTCCCTTTTATCCATCCTCTTCACCTCACAACTGCATGATATTTCTCAAATACCCTCAGGCAATGTAAAAATATATAGCTCCACAAAATGTTATACCATCAGTACACCATAATTTACTATAGTTACTACATTTTAAATACACCCCCCTAAGAAGATGTCTAATCATGCACCTTCAAGATTTACGTCTGGCTGTCAGACGCTGCTTGTGTCTGCGTAATTGATCTGAGCAGGGTGAAAGATGCTAAAGGCAACACCATATTAGTGAGCAAAGCAGCTTTGAATCTTGATACTGGCATACATTTAAGCTTCAGGTGATAGCACCATATTGTGCGAGTAGATTTTATAGTAAATTTGCTTTTCTCAAAAGTGTTTTAGGACTTTTTTACACTTGCTTCAAAATGTGGCATTTGAGATGCTTTTTTAAAGCAATGCCAATCAAAGCACCTCCCACTAAATAAAATGGTTACCATACAATGTTGTGTTTTCTTTGCTTTGCTTGAAAGATTATACCCCATTGCACTATCTAGGTGCTTCAAAGTGTCTCCAAAGCCTCCATTAAAGTCTATCACAACGCTCACTAGCTACACTGGGAAACCAACAAGTGTACCAGAAAGACATCATCAGAGGTCACTTCCAATTCATGTTTATATAATCTGTGAGTTTCTGGTACAGACATCACATCTGGTGTGCAGCATGGAGCAGCAGGAAGGTAAGAACTGAGTGACAAAGGATCAGCAGAGCTGGGGCACCAGAGCAGGACAAACTAACAAATGTCACACGTGGTGAGCAGCATGGGAGCAATATAGAGAAGGAACTGAGTAGTGCAGAATCAGCAAAGCTGGGGGAGCAGGTGGGAAAAAACTAGCATATATCACATGTGGTGTGCAGCATGGGAGCAAAATAGTAGGAGGTGAGAGGAGACAGGAGAGATAGAGGATCAGCAGAGCTTGAGTTTACTACTTAGTGGGGGATCAGCAGAGTTGGGGGTTACTAGCTACTGAGCGGGGGATCAGCAGAGTATGGGGATACTAATGCTTAGGGGATTAGCAGAGCTGGAGGTTACTATTGAGTGCGGGATCAGCAGAGCTGGGGGTACTACTGAGTGGGGCATCAGAAAAGCTGGGGGTACTACTGAGACAGGGATCTCCTGGACTGTGGTACTAATGAGCCCGGGATACTATCAAGTGGTTCTACTGAGCCCCTTTAATGCAAATATAAAATTGACACACACAGAGCATTTTCCAAGCTTCATTAAAGCTTCAAAAAAAGCACCACAGAAGCATCAAAAATGCATGTTGAAGCAGTAGGCTGTGAGTTAAAATCAAAGCAAGTGTAAATGAGACCTTAACTAGATATCACTATGTGGCTCTCTATATACTTTACATTGCCTGTGGGCAGTTCAGAGATATTATTCAGTTTGGAAGTGGACAAAAGAGAGGATTTCTGAAAAAAACTAAACATTTTGACCTGAATTTGCATTAGGGTCATACAAATCTGAAGTTCTGAACACAGGGACAGTGTTGGGCACAATTGCCTATTTGAGAATCACACACAGGTTCTAGTAAGTTACAAGACACACAGGAGAAAGAGATATTTATCTGAGACTATTGTGGATGCATTAGGGGGAATTTATCAAAACTGGTGCAGACAGAATCGGGAGTAGTTGTGCATGGCAGCCAAACAGCTTCTTGTTAATTTCACAGTGGATCATGGTTGCAATGCCCCATCTTTGTATGCGCTTTCAAATTGCAAAAATGGACAAAATATATAGACTATGAGTGCGCAGATCATCACACTCATATTCCACTGGGAACTACAAGTCCATCTGCCATGGCAGAAGATGGGACTTGTAGCTCATTGATTCACAGATCTCTGAAAATTTCAAAAGTGATAGCTGCTGGGGGAAAGGAGAACCAATGCACACTGTCACAGTTGACCCTCTGAGGTTGGGGGGGGGGGTTCTTAGAAAAAATGTACATGTTACACCCTAAATATGGGTGTAACATGTTGTTAAACCTGGGCTTAAACTGACCATTTAGGGGTCAGCAGGGACTGCCTGAATTTCGATCCATGTATGGGCAGTCTGGTTATACCAATCGACAACCAGCCTTTTGGAGATGAGGGAATTGAGTAATTTTCTTACATTCAACCTCCTGGTTGAATATAAAACAAAATGAATCATTTAGCCTTTAAGCTTTGGAAATAAAAGACCTTACAGCCACGAAAGAATCTAGCTGCTCCAGTATTGATAAATTTCCATCAGTGATTACTAAATCCACTATATTACCAAAAGTTTTGGGTCTCCTGTCTTTACATGCACATGAACTTTAATGGCATCCCAGTCTTAGTCCTTGGGTTCAATATTGATTTGGCCCACCCTTTGCAGCAATAACAGCTTCAACTCTTCTGGGAAGGCTGTCCACAAGGTTTAGGAGTGTGTCTTTGGGAATACTGTTCCAGGACATTCGTTTGGGCCTTGACCGCAGGGTCGGTTAAGAGGGCCTTTTCCCATTTGCGGGAAACAGGGACACTGTGTTATATTCTCTGAGTTGTAAGAAACACAAGACTCTGGTCTGGAACAACTGAAGTTTATTTCAGTACTCATTGTACACTCCAACATACACCTCAGGACAGGTATATCTTAGTATGCTTCCCTTACATTATGCTGCATCAACATGGGGTTCCTCACTGTCCTCTAAGATGGCTTCCATGCCCCTTCACCCTTGTCATCACTCCTGGGTGGAGCCAGCCTTAAAATGACAGTGCATGTGGAACCCTGTAGGTATAACACACTGCACCACAATGTATACAGTGTCCAATTAACTTGGCACCTAGTGGCACCTTCCCCTCTCCTCTAAAACATGCACAGATCACTCCCATACTTAAAAAGCCCTCACTGGACCCCACCAACCTGAACAACTTAAGACCCATTTCATTGCTCACATTCACCTCTAAACTTCTAGAACGCTTAGTCTACAACCGTCTTAGCTCCTACCTCAGTGAAAATAACCTCCCGGACCCCTTACGGTCTGGCTTTCGCTCGCAGCAATCCACAGAAACTGCCTCACTAAAACTCACTAACGATTTACTAACTGCTAAAACCAACAGCCAGTACTCCATACTACTACTACTTGACCTCTCTGCAGCCTTTGATACTGTTGACCACCCGCTCCTTCTCAATAAACTACATTCCCTTGGCCTCCGAGATTCTGCTCTATCCTGGTTCTCTGCCTATCTATCGCAGCGCTCCTTCAGTGTCACCTACAACTCTGTCTCCTCCTCTCCATAGCCTCTTTCTGTGGGGGTCCCCCAAGGCTCTGTTCTTGGACCCCTTCTCTTCTCTATCTACACCTCCTTCCTTGGTCACTTGATAACCACCCACGGCTTCCAATACCACTTATATGCTGATGATACCCAAATCTGTCTGTCTACTCCTCACCTCACTCCTTCAGTCTCCTCTCGTATTATTAACTTACTAACTGACATATCAGCATGGATGTCGCACCACTTACTTAACCACTTGCTTACTGGGCACTTAAACCCCCCTCAGTCCCAGACCAATTTTCAGCTTTCAGCGCTGATGCACTTTGAATGACAATTGCGCGGGCATACAACACTGTACCCAAATGAAATTTCTATCATTTTTTTCCCACAAATAGAGCTTTCTTTTGGTGGTATTTAGTTACAGCTCGGAGTTTTATTTTTTGCTAAACAAACAAAAAAATATGCAAAAAAAAAAAAAAAAAAAATCATGTTTTAATAGTTTGTTATAAAATTTTGCAAACGGGTCATTTTTCTCCTTCATTGAAGTGCGCTGATAAGGCGGCACTGATAGGCTGCATTGGTGGGCACTGATGGGCTGCATTGGTGGGCACTGATAGGCTGCATTGGTGGGCACTGATAGGCTGCACTTGTGGGCACTGATAGGCATAGTTAAGGCGGCACTAATAGGCACAGATAAGGCGGCACCGATGGGCACAGATAAGGCGGCACTGATGGGCAAAGATGGGCACAGATAAGATGGCACGGATGGGTGGCACGGATAAGTGGCACGGATGGGTGGCACGGATGGGCACTGATAGGTACCACAGATAGATGGGACTGATGGGCACTGATAGGTGGCACTGATAGGTGGCTCTGATAGGTGGCACTGCTGGGCACTGATGGGCGGCACTGCTGGGCACTGATGGGCGGCACTGCTGGGCACTGATGGGCGGCACTGGGGTGCAGCACCTTTGAGGCAGATTGGGTGGCACTGTGGGTGGCACTGTGGGTGGCACTGTGGGGTGGCACTGTGGGGTGGCACTGTGGGTGGCACTGTGGGTGGCACTGTGGGGTGGCACTGTGGGCATTATGGGCACAGACGGGGGGAACTTACTTTTACTTTGTTATTTTTCAGGATGGCACTGCGGGAGGCAGGTGGGCACTGGCAGGTGGCATGTGGTGCCTTTCATTGCTGGCCGTGATCGGGACTGATGTCCCGATCACGTTCGCCGGTGATCGGCTTTTTTTTTTTCTCCTCGCGCTGTCAGCGCGAGGAGGAATAATAGCCGATTACCGGCTCCGTTCTATCACATGATCAGCTGTCATTGGCTGACAGCTGATCACGTGATAAGGGGTCGGGATCGACCCCTTACACGGATCGGTGATCAGGCGAGTCTCACGGACTCGCCGATCACAGAGCGCGCCGCGCGCGCCCCTCAGGGGGCGCGCAGGCCGCTCGTAACCAGGACGACGTCAATAGACGTAGTCCTGGAAATCTAGGTCCGCGCTAATGCCGTCATTCGGCAATAGCGCGGTACCCAAGTGGTTAAACTAAATCTCTCTAAAACTGAGCTATTAATATTCCCCCCAACCCGTGCCCCCCTCCGTGACTTTTCCATCAAAATCAACAATGCAACCATCAGGCCCTCCCCTCATGCCAGGGTACTAGGTGTAATGCTAGACTCTATCCAGGGACACTGTATACAGACACCAATGATCTTTCACCTTGCTGAGAAAGATCATGCCTTCTTCACTTGATAGTCAGGGCAAGTTGTGTTGTTTGGCCCTGCTATTCAGGAGTGTGGCTCTGAAAGTGGCTCTCTGAAGACACAAAGTTTTATCTTTTCGTTAAAAGGACTGAAGCTACTAGTGCCATATGGACCTGCACACACATATTCAGGGCTCTGTATATGCAGTGGGTGTGTGGGACAGTTTATCTAGGAAGTTATGCCATTAAATGTTGATTTTAATAAAGTGTTTAAAGTTGGGCCTGTGGTGTCAGGGGACAGAAGAGAGGTCTGACACAGAGGATCGTTCCTCTGCTCTCCTTTTGCCTGGACTCATAGAGCCAACCTCAGTAAAGATAACCAATCTGATATGGAGTGCCATATTGTGGTTTGTTTGTTTGCCATATAAGCGTGCCACTGTTCTTGGGGTTATTCTCAAGTTCTGAATTCCCTGTAAGCAGTCTGAATATAGTATTGAGCTATATTTCTCATAACCTCAGTTATTGCTCTCCCATATGTATTGTTACTGTTTGTTACTTTTCCACAGAAAAAGAGCAGTTAATTTAATTTCTGTGTTTTATCATAACGTGTGAGTTTCTCATTGGTTGTTGCACTTACACTATTGCCAGGTGTACCAGAGGGGGCTGAGACTGTTACTGGGGTTGGGAGACAGAGTCACTGACTGAACAAACTTAAGCGGCTCCTCCGGGGGTAGACCTACATATGGTATACACTGTATATTTGAAGGCTGATCAATCCTAGACAGTCTGAGCCATTTAGTAGGAGGCATGGTAAGTTTTTTGAAGTTTCAATTATTCAACCAACTCCAGGTGGGGGAGGGGGGATGGCTTAATTTTTTTTTTACACTTTGATTGCTGTGACAATGATGATCATTGTCACAGCAATGTTTTGAACTGTCATGAATGGGTTACATTCTTAACAGCTTTGATTACTAGTGATCTGTGATTGGCTACAGCTAATCACATCGTACAGGGTGCCATGATTGGCCCAGATACAATATGATAGCTGTGGGCCAATCACAGAATCACTCTATAGGAAACACAACTGTCATGCCCCAACCCAAAACAGGCTGGATGATGGACGTGATCCAGCCTGCCCGTGCCGTTCCAAACGAAAGTCCAGCAAATGGTTTGTAAGCCTCCTGGCTAGTGAACAGACCTCAGTGGGTTTGTATGCATGTCACCTAACAGCTTCCTTGTCTTCTTTCTCAGCATCAACCCTGATTACCCCAGGAAAGACAAATTTCACCCAGGTGGGGAGTAGGGATAGGCTTTATGTTTGGGTCAAACATGAGTTCCACTTGAACATTGGCTGTTCGCCCGTTTGCCGAATAGCAAACAATTTGGGGTGTTTGTGGCAAATTCGAAAGCCGCAGAACACCCTTTAAAAGTCTATGGGAAAAATCAAAAGTGCTAATTTTAAAGGTTAATATGCAAGTTACTGTCATAAAAAGTGTTTGGGGACCTGGGTCCTGACCCAGGGGACATGTATCAATGCAAAAAAAAAGTTTTAAAAACAGCAATTTTTCGGGAGTAGTGATTTTAATAATGCTTAAAGTGAAACAATAAAAGTGTAATATTCCTTTAAATTTCATACCTGGGGCGTGTCTATAGTATGTCTGTAAAGAGGCACATGTTTCCCATGTTTAGAACAGTCTGAGAGCGTAAATGGTTGACCCCGCCCCCCTCTGACAACACAGGGAAAGCCATAGGGAAGTCCCCGTGCATCAGAGGGGGGCGGGGTCACCGGGTATTATATTATATAAGAGCTGTCACCTGAACAGAAGCGTCACACAGCGGTAGACTCCCATTAAAGCGGATCGTCTGGAGGGTGAAGCGGGGAAGAAGAAGCTGGACAAAGATGCCGGACAAGAAGACTGGAGGAAGAAGCAGAGGAAGATGCCGGACGAGAAGACCAGAGGAAGAAGCATAGGAATCTAGAGGAAGAAGCGGGGGAAGAACAAGATGGAGGAACACCGAAGGAAGACCAGAAGAAGATGGAAGAAGAAGACATTAATAAAGGAATTGTCAAAAACCGTCTAATGCCTTTAACATTTTAACAATGGTCATTACCAATTCACACAGGGGTGGCCGGGATCTGGGGGTCCACTTGTTAACCACTTGGGATCCGCGCTATTGCAAAATGACGGCAATAGCGCGGACCCACATTTTCGGGACTACGTCTATTGACGTAGTCCCGGTTACGAGCGGCCTGCGCGCCCCCTGAGGGGCGCGCGCGGCGCGCTCTGTGATCGGCGAGTCCGTGAGACTCGCCTGATCACCGATCCGTGTAAGGGGTCGATCCCGACCCCTTATCACGTGATCAGCTGTCAGCCAATGACAGCTGATCATGTGATAAAACGGAGCCGGTAATCGGCTAGTATTCCTCCTCGCGCTGACAGCGCGAGGAGAAAAAAAAAAAGCCGATCGCCGGCGGCCGTGTTCGGGACATCAGTCCCGATCACGGCCAGCAATTTAAAAGGACACCTGCCCCCTGCCAGTGCCCACCTGCCACCCGCAGTGCCATCCTGAAATAAAGTAAGTGCCCCCCTGTCAGTGCCACCCAGCAGTGCCCATAGTGCCCACAGTGCCACCCAGCAGTGCCCACAGTGCCACCCAGCAGTGCCCACAGTGCCACCCACAGTGCCACCCAGCAGTGCCACCCACAGTGCCACCCAAAATCTGCCTCAGGTGCTGCACCCCAGTGCCGCCCATCAGTGCCCAGCAGTGCCGCCCATCAGTGCCCAGCAGTGCCGCCCATCAGTGCCCAGCAGTGCCACCTATCAGAGCCACCTATCAGTGCCACCTATCAGTGCCCATCAGTCCCATCTATCTGTGGTACCTATCAGTGCCCATCCGTGCCACCCATCCGTGCCACTTATCCGTGCCACCCATCCGTGCCATCTTATCTGTGCCCATCTTTGCCCATCAGTGCCGCCTTATCTGTGCCCATCGGTGCCGCCTTATCTGTGCCTATTAGTGCCGCCTTAACTATGCCTATCAGTGCCCACCAGTGCAGCCTATCAGTGCCCACCAATGCAGCCCATCAGTGCCCACCAATGCAGCCCATCAGTGCCCACCAATGCAGCCTATCAGTGCCGCCTAATCAGCGCACTTCAATGAAGGAGAAAAATGACCCGTTTGCAAAATTTTATAACAAACTATTAAAACATGATTTTTTTTTTTTTGCATCTTTTTTTGTTTGTTTAGCAAAAAATAAAACTCCGAGCTGTAACTAAATACCACCAAAAGAAAGCTCTATTTGTGGGAAAAAAATGATAAAAAATTCATTTGGGTACAGTGTTGTATGGCCGCGCAATTGTCACTCAAAGTGCATCAGCGCTGAAAGCTGAAAATTGGTCTGGGACTGAGGGGGGTTTAAGTGCCCAGTAAGCAAGTGGTTAAAGGGGGTTTCCAGATTCCGATAAGCCCCCGCCCGCAGACCCCCACAACCATCGGGCAAGGGTTGTGGGGATGAAGTCCTTCTCCCCGTCAACATGGGGACAAGGTGCTTTGGGGGCTACCCCAAAGTACCCTCCCAATGTTGAGGGCATGTGGCCTGGTATGGTTCAGGGGGGAGGGTGCTCTCTCGTCCACCCCCCTTTTCCTGCGGTCTGCCAGGTTGGGTGATCGGATAAGGGTCTAGTATGGATTTTTGGGGGGACCCATGCCATTTTTTTTTTACATTTTGGCACGGGTTCCCCTTAAAATCCCTACCAGACCTTCAGGTCTGGTATGGATATTAAGGGGAACCCCGCGCCAAAATTTTACCCAACGCTTTTTTTTTTTTTTTTGGTTCGCGGTCCTGTGGGGGAATCCCATGCCGTTTTTTTTCAATGGCTTTTATGTGTATTGCCGGGACTGACAATTCATTATAGCCGCGAGTAGTTTTAAATGACCTTTTTTACTTTAGAAATGTCATTTGGCTGGCAGACTGTTCTAAAAACGGGAAACATGCGTCCCTTTACAGGCATACTATAGACACCCCCCAGGTAGGAAATTTAAAGGAATATTACACTTTTATTGTTTCACTTTAAGCATTATTAAAATCAATGCTCCCGAAAAAATTTCAGTTTGACAGTATGACAATAACTTGCATATAAGCCTTTAACATTAGCACTTTTAATTATTCATGTTTGTGTCCCATAGACTTTAACTGTGTTTGCATGTTCAAACAAATTTTTTGCCTGTTCGAATGTTCTGGATGCGAATTGAACCGGGGGTGTTCGGGTTCATCCCTAGTGGAGAGCAAGGTATGGCCAGTGCTTAACCCCTTGTATCCTGCTACAGACCTCTCACTGCCACCTATTTGCCTGAAGAACCACAAAATTCAATATGGCAGATACTCTCCATCAACAGCTGACAGGGGCTATTTGTAACAGTGGTTAAATAGAGATACAGAATCATTGTTTTAATGAGCACAGTATATGATAGCACATTGGAACGTTTAGTAGTAAAGTGAGTATTTACTTTGATTCAATTCATTTTATGCTGAGTGCTGCACATTTAATTTGGATCATTATTAAGCTTGGAATGATCTAATTCTACGTAATTAAGACGTGTGCCATCATTTTTTTGTCTATTTTAGTCTCACTACTCCTATACCACCATGATTTCTGTAATGCAAAACAAATGAAAGAACTGGCAGTATTAAACTCAAAATAAAAAGGTAATATGTTACAGCTTACCAATCATTAGATGTGGTGGCTGCATCAGTTTTCTTTTCTTCAACTCTTCTCTCTCTGTTTTCATCTGGTGATCTGACCAGTAACACACCTCCTATATTGGCGTGCCTACACTCTGGATGAAGGAGCACAAGTGCCACTTTTGCACAGCAGCATTGTTGATCTATTGATTGACTTGTGTACAGCAAACCTATCAAGTTTTTTGCCCAGCTATCAGTGTCATCGGCTTTACCCAGCAACACTGATCAACGTGAAGACCTGTGCCCCCTGCTGGACATCCTCAGAGATAGGGGAATACCATACAGATGGAAATTTTACAAATGCCATACCCCAGGAGACTTGAGGGATCACCCCTTGATAGGCCCTACCTTAAACTGCTTTAAAGAGGCTTCTGGCATGTGAGAAATCTCCACAACACCAAGCTCCATGACCCCAATTCTGAAAAACCCTGACCTCCCTCTGGGAGTGTCAGATCAATTCCTCACAGGAATACATTCTAATACAGACCTATGAGTGCACCATATGTTACTCAATGGGAAAATGTTGCCACTTGACTGCATTAAATGCCTTTGGCCCGACTCATCGATTAACCTATGGAAATACTTTCAATTAAGACACTTTATCCAATCAATTGAAAGAGAAACTGATCTTTCACAACCCCTCTCTCCATTTGAAAAACCTATACTCCAAAAAGACCCTTCTGAAACACACAATTTCTACCATTTATGCAATACTTTTGGCCAATACCCAAAATAACACAGGCAAATTCTGTTCGGCATGGAGCAAAGACCTACATCTAGACATCTCTGAAGAACAATGGTCACAGATCTATTACCACACACACAAAGGATCCATAAATGTATCCATCCAAGAAAAAAACTTCAAATTATTAGCTCGCTGGTATCGAACCCAAAATCTTCTGCACAACTTCACTGCTTCTATACCAGATCAATGCTGGCAATGCAAACAATTACCTGCCAATCTTATACATATTTGGAGGGTCTGTAATTGCTTAAAACCTTTTTGGATAGAGGTGCACAGCCAAATCACCCAAATTACTGCACGACCCCTAGAAATTAAACCAGAGCAATTTTTCCTCCACCTTCAATCAGATCTGTCTTATCCGTACTGTAAATCATTAGCCATGATACTAATAAATGCTGCCAAATTGTGTATTCCTAGATCCTGGGGTACCCCTAAAATCCCATCCATTCTTGACTGGTATAAGAAAATTAATAAAATTGCAGAAATGGAAGAACTTGTTTCAATATCTCTTGATTCCCCTTCCAAATATGCGACAATCTGGAAAGATTGGAGTCAATTCAAACTCTCTGAAACTGTGGGAAACCTCATTCGAAACAGTCAAGATTTCGTAGTCTAACTTCCAACATCATTTCTAGCAATATACTGTAGTGGATCACACGTTCATCTGAAGAATTCCAGACCCTTCAACTTCTCAAATTCCTGTATCCTTCCCTTCCTTCTTATCCCCCCTCCCCCCTTCCAAATAAACTAATTTTTGGGGGGAAAAAATGAATCACGTAACTGTTGAAAATCAAGCCATTCATGCCAATGTCCAAGTCATTGGTGAAAATTGTTTTTTGAAATTATCTGCAAATGAATAATTGTGTCAAACTAGATTGTAAATTCTAGCAAGCAGGTCCCTCTGATTCCTCTTGTATTGTAATTGCACTGTCTCCCTCCCCATTGTACAGTGCTGCACAAACTATTGGCACTATACTGTATAAATTCTGCATAATAATGATGATAAAGTTAAAAAGGAACAAGTTCTGTAGCTGAGAGCAGAGGCAGTCGACTAGAAAGCTTCTTAACGAAAAAAAAATCACAGATACAGCATAATTAAAGGTTTATGTTTTTTTGGTTTGTTTTTTGTACTGGCTTTAAGGCAGATTGCAAGGAATTGCAAGTATATCTGGTTTATTAACTTATGCAATGTCAGCGATAAATGCTAAAATGGATAGCCTTTGATTCTAATGAACAGCAAATGTGTAATTAAATAATTCCATATTAAATTAGTATCTAGAAATTACTAGTGCACAATAAATAAAACTGTTTTAGAGAACATTTGACATGCAAGATTCTGTGCCATATCTCCGTTTATAGACCCGTTTAAGTGGAAACTTGGCCTCATTTGACCAAGCTGTCCTAAGGCAGTGTAATCCAATGCCATCAAATGAAAAGTGTCACTGAACTGTCATGGAAATTAATGGAAGAATTACAAAAGATCACAGGGGTAAATAAGACAAAATCAGCATGCATGGCATAAATTCTATTTTATGGAAACCCAAAATCCTTTTATCAGCATATTTGCCATTTTGATTGAAAAAACTGTATACAGTTTTACAGTTTTTTTCAATCAAAATTTTTTTTTAAATTTAAATCTGTTCTTACCTGGAGATAATTTTAGTAACAGTACTTTCTGTTGCAGGGTAACAATGCTAAGCCGCTGCCTTGCAATTGGAAAAAATTCTGTCATTCCTACTTGGAGTGAACATTCCTTCAGTAAGTCAGAATGAGTGTCACTTGGGGCATTAATAGTATTGTTAGTTTGCTGTTTAAGGTGCCCTGACAAAAGGTGGGCATGGCCAGACAGCACTAGCTTTGGGAGTGGCTTAATAGGGAATGGCTAATGGAACCTTCTCCTTGTATACACTGCATACATATGCTGGGTTCTATGTATCCACAAAATACACTTTAATTACGGTGCCGCTAGTGAGACCTCACAGACAGATAACAACATAAACATCAAGATACTTGATCATTTTTAAAAAGTTAAACTATTCCATTATGTATGCTGTTATAACATTTTATCTGATCCTACCCTAAAGGAGAGATTCTTTTAAAAAATAGGGCACTTCTTACAGCTAACAGCTGAGGCAATAAATTATGTGTATAATGTACAACAAAGCATACAGAGGAAAATTAATCAAAACCTGGAGCAGCCAGAATCTGGAGCACTTGTGCGTGGCAACCAATCAGTTTTAAGCTTTCATTTTCTAAGCTTAAAGAGGAGGGCCGGTTTAAAAAAAATAAAAATTTAAAGTCAGCAGCTGCAAACACTGTAGCTGCTGACTTTTAATAAGCACACTTACCTGTCCAGGGCGCCCGCGATGTCGGCTGACCTGCCCCTCGGTCTCGGGTCCCGGCGCCGCCACTTTGGCTAAGGGAAACAGGCAGTGGAGCCTTGCGGCTTCACTGCCCGTTTCCTACTGCGCATGCGCGAGTCACGCAGCGCTTTGTGAATGGGGCGCGCTGTGTTCTGGGACACACAGTTCCCAGAACACAGCGCGACCCATTACCCAGAAGACGCCGCACGGAGGAGAGAAGAAAGAAGATCTCCACGGAGGAGGAAGAAGCAGATTAGGATGATGTGCCTAGCAACAGGCATTTCTGGTAAGTAAAAAAAAATAATTTTTTTTCATTTTTTTTTCAGATTTTTTTCACATTTTTAATGGAATTTTTTTTCTCAGGGTGGCCCTCCACTTTAATTGAACAAGTTGAAGATATAAGCTGATTGTTTTCCATGCACAACTGCTCCAGATTCTGTCTGCTTCAGTTTTGATAAATTCGATCAACAGAGTATAAGGATTGCAAGGTGCAGTGTGCAGAATGAGGCAGTGTGGAATAGGAAATGTACAGTGCAGCATGGAGAATAAAGTGGTGTGGAATAGAAAATATACAGTGCAGTGTGTAAAATGGTGTGGAAAAAGGAATTTGCAGAATAACACGATGTGCAGAATGACTTGGCAAGAGGTAGTAAATAGGGATGAGCCCGATCTTCCCCTTAATATTCATACCAGACCCAAAGGGTCTGGTAATGGACTGTGGGGGAATCCCATGCTATTTTTTTTTCAATGACTTTTATGTGTATTGCCGGGACCAACAATTCCTTATAGCCGCGAGTACTTTTAAATTACTTTTTTTCCTTTAGAAATGTAATTTTGCTCTCGGACTGTTCTAAACACGGGAAAAATGTGCCACTTTACAGGCATACTATAGACACCCCCAGGTACGAAAATTTAAAGGAATATTTCACTTTTATTGTTTCGCTTTAAGCATTAATAAAATCACTGCTCCCACAAAAAACGGCAGTTTTTAAAACTTTTTTGCATTGAAACATGGGATTGATTGGACCAAGTTGGATTTCTACCTGAAGGAGATAGGCCTGTAGAAGGAGTTGTTGACTCCGATCAAACGTAGCCTGTTTGTTCTCTCTAGACTTTTCTCCCTTGGTGCTTCCCCTGGTTCCACTTTCAGTGACGTCATCACCTGTGTTCCACGTTGGACCTGGCTCACTTCCTGGTGGCCACAGGACAGACTGCAGATCTTGTCACAACAACAACTGCCAACCTGTGGAATAAGATGGACCAGATACCAGACCGCTCCTTGAGCTAAAGACACAGATGAGCCTTATTTTAAACTTCTCCTTGTAAGTGCATTACTTGTTGTGCTAATAAATCTTACTTAACTTATTGTACTTAGGTGGCACTTTCTGTTTTGTTCCCTTGTTTTCCTACTTACAGAGCTGGCTTTTCTCTATTTTTCCTACTGTTTTGAATGAAAGATCAACACGTTCAATACCTGTGTTGCGGGTTGTGGACACTGCTTTACATGAGGCACCTTGATCCCCAAGTTTTGTTCCTGTCATAAACTAGATGTGACCAGAACTGTGTGACTGCGACAGAGTGAACCAGACATAAATGGGTGAAAATAAGTTTATTAAAGTAAATGCATATAAATGTGAACACACCACCAATACAAACTGAGTGAACAAACCAAACAACCAAACAGTGATGATAAACAAACTAACCAGCAAATGTAGAAAAAGGGAGTACCAAAATCGTAGTCAAACCAGGCCAGGGTCATAAACAGGAGGTCAGCAAATGGAGGGACAAGGAGAAAGGGATTAGGTTGCAGGACAAGGTTTCAGGGATTCAGGAATAGACAGGGTCAGGTACAACAGGTTCAGGAGGCAGGAATCAAGGTTCAGGATCAGGTGACAGATAAACAGGGTTCAGGTCAGTGCACAAGGACAATACCAAGGCAAGGTGTGTGTGCACTTGCTGGGTATTTTTACAATGGCTGCTATCAGTCATGTGATGCCTGCTTGCAGAAGGTAATACGTGCTCCACACTGCCAGGATCCCTCCGCTGGTGGAGGCCAGTACTTTGGCCTGAAGATGACATAATTCCAGCAGGGAAAATCTCTTCTGACTGCTCCAAACTGCCAGGAGACTCCTGCTGGTGGATCTCAGTACTGCACGACAAATGATCGATATTACCAGCGGAGGGAACCTTTCCTGACAATTCTATACTCCTGCAGGATGTCCTGTCTCCCTCCTCACTGAATGCAGAAGTCAGTCTGTACCTGGGGTGCTTCAGGAAGGAAAGGGTCAGGGTCACAACATCCTGTGTTACACATTACTCCTTTTTGCAGTGCCTGGACCCTGTTAAATTCCTATGCTTTTGCTGGTTTGTGACCTGATATTTAAGACAGTTATTAACTGTGAATCCTTCCAATACTGGAGTTCTGTCAGTCCCTAAACCGCCCTTTGTTCTCTTTTTTTTCTTCTCCTTATACTTCTACGCCACCGCAGCAATGATAGACCTTTTGTTGGATACAGTTGCATTGCTTTTAGAAGAAGAGGACCTTGTTGACGTGTTTTAGGACTAGCTAGTTTTGTTGGGGTAGAAGCTAATGGTAGGGTTTTGCAAGGATTTTTCTGAAGTTTAGTGTTATGTTGCAACCATGTGTATTTGTCTTACATTGGCATATTTTCATGATTACATTGTATTTGGTCTTGTGGGTAGCATGTTGTGTGGCATGGCGGCCCCATTTACTGACCCTTCCTGGCAGTGCCTGTGAATCCAGATTCTCCTGTCCTTTTTCATTTTTAAATCTTATCCTTGTGTAATTTCTACAATTAAGTATGGCACTTAATCTAGTTTCATGGAATGTGTGGGGCTTAATAATAAATTGAAATGTGCCCTCATGTTCAAGTACCTCAACACACACAAACTGCACATCCTGTTCCTACAGGAGACCCATTTACTGGGCAGTAAGATCTTGTCCCTCTGTAGGGCCTGGGTCTGGCAGGCCTTCCATGCAACATACTCCAGTTACACCTGAGGGATCGCCATCCTACTCAACAAATCTCTTCCCTATAAGGCAATCAGTGTCTCTACCGACCCAGGGGGCTGATATATTTTCCTGTTGTTAGGTGTAAACTATGTACGCCTAGCTCCCATTAATGTGTATGTCCCACCTCCCTTCTCTCCTGATATTCTGTACACTCTTCAGGGGAGTCCAGTGACCCTCTAGGTCGCCAGGGTAATCTGGGCTGGGGACTTCAATTACATCCTATAGCCCTGGATTCTTCGAATCCTCAAAGGAACTCTTCCTTAGACCTTGGCATTGGGCCCAAACCTTTGATGTTACAGAGGTCTGGCAATTAAAATGTACTCTCATTTCTCCTCTACCCATAGATTCTGGTCTCGGATTGATTTGGCTTTCTGCTCTAGGGTGGCTCTGGGTGTGATCGGTGGATTACCTGCCGGCTGGCATGTCAGATCATGCCCCGCTGGAGCATGGGGGTCGGAGACATCAGGAATGCTGGCGCTTGGACACCAAATGGTTGCTAAATAACATGCATGAATTGGTGGATGACAGTGGCGCCCAGTATTGGGAAGTAAATGAAGGCCCTGCCTCCTCTCAGATGGTATGGGATGCCTTTAAGGCTCATGCGTATAGCCCTTTTTCACCCTCCCCTCCCCCTATCCTGCTAGATACCTTGCAGAGGCTCTCCCTCCCAAGCATTTTGGCTGACAAAGCCTCTTGAGCTGGATAAAACACTTTCTATCCTTGAAATAGAAAAGGCCATCAAGGCTCTTCCTCCCAACAAGACACCCGACCCTAACGTGTTATTGGGTGATTGGTACAAACTTTATGTTAAAGAATTAGACTTCACAAGGTGTTCAAGGAATGTTTTGACATGCAATCCTTGCCTTCCTCCTTTTCTCAAGCGCATATAGTGCTTATATCGAAACCTGGTAAGGACCTTACATTGTGTCCTTCCTATAGGCCCATATCCCTACTTAATTATGACACCAAAATTCTTGCCAAGGTGTTTGCTGTCAGGTTGGTTACTATCCTTCCCACTCTGGTCATTATAGAACAAGCTGGATTTATAACAGGCAAGTCAACAGACATTAATTTACGCAGAGTAATGACCCACTTGCAGCTCCCTGTCCACGACTCCTCCACTAGGGTATTATTACTTTTAGACATAGAGAAGGCCTTTGACTCTGTTGACTGGACCTATCTGGCCACAGTTTTGGAAGTTCTGGGCTTGGGTCCAAACTTTCACAGCTGGGTTAAAATACTGTACCTCAGCACAAATTAAACTGTGAGGGAATTTCTCTGAGCCCTTTTTCATAGGACGGGGAACAAGACAGGGCTGCCCCCATCCCGGTCCTTGTTTGCACTCCTGATGGACCCTATAGCCCAAGCCAAATTAAACTCTGTTGATATTAAAGGTACCCAAGTCGAGCCAATCATTGAAAAAGGGTCTCTTTATGCCGATGATTTGGTTTTATTTTTAAATGACCCTGGTCCCTCCCTTAAAGCTGCCCTAGATTTAATTACATTATTTAATTCGCTCTCTGGTTGAAAAGTTAACTGGGGAATATCCCTTATCCTTCCCATTGATGGGCACGCAGAAGCAGCTTCTCTACCCCTTAAATGGACCTCCGCTGCAAAATACTTGGGCATAGTGCTATCATCTAAAGTTACCGAATATTGCAATCTGAATTTTGTCCCCCTATTACAATCAGCAAAACAAAGATTGAAAACATGGAGTTATCTCCCTCTGTCACTTGTAGAAAAAACAAAAATCAATCTTATAAAGATGAAACTTAGTAAGACCTTCTATATCACCAACTATTACTGATAGTGCTGCACAGCCCCATAAAAAAACACGGAAATAAAATATTTTTGCCTTAATCATAAGATCCAGTTACTTTTAGTTCCTAGCATTCCTTACAAGAGTCCCAATGTCTCTACTATTTCATCCAGACATCTTTCTAATGTTTGCTTTGTTCAAAAGGGATTAGATATTAGATATACTATACTGTATACTGTATGTCAGAGCTCAAGGGGAGCATTTTTGTTCTGCAGTTTTTCACAGAAAAAATAATGTTTTACCCATGAAAGCTTATGGTGGAAACAGATCAAGGATGATCAAAAGGGCAAATGGGTCACAGGGGCACATTTTACAAAGATGTATTTTCTGTAATTGTCATCTTTACTGTTTAGAGGAGAAATTGGGTCACTGAGAAATTATCACAATATCTTGCTGGCACTCACTGTGAAATTGAATGTTACGTTTTCATGTTGACCTGTTTTCATAAATAAAGATTTTGAAAGAACTAGAAATATTATTTTAGCCATAGCTTAGTAGAGCTGTATTAAAGTGATAGTAAACCACATCCAAAAAAATAAAATCGGGCCCCGGACATTTTAAGCCATATTGTGCTAGTATGCATGGCATACTAGCACTTTATGACAGACTTGCCTGAAAACAAAGCCCTCCAGTGGCACGCGGTGAAAGCTGAAGGCGCTTCCATCTTCACCCTGTCTTTTTTCTGGGTTCGCAGGCTTAAAGAGGAGGGCCGGTTAAAAAAAAAAAAAAAATCAGCAGCTACAAACACTGTAGCTGCTGACTTTTAATAAGCACTTACCTGTCCAGGGCGCCCACGATGTCGGCCGCCCGAGGCTGACCCGTCCCTCGGCTCTCAGGTCCCGGCGCTGCCATTTTAGCTAAGGGAAACAGGCAGTGGAGCCTTGCGGCTTCACTGCCCGTTTCCTACTGCGCATGCGCGAGTCACGCAGCTCTTTGTGAATGGGGCGCGCTGTGTTCTGGGACACACAGTTCCCAGAACACAGCGCGACCCATTACCCAGAAGACGCCGCACGGAGGAGAAAAGACACAAGATCACAGCGGAGGAGGAAGAGGCAGATTAGGACGATATGCCTAGCAACAGGCATTTCTGGTAAGTAAAAAAAAAATAAAAATTCATTTTTTTTTTCTGATTTTTTTCTAAATTTTAATGTATTTTTGTTTTTCAGGGTGGCCCTCCACTTTAAGCTATCTGTTTGGTCGAGCCGGCGATGACGTCACTCCCTCGCATGTGCGTGGGAGTCACCATTTACTGCACGGCTCTGAAGGAATGGCACTGGTATGCCATTCCTTTAGAGTGCATATGCCAGTGACGTTACTGACTGCATCTAAAGTAAATAGCTCCTAAATGGTGCACAATATTTACAGTATCTATAGGTAAGCCTTATTATAGACTTACCTATAGGTAAAAATCATACAAGGGAATTTATTCCCACTTTAAGACTGTCTATGTAACAGTTGCTAATCTCCCAAAACTGCCAGGAATTGTCCTCTTGATTCCTGCCATTCTCTTAATGCTTGCATAGTGAAAAGGTTGAATCATTGAATTTAGAGTATACAGTATTTCAGCATGCTTAAAAATTTCTGTGACTGATAGTGCTGGCACCCCCTGCTGATTGGTCAGCCTCAAATATACATTATAATCTACAATGCAATTATCTTTACCAAACCTCTAATCTATCTCATTCTCATCATCCAGGTCAACTGGGTAGTATATGGGTAGTATATTTCTGTGTTTGCATGTTTTTAACTAGATGATGGATGTTTTAATAACAGGACTTTTAGGGGCTTACAAGGTCAAATACTTAACTAATAAGTGGTGAATTTGGTTGGGTTTGATTCACCGGATGTTTGGCAAACTCACCATAACATTTTTTAACAGAAAATGCTTATGCAATCCTATAGAAGTCAATGGGAGGCGAATCAATTTCATGACATTTTCAAGGTTAATAGGCAAGGAATTGTCAAATAAACAGCACCCTGCCACATATGCCTGCTTTCAGAATGCACATCAGAAACTTGACTAACAGCTGTGGATCCTGAGGAATACATGAGGAACAATACAATTTGACAGACACCTAAATGCTGGAGCATCATGCAGCAGGGCTAAACTTCCAGTCTTTACACAGATGTAAATTGCGTTACAGCTGTGTCCCCATTAGAGTCTCCTCATACATCTGTGTCGCCATCAGCGTTTCCCCATACAGCTGTGTCCCTGTCAGAGTCTCCCCATACATCTGTGTCCCCATCGGTCTTCCCATACACCTGTGTCCCCCTCAGTTTCCCCACACATCTGCATTCCCATCAGTCTCCCCATACATCTGTGTCCCCATCAGTCATTAGCCTATCCCCGCAAATTGGTGTCCCCATTAGAGCCCCTCCACATTTTTGTGTTCCCATCACCCATCAGAGTCTCCATGCACATTTGTGTCTCCCACAGAACCCCTGCACATTTGTGTCCCCACCACAGCCCACCCCCGTCCAATCAGAACAATCAGCCCCCTCTACACACATGTTTATGTCCCTATCAGAGCCATTAAACCCACCCACAGCACATTTGTAGCCATTTCCCAGTTCCCCCTTGCTTGTGTACTTTACCACTGCACAGTGCATCTTAGACACTGATTACACTGGCTGTGCAGACCTGCTACACCTCCCAACTCCCACCCCGCTGGTATTACACATGTACTATATGTGAAATTGCATCTCTGAAGGAAGGGTACTGGTTAACAGTGAAGCAGAAGGCAGGAGCTGGGAGGTGGCACCAGGTTTGCACTAAAGCACCTCATTGGTTCCTAGGATGCTGACGGTCCTAGCCCAGTAAGACACCAGGAGGGGTTGAGGGACCTGCCCTGCATACTGTCGGGGGTGAATATGCAGCATTGTGTCCATAACCAACAGAGACAGTCCCTGCAGTAAGTCTGAGGACTCCAGCTCTGGGGGAAAAAAAAGGCCTGGCGAGCCAGATGTGGTCTGTGGGTTGAATTTTGGAGACCCCTGCTCTACACCACCATTACTCTGCTGGGGAGCACTAAAGAGTATAGACATTTTCCTATGTATTAAGTCCAGAACCCTAGGCCTCCATTACCAAGTTAGGGGACCCACAGCTTAAGGTCAGGGGGATCAAGGTGTTATCTTCCCATTTGCCCCTTCCATAGCTCTGCCCAGCTGGACACACTCACAGATTGAACACTGATTCCTAGGCTTCACCATTACGCACATCAGTGGACTCTGTCCAGGCCTCCAAGGCCTTATGCATTCCACTGCAAGATGGTCAGGGGAGACAGGGTGACTACAGCTATTTCTCCCATGCTCTGTGCCACCTTGCCTGGGACTTAAACCCTGCAAGGAGCAATTTAGATCAGCTCTGCAGGCAACTACATCTTTGTTCCACTGGGATATCTTTCTCCCATGCTTGATCTACAACAGGCCCCACCCACACTTGCATGTATATGGCACCCACTCACTAAGGAGGGACTTTTTTCCCCATATGCTATAATGACAAGAGAGCCATCTAGTGGCAGGAAGTTTAGATAGCATGCCTTCTCTGTCCCTGGAGAGTACTAGCACAGCGTAAAAAGTTCTGGGAGTTAGAGTTCAAGATAGTGTACACACCACTATCTCTTGCCCTGCATGGATGTTTTCACAGGCAGGGGCGTATCTACCGTGAGGCAAACAAGGAGTTTGCCTTGGGTGGTATTTTTCGGTGGGGGAGCGGTGATGCCACCAGGCAGGAGGGTCTGAGGGCCGGGTGAGGAGAAGCAGCAGGCGGGTGCCCCTATGGAAGAAGTCACACACACACCGGGCAGGGCAATGGAGGATGTGGCTCAGTCTCCAGTCAGGCCACTTAGGGTGCCTTTTGGAGATGGGGAGATGAGGAGTGCAGGGGCACGGTCCAATGAACAAAAAAGGAGTGGACAGAGGGCTTCTGGAAAAGGTGGTGTGGTAAGGAGAGCCATGACGTTGAGGTTAGTGCAGTAAAATTATGGGGAGGGGTGGCATGAAAAAAGTGAATACAGGAGAGAAAGAGAGAGTATAGGATACAGGCGGGAGATAGAGGAGTGTGTATACTGTACAGAAGGGAGAGAGAGAGAAGTGTGTATAGTGTACAGAAGGGAGAGAGAGAGGAATGTGTAAAGCAGGGGTAGGCAACCTGGGGCCCTCCAGCTGTTATGGAACAACATTTCCCATGAGGCATTGCAAGTCTGGCAGTTACAATTACTCCCAGAGGCCTGATGGGACTCCAGGTTGCCTACCCCCTGGTGTAGACTGTACAGGAGGGAGAGAGAGGAGAGTGTATAGTATACAGGAGGGATAGAGGACTGTGTATACTGTACAGGAGGGAGAGAGAGGAGTGGTTATAGCAGGGTTCCGCAACCTTTTTCCACTTAAGGGTCCACTTAAGGGTCAGGTTCAATGTATGCGAATGCATGGAGTGCAGCATTTTTTTTTAAAAAACAACGAGTTTATTGGCAATTTAAACATCAGAACATACAGTCTCAGTGCACAATATAGAGAATAATGTACAATCACTAAGCATACATGTTTGCATCCTGAGTCTCTAAAAGAGAAAGCACGAAAAAGAGAGGCAAGTTGACAAACAAAAAAGATAACACACAAAAAAAATTTGGGACTGCGCATGGCCATATTTGTTATCTGCTGTGTTGTACTCCAGGCCATATACCATCTCTCGTCTACATGAGTTTCTTTAAATCTGTCTATATACATTATAAAGGACTGTCGCGTCCTTCCAAATACCACCAGACTCCATGTTTACTTACATTTGTATGCGTCTAAACCGTACAGGTGTCAAGAGTATTGAGCCACCTATCCCAGACCTTGCTGTATTTTTTAGGACACCCCCTGTGCTTATATACAACTTTCTTAAAGGGCAGCGTTAGGTTTACTTCCCCTATCCAAGTCTGGACCGTGGGGGCATTACGCATCCAGTGTCTGGCTATCATCTTCCTAGCACTGAACAGAGTCTCGTGCAGGAATATGGTCAGACATTTGTCAGTTGTGATGTCCGGGAAGAGGCCCAGTAAACAGGTTTTGGGATCCAGTTGTTAGGGCGAGCCCATGTGGTCATGTAGAAATTGTATGACTTGTGGCCGGTATGCTTGGATGTCTGGGCAAGTCCATATAAGGTGATACAATGTACAGGGGGGATCTGCACACCTTGGGCAGCATGCATTTTGGTTGGCTTGGTATTTAGCAATTCTTGCTGGTGTAAGGTAGGATTTATGAATGATGTACATTTGGGTCAACCGTTTCGACAGTCCAGGGGAAACTTTTTTGGTATTTTCGAGGATCTCCTCCCAGTCCGCTTCCTCTAATGGACCCACATCCTCCTCCCACCTATTCTTAGCTGTGTCTGTGATCCGAGTTGCTGAGTGAGTTCTAAGTATGTTGTACAAGGTAGAGATCAGTTTAGAAGGGTCTTCTCCCGTTATGACATCAACCAGGGACAATGTTTGTGGTTCGGGGAATCCATCTGCGAATTGGGCCTGCCGGGCGTGAGATATCTGTGCATACCTAAATGTCATGTGTGGAGGTATCCCAAATTCATCCTGCAGTGTTTGAAAACTACGCACTCCAAGTGGGGTGATCACCTGATGCAAATACACTATTCCCCTTGATGCCCAGAGGCTGGTACCCAGTAACGACTTCAGCTCCCTTAGTTGAGGATTGTGCCAGAGGGGGGTGTGTGAGTGCACAAAGTCAGCATAAGTCATTTCCAGTGCAATCTCCCATATATGTTTGTGGTGTGTAAGTTGAAGATTTCAACCCTCTGCTCCCCCCCCCACCCCCCACCTCTAAACAGCACTTGTAGGGGGGAGTGTGCATGGCTGTTCAGTCTCATGCATGTCAGGACTTGGTACCTAGGTCAATCCGTCTTATGTAAATGCTAAAAATGCGACACTTGGGCAGCTACGTAGTAAGAGTGGAAGTCTGGAAGAGCCGCTCCCCCCATATCGGTTGGATTTTTTAGTGTGTTCCATCCCAGCTTATGCCTACTGGAGCCCCAGATAAAGGTATTAAGAATATTATCCAGTGTTTTGAAGACTTTTAAGGGGATAAGTATCAGTGAGTGCCAGAATTTATAGAGGATTTCTGGCAACAGGATCATTTTTACCAGATTGATTCTTCCCATCACTCCCAATGGGAGTCGGGCCCTGGATTGCGTTCTAGCTGTCATATATGAAAACAGCGGAAAACAGCAGCTCTATGTTGTTGGGGATATACTCCAGGGGCTCTCTGGTGATCTGTATACCTAAATACTGTATGGATGAAACCCTATGCAGTGGGAGAGACGTGGCGTCCCATGCATGCGTGAACACATCCAGAGGCAGGATCTGCGACTTTGCGTAGTCCTGAGTGTTTTCCAAAGTCTTCAGTGGTCTGGAGGGCAGCCTGTAAGGATGGATCCGTGTCCTCCAAGTACTGGTGCATGTCATCCGCATACATGCTCACTGTCTCCACCAAGGAACCCATCCGAAGACCATGGATATTTGCATTCTGCCTAAGGGACATGACAAGCGGTTCTGCAGCTAGGGCGTATAGTATAGGGGACAGTGGGCAGCCCTGTCGAGTCTCCCGCTCTAGTGGAAGGGGGTCAGACAACTGCCTGTTCACCACCACTCGGGCCTCCGGTAAAAAGTATAACAGTTTGATGAAATTTGGGCCAAAGCCGTATCCCCTGAGGCATTCCCACAGATACTCCCATTCCACAGAATCAAATGCCTTAGCCGCATCTAATGTTATCACTGCTCTATTACTCACTGTCTCATGGCACGCTAGAATATTCATGTGGAGCCTGCGGGTGTTCATA
Source organism: Lithobates pipiens (assembly GCF_037356315.1). Lineage (NCBI taxonomy): Eukaryota > Metazoa > Chordata > Amphibia > Anura > Ranidae > Lithobates > Lithobates pipiens. The sequence goes on along the minus strand of NW_027507685.1, from coordinate 25,039,238 downwards.
GCTGTATTCTTTCCGGCATAAACCCTGTTTGATCCAGGTGAATTAGGGATAATATAATTGGATTAAGACGGGTAACTAATATTTTGGCCAATATTTTAATGTCCACCTGTAGTAGAGAAATTGGACGATAGGAGTCGGGTTGGTGGGGATTCTTGCCTGTTTTTGGGAGTACAATGACTGTCAATTGGCGGAGAGAGTCAGGGAGGGTCTCAGACTCGAATATGTAGTTGTAGAGATTCAGAAGCTCAGGAACTAACACCTCTGAGTAGGTTGCATAGAAGTCTAACGGTAGACCATCCTGGCCAGGAGCTTTAGCCGCAACCAGGGACAAGATCGCTGGTGATGGGGGCCTCTAACTCTGCCATCTGGGATTCAGACAGTTGGGGAAATGATTGTTGCAGAAAAGCCAGAGTCTCCTGTGCTGTGACCTCCACTTGGGAGGTGTAAAGGTCCGCGTAATAGGAACGAAACATCTCAGCAACTGATGTCGGATCTGATCTGATGTGTTCTGTGAGTCCAGTAAGGATACCACCACAGGCGGCCTAGCGTCATGGTGAGCCAGGTAGGCAAGAAGCTTGCCACGCTGTTTTGAAATTTTTTTTTTACGTTTGGCTTGCTCATAATGTAATTGGTCAACTATACGAGTTTGAAGCTTGAGTGACGAGACATTATCCGTTGTAGGGTTGGATATAAATTCATTTGTTACGGATTCTAGTTTCTCCGATACCTGTTCGAGCAGCAATTTAGAGGACTCTTTCAACCTAGTAATTCGGCTAGACAGAGTAGATCGGGCATGTATTTTGAACGCCTCCCATATCATACCCATGGACGCCGTACCTCTATATTTCGTCTATATCGTCCTGCTCCCCCACTGTTGTCAACCAAAAGGGATGAAGATGCCACATGTGGAGCCCCGCCTGACGAGCAAGGCGAATAGTGGCCCAGAACGGAGCATGATCCGACAACGACCTAGCATGGTATCCCACGTCCTCCAACAGGGGGAGCAGCACATCCGAGACAATAATATAATCTATTCAGGCAACATAGTGGAGTGTGCTGCTGAGTAACATGAGAATGTCCGGTCGTCAGGGTGTTTATAGCGCCATGTGTCAGTCAGGGAGAATTCAGTGAAGGTGCGGCCCAGTCGAGAAGTAGTGGGGAGTGATGTAGTCCGGTTTGGGTGCAGTCTGTCCTTGGTTGGGTTTAGAACCATATTGAAATCCCAAAGCCAAATGGCTGGGGTAGTAGGATGCTGCGCCATATATGACAAACCCTCGGTCACCAGGCTAGCAGTATATGGTGGTGGTATATAAAAAGCCAGGATTAGATATGGTTTACCATATACGGTACAATGTAAAAAAATGAACTGGCCCTGGGGATCCGTTTGCACAGATAATAGACAAAATTGCATTGTCTTGGCTATTAAAATGGATATGCCACGGGAGTATGGGGTATGTGTAGCATTTTATACAATTTTTTTTTTTTTTTTATCGAGTCATGAACACTTGTCAGTTAGCAATAGTGTACTTTCGTTGCAGAGTTGTTGGTAGCGGAACCAGAGTTTTAAACTCTTTAATTTTCATGGGTATGTCACTCTTTGACTATAGTTTTATCCAGGTTCAGAGCCTTAAAAACATATCAACAACTCAGTCTAAATGGATAGCCTTCATTGCTTCCTTACACAATGTCCTTTGAGTACAGCACACTATCTACCAACTTGTTTTATGCTGGTGAGTTTATAAATAGTTGAAAAATATATTGGACAGGGATGACCCAAATAGGCCTGATTGTATTTAGACAGCTGACTTGTATTACCCTTAACATGTTTCCTTATCTTCTACATCAGTGAAATGACATGACAGCAATGCTGGTGTCATTTTCTGTACCTAAAGCTCAATTCATATGTCAAGAGAACTGACAAAAAATCTGAACGCATCCGATGTGAAAAAAATGTAAAGAAACCCAGAGAATCAGGAAGGAGGGCAAATATTTCACAGCTATATATATATATATATATATATATATATATATATATATATATATATATTTAATATCATAAGTACATATTAAAAGGTTTATGTAATGCATCTGGACTATGGTTTTGTCTAAAAATGTCACCCCCTGTTAAAGTACGGTAGTTATAAATGCTCATGTGTGCAAGGGGAGAGCTTCCACATCAGGTTACATATATGTAGCACCCTCCAACTAGGTACTAGTGTACTTAGTTTGTGTAGGAATATTTGGCCTGGCTGAGAGTCAGGCCTGGGTTAAATCTGGGTCAGGGCTGAGTGACTCAGGGAGGCTGTATAACTCAGCAAGCAGCACATCTGTGGTAACTCTCCCTACTCTCTGCAACCTTGGAGAAGCTTCCAGAAGTAGAGGGTGGCATTTAGGAGGATCTGCTTGGAGTATTGCTGAGTGCCACAGCAAATCCCCAGCAAAATGACCGGGCAGGGAGCAGGTACCTCATAAATACTCATGATTCATACCAGCAGGGGCAGTCAGGTGTAAGATGGTGATAGAGTGCAGAGGAGGCTGTCGGAGGGTGTCCCCTAGTCTGGGGGGAGTGATCTCAGGCCTGGGGCTCAGGTGCTGGAGGAAACACACGCAGGAATTCTTTCCTGGAGGCACGGGAGCAAGGAGAGGACAGCAGGAGAGAATCAGCTTGTCCAGGAGATCTCCTGAGAGTCAGCCGAGTGGGCTAGTGAGTGTTTGAGTCTGGAGAGGACTGTGGAAAAGTTAGCCAGGGGGGCTATTGAAAGGGGTGGCTGGAGCCAGGAGAGTTGACAGTGCCTGAAAAGATGGTGCTGGGATCAGTAGCCACAGGGTTGTATGCTGGAAACTAGATTTTTGCTACACACAAAAAGGGGCCTCGGGTTCCTGCCTGTAAAGGGCCTTGCTAAAAGTCTGATTGAGTGAATCTTCGTGTCCCATTACCATCATTGTGCCAGCTGAAGTTCTGCAAGCAAGTTAGTGCTGGAGGAAGAGAAGAAGTGTATATAGACTATACATAGAAAAAGTTGTCCCTGAAGTTGTGTTACTTTAACTAGTAATTGCACGGTTATGCAAAGGTGTACCAAAACAAAATTTATATATATTTTTTTTCACACAAATAGAGCTTTCATTTGGTGGTATCTGATTACCACCGGATTTTTTTCTTTTGTGATATAAATGAAAAAGGTGGAAAATGTAAAACAAAAAAACAATATTTTTTACTTTCTGCCATAAAACATATCCAATTAAAAAAAAAATATATCTTCATAAATTTTGGCTAAAATGTATTCTGCTACATGTTTTTAATAAAAAATCCCAGTAAGTGTTTATCATTTGGTTTGCATGAAAGTTATAGCTCCTGCAAACTATGGTGTTTATATACTGGATTTAAAAAAAAAATACTAGTGGTGGCGATCAGCGACCTATAACAGGACTCCGATACTATGGCGGACAATCTGATACTAACTGACCCTGAGGAGAACTGACTAACTACCACTGAATCACAAGCAACATAATACAGTGATCAGTGATAATACTATACACTGTCACTGTGCTAATGACACTGGCTGGGGAGGGGTTACCATCTAGAGTGATAAAGGGGTTAAAAGTGTGTCTAACTGTATGTAATGTGTGTATAGTATGCTGCTTTTATAACTGATCACTAAATTTATCACCCCTGAAAAGCAGGGATAAGAAACACAGAGATCATTTTCTGTGTACAGAGCTCTGTGATGAATGTCAACACAGAGCTCTGGGCTGTGAATGTACATTGGTGTCAGTGTTAAAATTCTGACTTGCATTGGTGGTCCATGTAAATTCCTCCATACATTGGTGGGTAGTGTAGAGATCCCCCATTACATTGGAGATCAGTGTAAATTCCCCCTTACATTTGTGGTTAGTGTAAATCCCCCTTTACGTTGTTGGTCAGTTATGGCCCCCTTACATAAGCGATCAGTGTACATTTTCTATTACAGTGTTGGTCAGTGTAGGGTCCCATCTTACATTGGTGGTCAGTATAAATTCTCCCTTACATTTGTGGTTAGTGTAAATCACCCTTTACGTTGGTGGTCGTTGTAAATGTTCCTTTTACATTGGGGTGAGTATACCCCCCTCCCCCCTTTTACATTGGTAGCCAGTGTTAATTCCCCATTATATTGGTGATCAGTGTAGAATCCTGTACTACATACATGCACAGAATTTCCAGCTTTGTTCTACATCAGGGTTGCCTACCCTGTGGCTCATGGGCTGCATACAGCCCCAGGTGGCTATGAATGTGGCCCAACACAAAATTTGTAAACTTACTTAAAAATTTAGATTTTTTTTTTTTTTTATCTTTTTTTAAAATGCATTTACACTTAGTAAACACATGTGACCGAAGAAAAATTGGACAATGTCTCTTTACTGGACCTTTTTAAGTTTTATCTTCCCAAAGAAAAATATCCCACTCTTCACAATCATGCCTTATTAATATCATCAGTTTTCGGCAGCACATATATTTGTGAGCAACTATTTTCAAGGATGAAGCACACAAAGGGCAAAATTAGAACAAAAATATTTGATGAGCATCTTGCAAATTAATTGAGAATTGCTACTACATCCATCAAATCAGATATTGAAGTTTGATGGTTTATCAAAAATAGTGTAAATATCGCACTAGTTTTATGTTGCCTTCTTTTTTTTTTAAAGATTTTTATTTGTTTATGCATAAGAAAAATATACGGAAGGCTTGAACATAAGTTGGACAGAAGAAAAAATTTTTTTTTTTTTTTAGAGCGACACGGTAAAGTTACAATTGAAATTCAGTCACTTCTGCATAAACCATAACAAAGTGGGTCTGGGCCCAAAGTATGTTTCAGGATATGTAATATTCCATTGTAGAACATTTCCCAGGTTAGATACCCAAGTTGGTTCTGGATTGCTCCATAATTTGGTTATTTAGTCTTGGGTTGAAGTTAGTGCTTTTTGTAAAATGAGTGTTCTTGATATAATCCTCCAGGGGAGTAAGCAAGACTAGTAGTTAAGAAAGATCTGCCCTGTGTTAGATATGTGTAATCACATGTACACACGATCGGAATTCCGGCCAAAAAAAGACAGATGAGAGCTTTTAATCGGAAAATGCGACCGTGTGTATGCTCCATCGGAATTTAGCTGTCAGAATTTCCGCCAGCCAAAAATTTATAGCATGTTCTCAATTTTCCATACGGAAAAACTTTCTATCGGTAATTCCGATCGTGTGTATGCAATTCTGACACGCCAAAAATCACGCATGCTCAGATTCAACTACGAGACAGAAGCTATTGGCTACTGGCTATTGAACTTCCTTTTTCTAGTCCCGTCATACGTGTTGTACGTCACCGCGTTATAAATGATCGGAATTTGATGTGACCGTGTGTAGGCAAGACAGCTTGAACCGAATTCCGTCGGAATTCCGTCAGGAAAACCATCAGAGATTTTTCCGACGAGAATTCCGATCTTGTGTACGCGGCATAAGGCTTCATAATCCTTACATATTCAGGAGAAGCCGCAGAATGTATTTTTGGGTGTAATTCCACATATAACCATGCAATATGTGAGCAATATATCATCTCGTGACAACGTTGTGTAATTTTTTTTTCTTTGTCATTTTTCAATCACTCATGACAAAAAAAATAAAAAATTCAATGGGCTCAATATGCCTCTCAGCAATATTTCCTTGAGGTGTTTACTTTCCAAAATGGGGTCATTTTGGGGGGCTGTACTGCCCTGCTATTTTAGCACCTCAAGAAATGAGATAGGCAGTCATAAACTAAAAGCTGTGTAAATTCCAGAAAATGTACCATACTTTGTAGACGCTACAACTTTTGCGCAAACCAGTAAATATACGCGTATTGACTTTTTTTTTTTTACCAAAGACATGTGGCTGAATACATTTTGGCCTAAATGTATGAATAAAATTATTATCCAATAAAAATATTGGATTTTTCTTCTAACAAAAAGTAGAAAATATAATTTTTTTTTCAACATTTTTGGTCTTTTTTCGTTTATATTGCAAAAAATAGAAATCGCAGAGGCAATCAAATACCATCAAAAGAAATCTCTATTTGTTGGTAAAAAAAGGACGCAAATTTCGTTTGGGTACAACATTGCATGACTGTGCAATTACCAGTTAAAACAGCACAGTGCCAAATTGTAAAAAGTGCTCTGGTCATTGAGCAGCCTAATCTTCTGGGGCAGAAGTGGTTAATACATCATTCTGCACATGCAGTATTTTAAAATTAAATTGTACAATTCGTCCATTTTAAATGCATTTCTCACCCCCAAAAAGTACATTGTTCACTTACAATGGCTTGCTGGATGCACAGCAGAAAATGTTCTCTTGGAAATGTGTGTGTCATAAACAAACAAAGGAGTACATTGTACTGAATCCACAACTTCATGTGTAGGTTTAAAGTGATAATATAGACAAAAGGGTTACGTGACATTGTTTGTTATTATGTGTATATATATAATGCTGTAGCATGTCAAAAAGGCAAGTTCCATTACTTTCTTTTCTCCATTTACTGCAGTGGTCATTTGATCTTTCTCTGCTGCAAATTCTACTGAAATGTGAACTAGATTCATGTGTCAATAAATGGTCACATAGTGGTCACATAAATTATGAATTATTTAAAAAAAAAAACATTTCAGAATGCAAATTAAAAATAAATAATAAGTATAACTAAAGTGTTTTACACCTTCATAGAAATCCTAATTTAAAACTATTTGTTTGTTATTTGTATTCATTAACTTAGTGTGGATAGGGATTTCTATGACTGACAATCATTTTCACTCGGTGAAATACTGTAAAGCTACGTATGTGGAGGAATGTGTGTGATTTGGGTAGGTGGAGGGATTAACAGGGAGGCGATACCTCCATTAATCATTACCTGTTAGATCCGCCCCACTTGTGATTTAAAAAAATGTCCGCATGTCACACATCAACCGTGTAAACGCCCACAAAAATGATGTATAAACACGTATAATAATCTATTTAAATCTATATTCACGTGGGCAGCCTAGACTAGGACAAACTAGGAAGTGAACGGCTTGCCTGTTCACAGAAAAGGGAGCAGTGCAGTACAGTTGGCTGAACAAGGGGATCTGATGCTGCATCGGGGCACAAGCAAACAGGCAGCTCAAGCAGGTTTTTATTACTTTACATAACACAAAAGTTAAAATGATTACGTGATTATGATTAGAGTTGAGTGGACACCTGGATTTTCGGGTTCGATTGGTTCGGCTGAACTTCTCAAAAAAGTTTGAGTTCAGGCCCCGAACCCGAACCCCATTAAAGTCAATGGGGACCCGAACTTTTGAGGACTAAATTGGCTCTTAAAAAGTAATGGAAAGGGCTAGACGGCTGAAAATGGCAGCAAAATGTTGTTAAGAGCATGGCAAGTGCTCTGCAAACATATGTGGATAGGGAAATAAATTAAAATAACATAAAATTCATAAAAATAAAAAATAATAATCTTGACCTAGGAGGACAAGGTCTATATGGAGTAGGGGGTTGAGGTGGCGGTGGATGTGGCAGTGTAGGTGGAAGCGGCGGTGGAGGAGGACGAGGTAGCCAACACTTTCTTTTGTTTTTAATTTTTTTTTTAGGGTACACACCAAAAGAGTGAGAAAGATCAAAAATACAACAATGTTGGCCACATTGGCTCTGGAGAGGCGGCTGCGCTTGTCTGTGATAACGCCCCCTGCCATGCTAAATACACGTTCAGATAATACACTGGCTGCAGGGCAGACCAGCACCTCCAAGGTGTAAAGGGCAAGCTCAGGCCATGTGCCCAATTTGGAGACCCAGAAGTTGAAGGGGGCAGACCCGTCATTCAGTACGTGTAGGCATGTGCACACATACTGCTATACCATGTTGGTGAAATGCTGTCTCCTGCTAAGATGTTCCATATCAGCTGGTGGTGCTGGTTCTTGTGGCGTGCTGACAAAGCTTTTCCACAGTTCGGCCATGCTAACCCTGCCTTCTGAGGTGCTGGCGGTGCCCCGGCTGCGTTGGCGACCTCTTCCCTCTCCTCTGCCTTCGCCTTGTGCTTCCACTATGCCCCCAGATGTCAAGTGGGAATGCCACCAGCAGCACGTCTACCAGCGCACACTTGTACTCGCGCATCTTACCATCACGCTCCAGTGAGAGAATTAAGGACGGTACGTTGTCCTTGTAATGGGGATCCAGCAGCGTGGCCACCCAGTAATCAGCACCAGTTAGCAAACCTCCTCCTCCATCTCCTCCTCCTCCACCTCATCATCCTCCAGAACTGTGCCCTTGCTGGACAATTGTGTACCTGGCGTTTGTTGGTGCAGGGACCCACCCTCGTAGCCACTTGTAAATGACTGCCCTGAAAGCCTTGGAAATGACCTCTCTTCCTCCTCCTCCTGTGCTACATCCTCTTCCATCATCGCCTGAAGCGTTTTTTCAAAGTGGCATAGAACTGGGATAGTAACGTTGAGAACGGCGTCATCGGCACTGGCCATGTTGGTGGAGTACTCGAAACAGTGCAACAAGGCACATAGGTCTCACATGGAGGCCCAGTTATTGGTGGTAAAGTGGTGCTGTTCCGCAGAGCGACTCACGCGTGCGTGCTGCAGCTGAAGCTCCACTTTCGCCTGCTGCTGCTCACACAGTCTGGCCAGCATGTGCAAGGTGGAGTTCCACCTTGTGGGCACGTCACATATGAAGCAGTGAGTGGGAAGGCCGAAGTTACGCTGCAGCTCTGACAGGCGAGCAGCAGCAGGGTGAGAACGCCGAAAGTGCGCAAAGACGGACCGAACTTTCTGCAGCAGCTCTGGCATATCGGGGTCATTTTTAAGTCAAACCGGCTAGGCCCAGAGTTGCTACCAGATTTCACCCACTATTGCACACCACCAGGCCGAGCTTGGGGCTCACTGCCATCAACCACTCATCGGTCTGTTGTTCCATGTCCCTCCACAACTCCTGCCCGGTGTGGGATTTTTCCCCCAAACAGGAACGTTTTAAAACTGCCTGCTGTTGTTTACCCCTGGCTGTGCTGAAGTTGGTAGTGAAGGTGCTACGCTGACCGGATGAGGAGGCGGTAGAGGATGAGGAAGCGGAGTAGGAGGAGTTAGCAACAGGAGGCAAACTGAAGCTCCCTGCAATCCTCGGTGGTGGAAGGACATGCGCCAAACTGCTATCCGCCTCAGGCCTAGCCGCCACTGCATTTACCCAGTGTGCTGTTAGGGAGATATAACGTCCCTGACCATTCTTACTGGTCCACGTATCCGTAGTTAGGTGGACCTTGCCACAGATGGCGTTGCGCAGTGCATACCTGATTTTGTCCCCCACTTGGTTGTGTAGGGAAGGGATGGCTCATCTGGAAAAGTAGTGGTGGCTGGGCACGATATATTGTGGGACAGCCAATGCCATCAGGCTTTTAAAACTCCAGGCCAGGAATTTGGAAATGCTGGCATTCAGGGCCAGGGATTGCGGGTGGGTAGGGGGTACTTCCTCTTCTGCTCCAGTGTTTGGGAGATAGAGAGCTGAATGCTTCCATGGGACATTGTGGAGATGGTTGGTGACCCAAGTGGTAGTGTTGCAGATCCTCTGTTTGCGGGTTAGCAGGTGCCACTGTCACTACAGAGGTAGATGAAGAGGCTGAAACTGCAGCAGAAGAGGAAGCAGGAGGAGCCAGAGACCTTTCTTGATTTTTTAGGTGTCTACTCCACTGCAGCTCGTGCTTTGCACTTAGATGCCTGGTCATGCAGGTTGTACTCAGGTTGAGAAAGTTTATGCCTCGCTTCAGGCTCTGATTGTACAGCATGCAAACCACTCGTGTCTTGTCGTCAGCACATTGTCTGAAGAACTGCCACACAAGGGAATTCCTTGGACCTGGCTTTGGTGTGCTCGGTCCCTTGTTGCATTGGGCAGTAGCAGGCGTAATGTCTAGGAGATGGACGCTCCGCTTTTGCACCCTGCTCCCTCTTCTGCTGTGCTGGTGGCTCTGTGTGACCCCCGCCTCTTCCTCCGAACTACACAGGTCACCTGCATGACGTTGATTCCATGTGGGGTCGAGGACCTCATCGTCCTCCACATCATCTTCCACCCAGTCTTCACCCCTGCCCTCTTTGTCGGTCTGCACAATTGCGAAAGCAGCAGCAGTTGGCACTTGTGTTTCGTCATCATCCGAGACATGCTGCGATGGTCCTCCTATGTACTCATCTTGAAACATAAGTGGTTGGGCATCGGTGCACACAATCTCTTCCACTTCTGGGGCAGGGCTAGGTGGATGGCCCTGGGAAACCCTGCTAACAGAGTCATCAAAAAGCAGAAGAGACTGCTGCATGATTTGGGGCTCGGACTGCTTTGCTGATTTGCAAGGGGGTGAGGTGAAAGACTGATGGACATCGGCTGCAGGTGCCAACTCTGATCTTTCAGCAGAAGACTGGGTGGGAGACAATGTGAAGGAACTGGAGGCACTGTCAGCAACCCAATCTACTATCGCCTGTACTTGTCCTGGCCTCAACATTCGTAGAGCCGCATTAGGCCCGACCAAATACCGCTGCAGGCTCTGTCGCCTACTCGCACCTGAGGAAGGTATTTCACTTGTGCGTGTAGCTGGCACAGATGGACCACGTCCTTGCCCTGCAGCAGGAGCTCCACCAGCAGCACCACGACCGGGGCCATGTCCCTTCTTTGACGTTCTAATTTTTCTCAAATTGGTGTTTTTTGAATAGCAGAATAGAAGAACAGTATCTAAAGTGTTTATCTCCCACGTACAGATATGCAGGAAACACTGCAAAATATTATTTTTGGCCCTAAATGGGTGTTTTTAGAATAGCAGAATAGACCAACAGTATCTAAAGGGTGTATCTCACAGTAACATATGCAGTGCTGGCGCACTGAGCTTGCATAAAATGCCCGCTGACACCATCCTAACTAACAGACAGATAAAAGTTATCTTTTCTCTGGAACTGGGCTCAGGGCAGTGTAAAAAGATTGTGCACTGCACCCACACAAGAAAATCAAGGTAGATCGCTGAGTAGTTTGATTATTGAATCAGGACTCCTATCTAATTCTCTCCCTCAAAGCAGCAGCAGTAACCTTTCCCTACACTATCTAAAGCAGAGTGACATGCTGAGCTATGTGCCTCTAGCTTATATAGAGGCTGGGTCACATGCTGCACTGGCCAATCACAGCCATGCCATTAGTAGGCATGGCTGTGATGGCTTCTAAGGGCACACGAGTTAAACGAATGTTGATTGGCTGCCCTGCAGCCATTTAAAAAGCGCAATTACATTGCCGAACTCCGAACTCGAACGCCGAACATACAGTAAATTGTTCGTGTTTGGGTACCAAAAACCCAAAACCCCCGTACGAACTTTACAGTTCAGGTTTGCTCAACCCTAATTATGATCAATATTAAATAATGCGAGTAAAGACATTTTATTCTTAAGGATTGTGTTTTCCTTTAGGACACATTAAAAGACCTCTCCCTTCTGAATGGTACTTTTTTTTTTTTTCATTGAAACATGTCCCCCACAGCATTACCTAACTACCCACGGCTTTTTAAATAAAAGCTTGCACAAAGAGCCTTGAAAAAGGACAGGAAAAAAAAAACAATGTTTGTCGCCCTTAAACTTCAACAGAGTTCGGAACTATGTTTAGTATTTACTTACTTCCCAATAGGTTTGGATTGGGTGGGTTTGGTGAACATGTAGCCAACCAAACTGTGCCTGGTGTGCTTGTCGCTACAGATAGGCGTTCTTTTTTCAGGTAAGAGGATGTTAAAAGATAATGTATTACCTTACGATAATCTAGTCTACAATTTATTACAAACCTTTCTTTAGAGGTATGAAATTACAGTGATAAAAAAAATCGACCTCATGTACATGTCCACACAGGCTATTTGTAATTTACCTCTTCAACTGTATTGCTTGTGGCTCAGCAGTTTAGAATCATCCTAGTCTATAAATACCATCAGTTACATTAGGGGCCAGGTTCCATAGACACTGTCACAGTACCTAAAGTTCAAGGTATTTGTGCAAGTTTAATATATATATATATATATATATATATATATATATATATATATATATATATATATATATATATATATATATATATATATATATATACAGTATATGTAACACCCTGATGTTTAGGCAAGGTTGCTCCTAAATGTACCTGCCAGGTATCGATGCCTTGGCCAATTGTGGGGATCAATTGATTTCACCCTAAGTCTGGAATTGCTGCACTTTTCTCTTCTGTCACTAGATGGCTGGGTATCTGGTGACATTACATAAGACAAGGGCATTGCAAGAACAGATTAGGAATGGATAGGGTATCTCAGCCAATGGGCAGGGATGTTCTTGGGTCCCTTGACCTGCTGGGAGAGCCTATTTATTTGGGTGAGGTCAGGTGATCGGGGTCCTGTGCCACTTGGACAACTGTCTAGGTGGACGTGTGTTGTGCTGCCCGGGCTGCTAGGCCAGAGTTTGGGCCTAGCCTGGGCACATCTGGCCTCTAGGCTGTCTGAGGGCCTATTCATAAGAAAGAGAGCAGCATAGGGTTGGGATTGCAGCTTGCAGTCCAACCAAAAGTGACGGTTCTACTGGTCGGAAAACCTGTCGTGATCGGAGGTAGAGGGGAAGCTGTTACCACTAAGGGACCAACCACCTTGTTGCCAGGGACCACAGTGAGTAGCTGAAGCAAGTACCGGAGTATTATCATTATTATTATTATTATTATAATACAGAATTTATATAGCGCCAACAGTTTACGCAGCGCTTTAAAATGTATAGGGGGGACAACACAATTACAGTACATTTCAATACAAAAGGTACAGGAGGGCCCTGCTCGTAGAGCTTACATTCTAAAGGGAGGGGGTGGTGGTACAAAATAATAGCTGCAGGGAATGATTTGATGGGGGTATTCTCACCAACCGGGGACAGTGAAGAATCGGTGAAGAAACGGGAAACTTCAGCAGGTGCCAAGCCAGGGACCCAACCAGTGGGGTGACACTTGAGGAGTATCTGGAGTGTCAAGCTAGAGTCCCAGCAGGGAAGCCGGGGTGATGTTTGAGGAAGATACCAATGTAAGTAGATTAGAGCAGCGGCAGTGAATCAGTAAGTCTAGTGAGAGAGACTAAGAGCTCAGTAGGCTGAGAATCTACAAGAAGTGACTGTATAAAAGTAAAGGAGATTATTATAACTTGTGTTAGGAACTGTTCTAAGACTCTTGCCATAGGAGACAGGGTGCATGAAAATGTGGTATCTTGTTGGAAGCTTTGTCTGCATGGCTGAAGTCTCAGAGTCTGCTAATTGACATTGCAAATACTTAAGGGTGTCCTGGCCATAAACCCTCTCTCCCACAGTTCCGACCCAGAGAAAATAAATCTCTTTGCATTCAATAAAAGAAGTGTCTGGCACCCATGATTCTACCTTACATTACACCCACTATGCCTTGCAACCCACTCTATACAGAAGGATGTCAGCTGTCCTTGGCTCTGGAGGTTCTCATTAGACTAAAGGAGCCCTGGGACCTTGCTATACACACACACACACACACACACACACACATATATATATATATATATATATATATATATATATATATATATTCTTCTTTTTTGAGAATGTAATGGAGTAAAGAGCATGCAGATCTTTACATCTGGTCAGTATAGCATCCTAAATGTTATTCTTCATCTTAAGAAAAGCCCAGGAAATGAGACACAGTCTCTTTTAAAAATAAAATAATAATAATGATGATTGTTTAAAAAAAAGAATTAATGTTTTTTTTCCGTGGAAGAATACATAATATTTTTGTGAACGAACCAACAGAGGCTTATTTAACACAGCTGCAATATCTTTGAAGAAAGCTAGGAGCCAAAGAAAACATTGTGTTATCTTAACACATTAATCTAATAATCTTAGCCCTTTCTTTGTAAACCTAAAATGTGCGTAATCACAAATAAAACATACGGTAAATGTCTGCATGGCTGTGATGGGATATATCCATGTTCTGGTAGCTAAAGTAAATCCCTGTAACTCTTGACACAAATTAATTAAGTATGGTAATATATGGGGCAATTAGGTAAATTCAATGTCACCTTTATTACACAGATGTGGGGGATGGAAGATAATAACCAGGCACTGAGATATAGAAATGACAATCATTTATTATATGGATGTCAAATGTCAACTTCTGGAATCCTCCCACTGAATGTGTATCTATTCTGTAGGGCTTAATGAGCAGTATGATATAGCAGACATTCTTTCTCTGCAAGGAAGTGTCTTATAATGCATGTATTGTACACCTTAAGGCTGAGACAAAATTAGAATCAGAGTCTACTATGCCATTTTTGAAAGTATTGTATTAAAGTTGTCTGTGAGACGGCAGCATTAAATATCAACTCCAGGTAAAGTGCACATTGTTATAACACATAGCAAAGTTCATGAAGACTTAATTGTAAATGTTATTGAACATTAACCTTGCTATTTATTAACATTCCTCTTTAGGCTCCCGGTTGCCTAGAAGTCTACACCCCTCCATCTGCTATTATCTATCATAATAAAATAACAATATAAGGCAGACAGAGTTTTCATTAATTTCACTATCATAGTACAATTTACCTACACCATGTAAGGATCATCAAACTGAAGTAAATACTCTAAATGGGGACACATGAAAAATCATTGTTCCAAAAGTGAGGAAAAAAAAAAGAGTGTCTGAATATAAATGCATTCCCCGTTTTAATGGGGCAACAGGGTAGAGCGGGGTTACGAACCAATGTATTGCAGTACTGAGGACCTGTGCCCAAATCCCACTAGGGACACCATCCGTGTTAAATATTTATGCTATATTCATGTTTATATTGCTTACTCCCAACAGTCCAAGAATGTACTGCCTAAATAGACCTGGAACTTGTACCCCAAATGTAATGGGCCCGTATTTAGAACATATTCTCACAGACATATTTTCTCTTACATATACTTGTCACTAAGTGGGTAGATGCTGTAAGTGTAATTTGTCTAATTCGTTTTTGGATGTGAGAGAACCAACAAGTTTTACAACAGATTCCAAAGAAACAGGAATATCCATGCTCATAGAGATATAACACAGCAGTGCTATGGATGGCAGGCTTCTCCAAACTGATAAGACGTCTAATGCAAACCACATTGTTTGGTAAAGCAGACTTCAACTCAAAGTTAGGCCGTGTACACACGGGCGGATTGTCTGCCCAACTTAGTCCGCTGAACCGTGTTTCAGCGGACAATCCGCTCGTGTGTGGGCTTCAGCGGACTTTTTCAGCGGACAGTCTGACGGACTTTGTCTTTCGGAATTTCCGTAATTTTGTCCGTCCAAACTTGGTTTTGTCCGTCCAAACTTGGTTTCAGCGGACAGTCCGCTCGTGTGTAGGCAAGTTGGACGGACTAAGTATGGCGCATGCTCAGAAAGGATTTACACGGCCGAAGGTTGCATTGCAGTGTATTGGACGTCGTTTTTCTAGTCCCGTCGTACGTGCTGTACACGTCATCGCGCAAGTTTTCAGCGGACTGTCTGTTCATCGTGTGTGGTCAAGTCCGTTCATTCAAAATTTGGATGGACTGTCTGTCGGATTGTCTGACGAACTTAGTTGGGCAGACAGTCCGCCCGTGTGTACGCGGCCTTACGGTCCACTTGAATAAATTATGGGGGTATATCGCATTGGTTTAACAGCAGACTTGCAGATTTACTAAAGGCAACTAGTTGATTTTACAAGGAAATTAGCATTTTACAAGAGAATTTTCCTCAGAGCTTAGTGAAGCTTAGGTGAAACTCTACTGATTTCCATCCACTCATGTGCAAGCAAAAATGTTTTTTTTTTTTATTGGGTAGGTCTTCGCAAAGTGAAATTTCACCACATTTTGTAAGCTCTGGTGAAATTCTCTTGCAATGTGAACAACCTACTTACCACTAGTAAATCAACCCCATTCGAATTTTCATGGAAAAAAACATGAGAATGCAGTTGGGAGTATCTACAATGTAAGCAGTAAAAGTGTAAATAATTTGTTTTTCTCTCAGTTGAGATGAGATGTAGCTTAAATGCACGTGGGTGAATCTGAAGTTTGACTACGGATGGGGGGAAGGGTGGAGGGGGGAGTTTGTATTGGTCAAGGTATATTTTTTTTTCCTATGGAATGCTGGCCGGTATGTGGATATTATAGACATCAGAAAAATTAGAATGCAAACATGTTACTGTACTTTAAAGAGGAAGTAAACCCTGATGGGTTTACTTCCTCTTTGATTCCCTGCAAAGGTAAAGCATAATGGACTACTATGCATCGCATAGTAGTCCATTATGTGTCACTTACCTGACACAGGAGCCAGCGAAGTCACCGCTGTCCCTTGTAGTCTAGAGCATCCATCTTCTGGGTGGGGCTCGCTGCTCCGCATGGGAGCCACCACTCGTGGCATATCGCCGTTGACAGCGGCGCGCTAAGTGCGCCTGCGTGCTGCTGTCTACGGCGCATGCGCCATAAACAGTGGTGCCTGTCTTTCGGCAAATATCTCCTAAACAGTGTAGGTTTAGGAAATATTTCTTGGACCTACAGGTAAGCCTTAATCTAGGCTTACCTGTAGGTCAAAGTTGGTTGTAAGGGTTTACAACCACTTTAAAGGAAAGCTATATAGTGCCCTGAAAAAAGTATTCATACCCCCTGAAATTTTCCATTTTTTTTATTTTATTTTTTGACTAGTAGCAATCTCATCTTTTACTTTTTCATTTAATAAATTGCTCAGTGAAAAATTGTACAAGTGACAACACAGCGTGTTATAAAATGTATACTTTTTTTATTTTTTTAACTCAGGCCTGTGGCTGGTCCAGAGTACCTGCACAGGAGAGTCCACAATGGAACTGCAGTATTCAGGATTGACATCTTCAGGGTAGAATGCAGGTCCCAGAAATTCCCCAAGGCTGTAGAAGGATTTTGAGGATGGCTGTACACAAGCTGGCATTCCAGTCTCAGCATATCCAGCAGGCTGACAGGACGGAGTCCGGTAGCAGTAAGAGCAGCAACCTTAGACTCTCAGTAAACTTTCTGCCTTTGTTTGCCTTTGTTAACTCTAGCTCTCACTTCTATTCCTTCCCAACTTTGGCAGCATAAAACTCAACCTGCCTACACATGGCTTAATCTTCAACACTTGTGCTGGTTGATTTGTTACACCTTTGAGTAAATACTCCAACTGTTGACCTATATACACCTTTCTACTGTCCCATTATATGTGGAAAATATCCAGCTTTCTTGGGATTATTTTTATTAAAGGTAGTTTTTTTTGGAAAAAACAGTAATTGCTCTTTTATATTTGTTCTGTAACTATTACTAATACTACAAGTAAAGTGGGTAGGCAAACGTATGTCTGAATTTGAGACATTACAAGAGTACAGTTTATCACTGAGGGTTTATTCATTTGCTATTCTAACATACCTGGGTTGGCTCAGAGCGCAATGCTTTGTGTCTGGAGCCCACCCTATTTTGAAGCCTATTAGAGCCTCTGGCTTAAAAAAAATAAATAAATAACCCCGCTGCTGTAATTTATGCGTTCGGCATCCTGAAAGGGACCAGATGCATGAATAGGGGGTGACGACGGCAATGGAAAGGGGAGGCGGAGCCCGTGGGCCCTTAATGGATGGGCCACCCTTGCTCTCTAGATGTGCAAAGCTGGTAGAGACCTCACCAAAAAGACTTGCAGCTATAATTGCAGTGAAAGGTGGTTCTATGAAGTATTGGTGGGGTGAATACAAATGCACACAACAATTTTCAGATATTTATTTGTAAAAAATGTTGAAAACCATTTATCATTTTCCTTTCACTTCACAATTATGTGCCACTTTGTGTTGGTCTATCGCATACAATCCCAATAAAATACGTTTACGTTTTTGGTTGCAACATGACAAAATGTGGAACATTTCAAGGTGTATGAATACATTTTCAAGGCACTGTACTTAAATAATCATAATAATACATGGGAACTATATATAAAAACATTTTTGGTCCAGTATTACATCGAAAACAACTGTTTATAAAATGTAAATTCACCTTCTTAACACAAAACCTGATGCCTGATGATCACGTGCTGAAAAATGTTATTCAAACATATGCATTGATTCCAAAATCAAAATCTTATACTTCTGTATGTATTGGTTTGATTATCATGTGAACTTGGGCATCATATGAAGAGTCAAACCATATCATTTTATTCGAGAAGTGAGGCTGTTCATTAATTTACAGCCCTCAGCTCATTGGTTTAAATTTGGTTTGAAGTTTCAACTTTTATTCTTGAGATGGACTGGTTGTTAATGTTGTTATAAATAGCACTTGCATACTGTGAATATCTTCTATAGATTATTTGCATCTTTTAGCAACCAGTGTGTCCCAGCTAAGTTGATCCCAGCTAACACCTAACACTTCTTAGCCCTTGTACACACGGTCGGACATTCCGATGGAAAATGTCCGATTGGACCGTGTTGTGGGATAATCCGACCATGTGTGGGCTCCATCGGACTGTTTCCGTCGGAATATCCGACCGACAAAGTTTTAGAGCTGGGCTATAAAATTTTCTGACAACATGATCTGATCGGACTTTGTCCAATTGTTTGTAGAGAATTCCGATCGGACAAAGTGCCACACATACTCAGATCAAATTACGAGACCAAAGCTATTGGCTACTAGCCGCAACGTAGTCCCGTCTCAGCGAACGAACGTCATCACGCTCCGAACGATCGGATTTTCCGACAACTTTATCCGACCGTGTGTATGCAGCACCAGTTTTGGACAAAATCCTTTGGACAAAAGGTTGGAACAGCCTTCTATTATAGGAGGGACAAGTTTATCTTTTCTTGAGAGGTACTTAATACCTAGGGCCAGTAATAGAGCAATTCCCTTTCCTATAACAACAGATTGCAGAAAAAGTAATCGGTTCTCCCTTTAACACAGTCAGTGTTGATGGGGGAATCCCTCCCGTGGAGCCATTGTGTTCTCCTGGCAGGATTGGGGGTGGGGAGTAGCCGTCCCCACCGGGAGAACACAGTTATCACATGTGAAATACGACAGGCTGGTTGTACCTATGTTGATTGATCCATCAACTTGGGTACATTTATCCTGCCCATACAAGATTCAAACCGTCTATGGCCAGTTTAAGGACAAATGTTTAAATACAATTTGTCATTTTTATTAAGAAAGTTTGCCATTGTTATCAAAAGGCAGCTGAGTGAATTATGCTTACTGACACAGCAGCTCAGCTGCCTAAAGTCATATTATATTATTTTAAACCATTTGAAGCTATAATAGTGGAGTAGTGTAATAAGCTAGTACTAAATTTGTTACTCCTCCCCATGCTTCAGGTGAACTCAAAGGGAGTAATGCACATCCCTATAACCAACTTAAGCTACCCTTTTAACTGATAACAACAGACATACAGTACATGGGCACAGTGGTGTAGTGGTTAGCACTCTCGCCTGGCAGTAAGAAGGGTCACTGGTTTGAATCCCAACCATGACACTACCTTCCTGGTGTTTGCATGTTCTGCCTGTGCCTGGGTGGGTTTCTTCCCACACTCCAAAGACATGCAGGTAGGTTAATTGGCTTCTGTCCAAAATTGGCCATAGTATATGAATGGGGACCTTGGATTATAGGCTCCTTGAGGGTAGGGATGGATGTGAGTGTGCAATATACAGGGATAGGGTCAATTGTAGACACTCAGGTTGAACTGGATGGACTTTTGTCTTTATTCAACCTTACTAACTATGTAACTAAGTACATACAAAAATTCTGCCGTAGATTCTTTCCTTATCTTTACCGTCTTCTACTTTGCTCAGGCCTCTTCATGTATAGCACATGTTACAGGAATGAAGAAAAATTCTTTCTCTTAAACATTGTTAACAACAAATTAACTATATTTGTTTTCTAGAAAACAGATTACATATAAACATTCTTGCCCCTTTACACAGTGAAATAAACAAAAAAGTGATTATAAGATCCATAACCAATGTTTATAACCTGCTAGCCAAGAATGTTGTTTATCTTTTAGAAACCATTAAAGTTTATTGTAAGCTTTAGTACAGACAGTTAAAAAAAGGTTCCAGAGTTGTATGAAGTAGTTAACTTGTGTACAACTAATCGGCCCATACTTTGATTGAAAATGTAATCCATGTATGGCTGGCCTTAGAAGGATTTAGGCTTTCATTCGCAAGTATGTAAAGTTCAACTAACTCTACTAGTCTAACGCTACTCTCGTCACAGGATGTCAATGCTGCTGTAATAAGGGGGCAGCATTGATCCTCAACCATTACTGTTAGAGGAGGTGCAGATTTTTTCTTGTTTTAAAAACTACTAGCACAGAGAACAAATGTACTGCATCCTTTGCCCCACAAAAATTTTTAGGCCGGGTGCGCATATGTGTGGCCCCGGTTCCCAGCATGGGGTCCGGTGCGAAACAGGTCCGAATTTTTGCCTGAATTTGCACCTGAACCAGACCCAAAGACACACAGGGCCCTTTTGGAATGCGGACCGCGACCTCCCCGGACATGCGTGAACCGGCTCCATTGCGAGCCGGGCACACTCGCATGTCATGCAAATCGCACATACCTGAACCCAGCCTAAATCTTTCTAAATTGCTTTCTAAAGTGTTACATGTTATTTATTGTAATTATGTCCATTCTGATAAGGCTTCGGTAAATGGTTTTAGGTATATTGCATTTTTGATACATTTTTACACTTGTGTTTTATCTTTTTGTACAATTTAAATGTGGAACTATAACCCCCAGGACTAAAATAGAATAGGGTCACTCTGAACAGTCACACAGACACAAAGACGCCGCTTCTCTGTTCTTTCGCATTTAGCATAAAGCAGTATTAAACCTAAAATAAAAAATGTACTAAATTGCAGCTCACCAATCATTAGACATAATCACTAGTTTTATTTTTTAGGCTTTTTCCCTTTATTTACCTTTTAATAGCAGCCCCCTCCCAAATGCTCATCTGAGCTTGATCTTTATCCAGTGCACCTCTGCAGCAGCTCTTCCTCCCTTTTCCCTGCTCTCAAAGGCTTGACTGAGGGCAGCGGGAGACATTGGCTTCTGCTGCTGTCAGTCAAAACCTGTGAGCAGAGAGCAAGGGGCAATGCCAAACCAGGCTGTGTGTCTGAATAGATGCAAATTACTTGGGTCAGGACCAAGCATGCATGAGTGGCCCTATAGGAAGCAGCTTCCTATGGGCACTCAGCAGGGAATAGGAGCCAGGAGCACCAGGGTGAGACCCAAGAAGAGAAGGATCGGGGGGTGGTAAGTATGGCATGTTTTTTACTTTCATATAAAAAATCAAAGCTTTACAATCACTTTAATTACTTACACTGCTGTGTAAATGCAGGTTACGTCAGCTAAAAATAAAAAGAAAACTGACCTGTTTAAAAGTCACACTTTTTTTTATTTCAAATCATTAGCCTTATGTGAGCACTTGAAACATGAAAATTGGTTTAAACAGCTACCTACAGCTGACATCGCAGCCGTACTGCTAATGTCATGCAATCTCTGACCCAGTGGGTAGTTCATTTGCATTCACGAATAAGGCGCTGTAAAATCAACACAAGCAATACAGCAGTGAGTGAGTTCATATTGATAAATGTAAGCAATGCAATCAAATTCTCATGATATGGAAGAGTTAGGGTGTGATGTATGAAAGGTAAATACTTTGTTATTAGCATCTAGCTTCTTTGAATTCATTTCACACTTGGAAGAGTAAAATTGACAGTTTAAAGCTGACCGGTTTCTATTGACAACAAGAAATGTCAATCATAGCGCACCCCATATAATCTTTAAGCTACACCTTTACTTCTTTTTTGGAGAAAATAAAATGATGTGAATCCTGCAATAGATGTTAGAATTGCTTCCTTTTATCACTGAGATTAACATGATTTAACAAGACCTGAACAATGCTTTTGGTTCAACTCTGCATATTGTGTTAATGCTGCATGGTTGATAAATGATATATCGTTCTAATAGCAATACAAGTATATTAGTTCTAACAACAATACAACTATAGACAAAAAAGAAATAAATACATTAGGAAGATGAACACCAGATTTGAAATCATGAAAAATACTTAAAGTGTATCGACTGTATAGTCAAAATGTAAAATCAAATTTTAATTTGCACATTATATTTCAATCATTTCTAGCCTATTCTATTATTCTGAAACATCTAGACTCCCCACGCATTTACTTCCTTGAATTCGGTGACACATATTCACTATGCCTTATGACTGAGAACTTCTGTATCACACATTTCACAGAGCCTGCTTTCTGAACTACAGAGGTGCTGAGAGGAGGAGTTTCAGGATGTAGATTCAGTATAGAGATCTCTGCTCACAGGTACCATGGGGTATGTAGTCATACAATGCAGGAAATCCAGAATGCTGTGGAAAGCGATGATCAGCAGACAGTAAGCTTATATTGGATTATAAAATAATAACAACTTTTTTTACACTTATAAACCTAAGCGTTCGGGTCAATAAAAAAGATGCACACATTATATATACTGTATATATATATATATATATATATATATATATAATATATATATATATAGTATCTCACAAAAGTGAGTACACCCCTCACATTTTTGTAAATATTTTATTATATCTTTTCATGTGACAACACTGAAGAAATTACACTTTGCTACAATGTGAAAGCTGTGAGTGTACAGCTTGTATAACAGTGTCAATTTGCTGTCCCCTCAAAATAACTCAAAACACAGCCATTAAAATCTAAACTTCTTGCAACAAAAGTGAGTACACCCCTAAGTGAAATTGTACAAATTGGGCCCAAAGTGTCAATATTTTGTGTGGCCACCATTATTTTCCAGCACTGCCTTAACCCTCTTGGGCATGGAGTTCACCAGAGCTTCACAGGTTGCCATTGAAGTCATCTTCCACTCCTCCATGATGACATCACGGAGCTGGTGGATGTTAGAAACCTTGCGCTCCTCCCCCTTCCATTTGAGGATGCCCCACAGATGGCGTTTAGGTCTTTGGACATGCTTGGCCAGTCCATCACCTTTACCCTGGCTGGCAGCACTCATACATCTATTTCGCAAAGATAACTTCTGGATATGATGCTGAACACGTGCATTCAACTTCTTTGGTCGACCATGGCGAGGCCTGTTCTGAGTGGAACCTGTCCTGTTACACCGCTGTATGGTCTTGGCCACTGTGCTGCATCTCAGTTTCAGGGTCTTGGCAATCTTCTTATAGCCTAGGCCATCTTTATATAGAGCTACAATTATTTTTTTCAGATCCTCAGAGAGTTCTTTGCAATGAGGTGCCATGTTGAACTTCCAGTGACCGATATGAGAGAATGAGCGCGATAACACCAAATTTAACAAACCTGCTCAACATTCACCCCTGAGACCTTGTAACACCAACAAGTCACATGACACCAGGGAGGGAAAATGGCTAATTGGGCCCAATTTGGACATTTTCACTTAGGGGTATACTCACCTTTGTTGCCAGCGGTTTAGACATTAATAGCTGTGTGTTGAGTTATTTTGAAGGGACAGCAAATTTACACTGTTGTACAAGCTGTACACTCACTACTTCACATTGTAGCAAAGTGTAATTTCTTCAGTTTTGTCACATGAAAAGATATAATAAAATATTTACAAAAATGTGAGGGGTGTACTCACTTTTGTGAGATACTATATATATATATATATATATATATATATATATATATATATATATATATATATATATATATATATATATGTTTGTTTGTTTTTTGTTTTTTGTTTTTAAACCATGTTAATATGATTCTGTGCCCCTGTACAATGTACAACTCATATACAGTACATCATCAATATCAGTTAAAAACATTTTTTAAATGAATGCTTCACTCCTTGATCTGGAAGAGCCACTGTGCTTGTGAGAGGTACACAACATGGGTTAGTATCTAATGAGATCCTCATGACTCGCACACTTCTCTCTTCTCACGCTGTGGAACAGCGCTGCTACTGTGTTCAGATGAATTATTTAATGACACTATGTCAGACACCATTGATATTTCTAGTGGTATTTTTGTTTGTCTCTATACTAAAATAAGTGACCATTTGGCCGACTGTTCAGCATTTTGAAAGAAAAAAAACATTTGACAAGTCATTCATTTTATTTTTAAGTGATCAGCTGCCTAATTCCACATATGACCATGTCAGCATACTGCACTCACGATATATAAAAAAAAAGTATTTTTGTTCTAAGTACCGGTAATTGTTGTATAATCATAACCATTATGAGACAAAGCTTATACACTAGGCAAAACGCCAATTTTGGTAACCATTACACGCAAACTAGGATTTAATCTAGTTTTTCCATTTCAGTTGATGTTGATATATTTTGGCAGTTATAACTCTGTTCCAAGCAAAAAAAATTTTTATAGATATATTCAATGTTTATTCTCATTTATACATGTAACATATGCAGTGGTAGCTGGTGCTCCCTTTTTTGTGCTCGCTTGCCCACTCCCACTCCCGCCAGCCAGCCCGCCACAATTTTGTACGCACCAGAGAAAGTTTTATTGGGCTGATATAAAATTTCCTTACAACTTTCCCATGACTAGTACTCCAAACACACCTGAGGAATGTGAAATAGATCTTAAAGCTGCCTAGAGGAGGATATCCTATGTGTCTGCACTCCTCCATCACCCCTCTTTTTCCTGCACTTCATCATGATGAAGAGAAGAAGCAGCACCATCTAGTGGTGAGCAGTCTGAGCAGCAGCACACAGCATGTGCTGAATAGAAGAGTTCTTCCTCCTTCTAGTTAGCTCTAGGGCTTTCTTTTCCCTTCCCACACCAGTCTCTGAGTTGTGAGCAATTCTGTCCCAATCCTTCCCCCTTTTTTGCCTCTCTCTTAGTCTCTAACATTGGCAGCCTGTGACAGTGCTCAGCTCCCAGTCCTAGCACAGAATTAGCCCCCCCCCCCCCAATATTTCCATAGTCTGCCTCTACCGCCAGCCCAGCACTTACCCCATCCAGGTCACAGGCGGCTTCGACTGCTTCCCTGGCTTCTCCTCCCAGCCAATTTTGGTCACTTCTCCTCCCGGCCAATCTGGTCTTAAGACCCACTTCCTGATTGGCCCGGGAAGAGAATCAGGAAGACAATAGCGAATGTTGATTCCCTAATGTGACACAAGTGGGTTGGCTCGGGGCAGAGCACTTCAAACCTTTTTGAAGCCAATTAGAGTCTCGGGTTCTAATCATGTGCTTTCAAAAAAAAAAACACCTCTTGGAAATCCATGCGTCTGGCGCTCCACGTGGAGATTAGGGGCCGGGTGCATGGAGATTGGGGGGGTGGCTGCCACTGAATATACAAACGACACAAAAACATGACAAACCATAGAAAGGTATGACCCAAATTACCAATATAAAAACAAGATATGCATCCAATAAAAATAAATAAAAAATAGAGACACAAAGAGAAAAAAAATACAAAAAAGTAGCAAGAAAAGGGAGAACCATATATATTAAGCTTATGATGTTCCACCACTCCCAGAAATATGTAGAAAAAGCTAATAGAGAAAACAGTAAGTGAGGGGAAGTCTTCCAAATAGCAATATAATCAATCATTAAAACCTAATTTGTGGTAGAAACTATAATGCCGTGTACACACGATCGGAATTCTCGTCGGAAAAAGCTCTGATGGTTTTCCCGATGGAATTCGGCTCAAGCTGTCTTGCCTACACACGGTCACATCAAATTCCGATCATTTCCGTACAACGTGACTAGAAAAAGGAAGTTCAATAGCCAGTAGCCAATAGCTTCTGTTTCGTAGTTGAATCTGAGCATGCGTAATTTTTGGCATGTCAGAGTTGCATACACACGATCGGAATTACCGACAGAAAGCTTTTCCATTGGGAAAATTGAGAACATGCTATCAATTTTTGGCTGGTGGAAATTCGGACAGCTAAATTCTGATGGCGCATACACACGGTCGCATTTTCCAATGGAAAGCTCACATCGCTCTTTTTCTGGCCGGAATTCCGATCGTGTGTACGCGGCATAAGAGTTAGGGCACCTATCAGGTTTTTTTTTCTATTTGTGTCCCTATTGGGGACATTTCTTTTTATTTCCTATACAAGTGATAGGTGTCAGACAGAACAGAAAGTGAAAAGAGATCTCCTCAACACGTGGGAGTAAGAGCATTTGCTCTACCTTCTGATTGTGGTTCTGTTGATAATCTCCTGGCTCATTTATTATTTCCCCAGGGATGCAGCTAGCATTTAAAACCTGCCAGAAGTTCTATTTTTCCATGCTCTATCCAAAACCAGAAGAAAACAAAGGTTTGGGCTGGAGTTGAGTTTTAAAGGCAAAACGCCCATGATATTTTCACTTCCTGAATGATTACATATGGTGGACATCGCATGACCTCCCATCCTGACCAGTGCCTGCCTAGCCATTGCTGGTGCCATCAAAAATGGATGCCATTTTTTTAATGTTTTAGAGCTTGTACCTTTCAGTGGTTTAAGTGCTGCTCAGTGCTATCCTATGTCATAGTAGATATTCACAATCATGGTCACAGTACATGGCAACTGGTGAGCTATCAGCACCATAATCTTTATCATTATTTCATCATAATCCCACACACTAATTTAGCTAAATGTCAATGTTAAGTGATATTAGCCATTGCAAATTCTCACCTTACATGTAGTACCCTAATGTCATCAACATACAGTATATTACAGTCAAAGATAGTACATTTGATAATTGTCAATGTTCAGTAATCAGTACAAGTTCTCAGTAACTCTTTTAGGCCTGACTTAAAGCGTTTGTTACCCCAACACTTCATATTACTGATATGTGCCTACTATACCATGTACTTGTATGAAAAAGTGTCCTGTTCTCTTTGTATTGCTTCCGTTATCATTCCCTCTGCTTTCCTATTAAAAACTGACAACTCTTAATCCCCATACACACTTTCAGATTTTCTGCTGCAAGGGCCTGCCTGATTACATACAAATTGAAACTCCTAAGGTTTGACTTCATATTATATGGTTTTGGTAAATCTGAAGGAAAAAATCAGCAGAAAAACTGATAGTGTGTATGGGGCTTTAGGAGGAGAGCACAGTGTGGTCAATTTTCTAGCTATGCTGGGAACTCAGCCTGCTCTCCTTCAATGAACAGACTTGCCCTAACATGCATCTCAATAATTACCGTAAGTTGCACTAGACACCTGAATCATAACAAATATGTGTAATGAAAAATATATAATGAATATCACAAAAAAGTCCAACAAATTAACCACTTGCTTACTGGGCACCTAAAACCCCCTCCTGCCCATAATAAAATTTTCAGCTTTTAGCGCTGTCACTTTTTGAACAACAATTGCACAGTCATACAACACTGTACTCCAATGAAATTTTTATAATTTTTTTCCAACAAATAGAGATTTCTTTTGGTGGTATTTGAGTTTTTTGTTTTGTTTTTATTAAAAAAAGAAAAAAAAATACAAACCGTTTTATGTTTTGTTAATAAATTTTGCAAACAGGTAATTTTTATCCTTCATTGATGTACGCTGATGAGGCTGCACTGATGGGCACTGATAGGCTGCATTGATGGGCACTGATAAAACAGCATGGATGGGCCCTAATAGGCGGCACTAGTGGGCACTGATGAGGTGGCACTGGTAGGCACTGAGAGGTGGCATTAGTGGTCACTGAGAGGTGGCACTGAGGGGTGGGACTGAAGGGCATTGATAGGTGGCACTGAAGGGCACTAATAGGTGGCACTGATGGGTGGCAGTGATGGGCATGGATCGGCAGGTGACACTGATAGGCAACACTGCTAGGTGGCACTGATTGGCACCACTGTGGGCATTGATAGGTGGCACTCGTGAGTATTGATGGCACTGAATCCTGGCACTGTTATGCAATGGTGGGCACTGATTCATGGCACTGTGAGCACTGGCAGGTGGCACTGGCAGGCGGTACTGGTTGGCACAGATGAGGCGTCTTCTCCTCTTCCTCTTTGGGACCCCGTCCCTTGCTTCCCTTGATTGGCTTTTTTTTCTCCTCACACTGTCAGCATGAGGAGAAAAAAACAAAATGATTACCGATCTTCTGTTTACATCATGTGATCAGCTGTCATGGCTGACAGCTGACCACATGGTAAGGGGGTCAGGATTGACCCCTTACTCCTATCTCTAATCACAGAGTCTCATTGACTTGGTGATCACAGCGATCACAGGGGAGCGTGCAAAGGGGACGATGTCTATTGACAGCCTCCCATCAAAGTAAGTCCACGCTGTAGCCATTTTTCAGCTATAGCATAGATCTGAAGGAGTTAAAGATGAAAAATCTGTGTGAAGCTGACAAACAATGCACCCAAGGAATGTGATAGGAGAGATATGACTTCCACCACTACACACACTGCCGCTTACCAACATCCAGTGATCTCCTATCATGGGAGATCACGCGCTCTTTCGGTTTAATACCCAGCCCGGGCCTTTGCTAAACACAGCAATGGTCTCAGCATCTTCCTGGGTGTTTCTGTTACTACAAGACCTAGAAGTTCTGTAGTCATTGGCCAGAAGAACTAGTGTGTTGCAGAAATCCGACAATCCCAGATGTGTTCAATTCTGAATATTCTTCCATTAGTTGCTTCTCTGTAACACAGCGGCCACTTTATATGAACAACGTGCTTTTTTCCCCTGGACACTTTGGAATATGCCAGTTTCTTTCTGTTCTATTATTTCTGTCTCATTGACTTTCCTTTCCCTCTCTGTCTCATCCACTCCTTTTATGGACATTTCCACAGATGTTTACACACATGGAATCTTCCTTCAGTCCTGAGATTTCCTCCACAGTCTTTTTTTTTTTATTAATTTTTAATTGAACCCACTTCCTCTGAGCCCAGATTGTCCTGGACCCAGCCCAGCCTGTGACTGTACAGTGAAAGGAAAAGCAGCTTTTCATGTCACTGTTACAGTTTCACTTACATTAACAGGTCCTCTACCCACCCCTGTTACTGGACAGTGAATGGAGA